>NW_006208084.1:4949724-4987592 GCF_000334495.1 Tupaia belangeri chinensis | reverse complement strand
AGCGGGCGGCTTTCTCTCTCTCTCTCTCTCTCTCTCCCCCTCCTTCCCTCCCTCCCTCCCTCCCTCTATCCTTCTCTGGTCAATAAATAAACAAACAAACAAACAAATAAATAAATAAATAAATAAAGTTAAAATAAATGCCCTTGGAGAAGGGGCCAGCAGGTGGCTTGGTAACTAACACTCCAGATTCCCACATGGCTGACCATGATTCAAGTCCCGGATACCGTGGCTTGAAATTCACACTGGGCAGATTTGCGTGCATGCCCAAAATCCCAAGAGAAGAATGGAAGAGAAGAGATTATGGTGTGGCCATCCCTCGGGGGTGATTTCCTACTTTTCCTCTCTGTCTCTCTCTGGTGAGTGCATGCATCCTATGGCAAAAACAAAAAACAAATGTTCTTGGAGGTCATAGGTAGGAAGCTGGATTTGGCCCTGTGCCAAGAAGCATGTTAAAGTTTGGGTCAGATCATGGCTCCTAGACCAGATTCATGGGCTGTAACCAGTACCTGATATTTTGTTCCCATTTCTGACTTGACTCTTTAAAAAATATTTTTTAAGTTTATTTCATTTATTCATGATAGAGAACATTTGTATGCACACACGAGAGACAGAGAAGCACCCCCAACAGAGCCTCATCACACCACAGTCCCCTTCCCCAGCGCTCCAGCTTGTTAGGGTGTGGGGCATGCCTGAATGTGAACACACACACACCCAGCATGTTTCAGGTCAGCCAGGCCAGGAATCCAGACGCACAGCTGGCCACGTGACTTGCAGCGCTGCACTCTGGTGCTGGCTGCTGACTGCACCACGGAGGCTGGGTCTCTGACTTGATGCTTTGTTCAACAGTGATGTGACATTATTTGCTTTATAATACGAGTTAGGTCACCTGGTTCCCGAAGAGGAGGCTGAATGTTTGGGATGCAGTTAGAGGTGCTAGCTAATGCTGCCAGGTGCCACTGTGTCCTGCTGGAAGACCTCAGCTACAGATGGGGAGAGGTGATTAATAGGAGAAGACGAAGGCCATAAATGTCTCACAGAATGAAATGCTAGCTTGGAGAGCTGGGTTCCTACTTTAAAAAGAAAGAAAAAAAATGTTTTCACTGTGGGTAAAGTTATAAAATGGTAAAGCCCTTCAAATGGGCAGTTTTCCAAACCCATTAGCATACTAAGTGTATACACCCAGCAATTCCATTTCTTTTTTGTTGTTGTTTTTGTTTTTTGTTTTGTTTGTTTGTTTGTTTTGAGAGGTTTTTTGCTATAGGGCATGTGCACTCGCCAGATAGAGAAACAGAAAGCGAGAAATCATCCCCCCCCCAGGGGGGATGGCCATGCCACAGTCCCTTCTCCTCCATTCTCCTCTCAGGATCTTGGGCATGCACACATGCACATGTGCCCGGCGTGAGTTCTAAGCCACCGGGTCCGGGACACAAACCGCGGTCGACTACGTGGGAGTCCAGCGACATAGCCATTACACTAACTGCTGGTCCCGCAATTCTGTTTCTTGATACCAACACAGAAACACTCCCACAGATTTGCAAGGGGGCACATAGGTGGTACCCTACTTGTCATAGTGGAGTGAAGTGGAAGTGACTGGAGAGGGGAGGAGAGGGAAAGGGAAGATGGAGGGGATGGCTGGTGGTGAGGATGGTGTCAGAGCCATCTCAGCTGCTGTTCAGGGCCACCAGAGCCCTGGGCTCCCAATTACTAATTCCCGGCCCCGACAGAAGCGTTGACCACAGCACAGAACTTGTGACTCCACTTTAAACACCGCCTGGTTCTTGTCTAAAAAAAAAAAAAAAAAGAGGACTAGAATAACCAAAAACTGAGCAGAGGGGTTCCAGAACCTGGGTCAGCCCAGACCTTCCTGGAACACTGAACATGGACTTGGCGGGTTCCAGACTAAACATAGGAGAAAGGGCGAGATTGCTCTGCGGTCATCGAGGGCAGAGATGAATCCCTGACTCAGGCCATGGCTCTGCAGGGGCCACACTTACAGATTCAGCGGATGCCAGCGGTGTGTAGGCCTGTCAGGGGGTGTCACCGGGTGTCCCTGGCAAACTCATTTAGTCCTCAGGAAAACCTGGTAGAATAGGCAGGACTGTTAACCTGTATTTGAATAGGAGGAAACCAGGGCAAAGACTAAACAGAACCGAAGGTCACAGTCTCACTCTACCCAAGTGGGAGACATGCCTGACTCCTGAGAGCACCTCATCAAAGAGGAGGCCATGCCAGCCCAGGTCCTGGAGGAATATCAGGGTCCACCTGAGCCTGGTTCTGCCTCTCTGCCCTGCAGCAAAGCATGGGCTGAACTGTTATATCAGATAACAGACATTTAAAAAAAAATGCATTTCTTTTGTTTTGTTTGAGCCTTTCATAGAGTCAGCCCTAGGACTCACCGGAACCACTGTGAGCCAAATCCACCATTCCCTGCTCATTCGTTATTTGAGGGGATTTCCTTAGCTCCTGTCTTCCTCGTAGTAAACTGTCCACTTCTTCAAGGCAGGGGCCGGAGCTGGATCTTCTAGCTGGTGACTGTGTTCCTGAGTGCCTGGCACATAGTAGGTGCTCAATAAATATATGCTGATTGATCAGACAAATGAGTAGCAGTCCCCAGCACACAGTGAGCACTTAGAGCCACCATACCCAAGTTCATACTCCACAGCTGGCATTTCCCAGCTGAGTGACTTTGGACAAGCCACTTCACCTCCCTGGCCCCCACCAGAGACAGCGTCGCCCCTCTGGTGGAGGTAGTGAAAGCCGCTACGAACACCAAGTGGGCGCTTGAACGCAGAAATGTCTAAGTGATTAGCAGATGAGCTGGGTGGGCATTAAACAGCATCTCATGGAAGAGAAATCTGAACTGAGCCCTGGAGGGGAAGCATGGTGGAGGGGGTCATCTCCTGTGGTAGGGAGACCCTGGAACTTGTGTAGGGTGCGTCATGGCAAGGTGCGTTTGAGGAGTGGTAAACAGTGCTGTTGGCTGTGTCAGAGAGCAGGGCGGAAGAAGGCTGGAAAAGTAGTCAGAGCTCAAAAACTGAGGGCTTGGTTGCAGAGGGAAGGAACCTGGACCTGCATGGGAAAGCGAGGGGCAGATACTGAAGGGTTGCAACTACAGTCTTTTTTCAAAGAATAATTAAATTAAATTAAATTCATTATTATTATTAGTTTAATTTGCTATAGGGCACATGCACTCACCAGAGAGAGAATGAGACAGCAAGCTGCCAGGTCTGGGCCTTGAACTATGATCAACCATATGGGAGTCCAGTGCCTTAACCACCATGCCACTTGCTGGCTCTGAAATACATACAGTCTTGCTGTGATTGCTTAACAAGTTGCATTTTTGTTTTGTTTTTCCCACATATTTTACAGTCTCAGATTTCTGAGATAACTACAGTGGTAAGTTATTATATTATATATAATTTTTACTATAGGGTGTGTGCACTAGCCAGAGAGAGACAAAAAGAGAGAGAGAAAGAAAGTGAGAAATCACCCCTAGGGGAATGGCCACACCACAATCTCTTCTCCATTCTCCTCTTGGGATTTTAGGCACACATAAAAACACACACCCCAAAGTGCCACCCGGTCCAGGACTTGAACTGCTCAGCCACCTGTGTGGGAGCCAGCTGTCTTAGCCACCATGCCACCTGGCTGGCCTCCATTGTCTTTTCTTTCAGTAAAATAAAAGTTTGTTTTGGATATGTCTTCAAGAACTTGAGAAGTGGGCACTTTGAGCCAACAGCCCACCTGTAAGGAATCTAGGCTTCACACAAGAGCAGAGGGTTACAGCAGGTGCCGGAACATGGCCCTTCATTGTAAAGTGCTGATACAAAGCTTCCTCCGCGCCAGGGGAGGCCGCGTGCAGAAAGCCGGTAAGGCAGCCGTCTTCAGAATGTACACCTCAGATAATGACTCATGTTAGCCAGCAGCCCGAGTTCATTATCTCTCCATAATAGGTTCGGCTCAATTCAAATATGATCAAGTTGTTAAATAGACACTAAGAAAATGGAAGAAGTGGGCATTTTTTTTTTATGATCATTAAAAAAAGATCCAGGTATAATGGCACATTGTTCACCATGTCAGACTAATGATGTCCTCTAAAGGAGAGGAGGAAAAAGGAAAATTTCATCAGATATGAAGCGAAATAATTAACCGCCTTTCTTCCTGCCATGCCTTGTTCAGGGGAGCGGACGTTCCAATTAGCAACTTGGGTACACACACAGACCCTCCGGATTTTGTGAGGGGGATCAGGGAAAGGTATCCTGATGCCATTCCTGTAGAAATCCCTCAAGCATCAAAGATGCCCTTCCATGCCAATTAGGCCTGTTTGTTCACCGAGCTTATTGAAATGCTTCATAGTCATAAGCCACCCCGATACTCCGAGGCCCAGACGCTCCAGTAAGAGAAACAAAATGTGATTTAGGAGGCTCCGGCCTTTGACAGGTGACTGCTTCATTAGCTCAGCTGTGTGAACTGTGACTTACACCATCTGATTGGAATAGCTGATTGCTGCTATGACTTCATTTAATGTGAAGTATTTTAACTACAATTTCAAATTTTATTCTTTTTTTTTTTTTTTGAGGGGAGAGATGTTTGCTTTAGGGCGTGTGTGCTTACCACAAGTGTGGAGAGAGAAAGAAAGTGAGAAATCACTCCTCAGGGGCGATGGCCATGCTGCGATCCCTCCTCCTTCACACCCTTCTCAAAATTTGGGGCACACATGCACACACACCTGGTGTGAATTTCAAGCCACTGGATCTGGGACTCAAACCACTGTCGAACATGTAAGAGTCTAGTGCCTTAACCACTATGCCACTTGCTGGCCTCCACTCTTATATTTTAACCTCGACCTCTTGGCCAGATGTAGTGAGCTCACAAGCGACAAAAGCTCCACATAGAAACTGAGGCATGAGGAGCGTGAGTAAAGTAACTAATGAGTGAAGGAGTCAGAAATTTCCCTGGAGACCGTGTTCTCTCTCTCTCCCTTTCTTCCTTCCTTCCTTCCTTCCTTTCTTTCTCTCTCTCTCTCTCTCTCTCTCTCTCTCTCTCTCTCTCTCTCTCTCTCTCTCTCTCTCTCTCTCTCTCTCTCTCTCTCTCTCTCTCTCTCTCTCTCTCTCTCTCTCTCTCTCTCTCTCTCTCTCTCTCTCTCTCTCTCTCTCTCTCTCTCTCTCTCTCTCTCTCTCTCTCTCTCTCTCTCTCTCTCTCTCTCTCTCTCTCTCTCTCTCTCTCTCTCTCTCTCTCTCTCTCTCTCTCTCTCTCTCTCTCTCTCTCTCTTTCTTTCTTTCTTTAAATGGCAGACAGCATGTACGCTCACCAAAGAGAGAGAGAGAGCGCATCCCTGATGTGTGGTCGTGCCACAACCCTTTTTCTCCATTCCTTTCTCCTGTCAGGAAGCTGGGCATGCACACGCACATGCACCTAGCACATTTCTCAAGCCACAAGGGCCCAGATTCAGAATGTGTTCGCCTACGTGAGATCCAGCTCTTTAACTACTGAGCTATGGGAACGACAAACACCTGTGTTCTTTTTTTCTTTTTCTTTTCCTTTTTAAAAATTTGCCAGAGGACACGTACACTTGTCAGAGAGAGACAAAGAGAGAGAGAAAAAAATTAAGAAAGCACCCCCGCCCCTCCCCTCGTGGGGCATGGTCTACAAATGTTATTTTATGATGAATTCTGAGTGGTTTGAAATGCATATCTATTGAATTTGTCCATGGCTGCAATCCCTTCTCCCTCCTTCTGATGTTTTGAGCATGCACACACGTGCATTCAGTGTGTTTTTGAAGCTACCGGGTCTAAGACGCAAAACACACAGTTGGCCTGTGGGATCCAGCCTCCTTAACCATTGTGCCTCTGGCTGGCCCACGCGTGTCTTTTAACGCCACTTTTGGATGCATTGTCACCCCCAACTCGCCCCTGCTTCTGCATTTTCTTCCTTTCTTTCTTTCTTTCTTTCTTTCTTTCTTTCTTTCTTTCTTTCTTTCTTTCTTTCTTTCTTTTGAACTGCATTTTATTTCATTTATTTTTTCCGTGTTTTAAATAACATTTTTATGGAAATGTAAATATTTGTGGAAAGATGCACAGATCAGCGCGTTATTATGAAATAAAACACCCCTGAACTCACCACCCAGGTCATGAAAGAGAAGCTTTTCTGCACCCTGGAAGGCTCCTTCATCCCTTCTCCTACACCTTTTCAAAATTATTTGTAAAAATTGTTTTTTATGATTATCATAGTCTTGTTTATATTACATTGAATCACATATATCTTTGCAACGTATTACATTTCTTCTTCTGCATTTCTAATCATGAACAACGGAGCCCTCATCCATCCACTCAGCCCAGTAAAGAGCCTGAGTGCTTGCCCTGGTTGTCCCCGCCCTCCTCACATCTGTCATCATGAGACCCTTGCCCTAAATGCTACCTCCGCCCCATGGCCAGTACTTTAACGCATGCGCCATCATTGCTTGCCTAAGCTAGTGTAGTAGCTCCGAACTGGTCTCATTTGTTCCTTGTCATTCAACAAATATGAGTTCATCAGTCACGATATGCCAGGTCTTGCCGATCCACCTTCTACCCACCACGGAGGCATAGTTTTCTTTCCAAAAATTAAACTGGTCACGCCACTCCCGTGCTTAGGAAGACCTAGTTGTTCCTCTCTCGTTGTAAAGGGTCACATATATGATGAATTCTGAATGGTTTGAAATGCACATCTATTGAATCTGTCAACCTGTCCATGGATTTTTCTGGCCAAAATAAGTTTTAGGAAATGATTCGCAAAAATAGGTAAAAAAGGGACACTTTGCTCCTCCCCACAGCTTGTACGCAAAGTTCCAGCAGCTCACGTTGTTCACGTGTATGCATTAGACTGGAAAACGTCCCACAGTACAATGGTCTGAGGTGAGGAAGCCCAACCGGTGGAAGGAAATTGCTGAACGGAACTCCCTGCATTCTAAGATGAAATCTATGAGACTTGAGGTTTTCTGTTGTTTATTTTTAACATTCTTTTCTACTTCCAATCCATTACTGGCAAGTGGAACATAGTAAGCTTTAAATGAAAGTTTTAGTTATTGTTTTTATTGATGAGATTACTTTAATTTTTTTTAATGTATTATTATTTTCAGTTTGCTATAGGGCATGTGCACTCGCTGGAGAAAGAGAAAAAGAGGGGGAGAGAGAGAGAGAAAGTGAGAAATCACTTCGCTCGGTCCCTTCTCTCAGGACTTTGGGCATGCACATTCACACACCTGGCGTGATTCTCAAGCTGTAAGTCTGGGACTCAAACTGTGCAGTCATCCATGTAGAATCCAGTACCTGAGCCCCCATGCCACCTGCTGGCCCTGTTGATGAGATTATTATTAGTCTTATAGCCTCCTAGAAAGGCTTGGGTCTTCCTGCTTCTGAGTCTTCATTTTTTCAATTCTGAGTACCACACCACTGCCTTCTTCTGAAGATGACATTTTAACAGTAGCTCCCACTCCAGGGGTCATTGAAATTCTTATGCCAAGCCGTATTCCTTTGTGGCTTCAGAGTCTCTGCACACTCCCAAGGTTCTTTCTTTTCAGACACCTCACGAGCAGCACTCTCCACTCAGAGCGCTGTCTCCAGCCTCCATTCTTGCTGTTCCTCTTGCTTGGCCCTACCTCCATCTCCCACGGTTTGGAGTGAGACAGGCTCTCCTACTTACTAGTCGCATGACCATAAGCAAATGAGTTCCACTCTCTGTGTCTCAGTTTCCTAATCTGAACAGTAGGCGTAAGACCTGCCTCAGAAGGCTACTGTGAGGACCTAATGCCCGGCACCCAGCAAGAGCTCAGCCCGGCACCCAGCAAGAGCTCAGCTGGCACTAGCTGATGCCAGTGTCTGTCATTACAAACTCCAGCCCCAAGAAGTCCATGAAACCTGAGTTATCGCCTGTCATCTGCACGCGGATCTCTTCCCCTTCTGCTGCTCCATGGTCAGGGGCTTATAGCACTGAAGGTTCCTGTTTCTCCCCCAAGTAGACTGCAAAATTGAACTGGGACACAGAGTGTGCCTTGTGCCAACACAAGCGCCAGACGAGAAACAGAAAGCAGATGGGGGTGTAAGAAAAAGAGGGAGGAGCGAGGGCTCTGGCCACCTCCGGGGCACATGGAACTCTGGCCAATTGTTTCGTGCGGGAATATGGTTCAGCTTTGCCAGAGCTCCACTTTTCAAAAGAAGCCAGATCCAGATTCTTATGTGAAATGTCCTGAATTTTAAAAGTTGGACCAACACGATTAAGGCCAAACAAAGCATGCCTGTGAGACCCCAGTGTGTGGATGCTGTCTTATTCAGATGGCCCTACAAGTGACGTGTGAGCCAGTTACTAGAACCTCTGACCTCACATTTAAGTAGAAACAATGCCGAGAAAGGTTAGGGGTCCAGGCTAACCTCACAGGCTGATTTTTATTCAGACCGGACCTGAAGTTTAGGACAGCGCCAAGGACCTATTCTCTCTCTGAAACTATTTTCCCATAGGAACACAGCTAGAGTTCCAGTTTATGATGCTGGGTACACATACACTAGAATACAAGCCCTGGCAGGACAGGCACTTGGCTTCATTCATCACTGTTTGCTTCATGTCTAGAACACTGCCTGGCACTCAGTCACTATTTGTTGAATGAAAGATTACCCACATAGAGACCAGCAGGGAGTGTAGTAGTTAAGGCATTGGACTCCCACATAGATGACCGCAGTTCGAGTCTCAGACCCAGTGACTTAAAACTCACACTGGGCGCATGTGCACACATGCTGAAAATCCCAAGAGGAGAATGGAGGAGAAGGTATTACAACGTGGCCATCTGCCCTGATGGGGATTTCTCACTTTCTATCTCTCTTTCTCTTTCTCTCCAAAGAGTGTACCCTCCGTATACCAAAAATCTTTCAAAAAAAATAAAATTACCTGCATTTTAACCATCTGTCTACCATTATTAATCTGTTCACTGTATACAAACATACTATACCATCTTGCCCACCATGAAATCTCTAGCACGTGGCAGGTGATGCGAGATCAATAAACATTTGTTGAATAAATAAATGACTAAATAATGTATCTATCAGTTATTGAGCACCTACTGTGTGCCAAAGAATATGCGGAACTACGAGAATGCAGAAGTGACTCAAACACCATCCCAGCTTCAGAAACTGGGTCACCCAGAAAGGATGACATAGCTGTTTTCTGGAACATTTCTAAAAAACCATCAGAAATTACACAGAGTTCCCCTTCCCCGAAGAGGAGGGAGTGGACAAGATGAGTTAGGACCGTTCAGCACCAGGCTCCGTCACCAATCTGAGTGTCCCTAGGTTGTAGTCATCCGTGGGGTGTGAATGTGAAGTGACTGAACTGGTTTTCTTTCTCAGTCACATGTTGGAATGTGCTGAATGAGCAGTGCCCTAGCCAGTGGGCACCTCGGGTGGCTGTGTCCTCATTCCACTTTGTTACAACAGCGCCGGGCCACTTCTTTGGCAAGTGCTCTCAAAGAGAGCCTAAAGCTGCTTGAAGACATCTATTTCTTTGCTTGAGAATTGTGCCTTATTTTTTAGCATCCCCTCCCATGTTTTAGAGAAAAGGGTAATTCTAGAATGTATCCCCCAAAATTGGCTGCCAGTGACTTTGGGCTGTTTCCTATAATCAAAGGAGATGACCACAGGAGACTCGTTTCCATTGGTGAATTTATTAAGCAATATATGTCCAAAGCTTCAAAGGCCAGGACCCGAGGACAGTTTCCCAGTTGTCCCAGGTTGGACCTGTTTTGTTAGAAGAGGTGTTTAACCTTCTAGCTTGTCCATAGCAACAGAGGCAGAATTCACTCGGATGCCTGAGTCCTGATGTTCAGGATAAAGAATTCAAAACAGAACAAAACTAGATGGGCCAGCTCTGTGACTTAGAAGTTGAGGAGCCAAATCTCACCTGGTCATCTGCGTGGTTGGATGTGGGCAGAAAAAAATTTCTATAGTAAAGTTTTAAATATTTGAGAATTGGGCCAGCCCAATTCATGCGGTGGTTAAGGCAGCTGAATCCCACATGATTAACCGCACAGTTCGAGTCCTAGACCTGGCAGCTTGAGAAACACAGTGGACACCTGTGTGTATGTGCCCAAAATCCTGGAAGGAGGAAGAGACGGAGAAGAAGGGATTTCAGCATGACCATTCCTCTTTTCCCCTCTCTCTGTCTCTCTCCAGTGAGTGAATTTGCACTCTGGCAAATTTATTTTCTTTAATGTTTGAAAAATATAGTACAATGAAGTCTTTTTTTTAAAAAAAAAAGAATGATTAATTTTAATTTTATTTATTTATTATTATTACTATTTTAAATTTGCAATAGGGCACATGCACTCACCAGAGAGAGATGGAGAGTGAGAGAGAGAGGGAAGATGAGAATGCAAGTCGTCATGTCTGGGACTCAAACCACAATTGGCCACATGGGAGTCTAGTACTTTAACCACCACGCCACCTGCTAGCCTTTGTACAGTGAAGTGTTTAAATTCCATTCCTTTGTCACCCGCTTCCTCCTGTTGCATATCTGTTCAGTATTATATATATATAAAATATAATATGTACATATAGTCTCCCCACTTTTGTATTTGCATAGTGGAACACTTCGTTTACTTTTTCCACCTTGCTTTCTCCTCTTCAGTGTAGCATCCTTCAGAAATTATTTTATATCTCATTGCCTTTCACATGCGTATTTACTTAGTCTTCAACTGCGACAGTTCTATCAGCCCATGCTGCTTTCCAGTACATGTGTCTATTTGTGGATGAATTTCACATAGTCAGATGCTGGCTCAGAGGGTATGAGCACTTTTACATTGTCAGATTGCTCTGGCAATGGTTCTGTCAGCTTCTCGGTACATCAGAAATGCAAAATTGTACTTGTTTGCCCACATCCTTACCAATATAATATGTTATCAGTGTTTATGTTCTTCATCAGTCTGATAGGTTAAATGTAGTATTTCAGTATGGTTTTAATTGTGCATTTCTGTTAGGAGTGTAGGTATGCAGTTTTACAGGTATTTATAAACCATTTATATTTCTCTTTTTTTTTCTTTTTCTTTTTTTTTGGAGAGGTTTTTGCTATAGGGCATGTATGCTCGCCAGACAGACAGAAAGAGACAGACAGAAAGCGAGAAATCACCCCCCAGGGGGGATGGCCATGCTGCAATCCCTTCTCCATTCTCTTCTCGGGATCTTGGGCACGCATGCACACGCGCCTGGCGTGAGTTTAAGCCACCAAGTCCAGGACGCGAACCACGGTCGACTACGTGGGAGTCCAGCAACATAGCCATTATGCTAACTGCTGGTCCCAAACCATTTGTATTTCTTTTTGAGTGAACTCCTTTCTTTATACATTAAAAAACGGGTTATTTTTCTTCTTGATTTATAAAAGCTCTTTATATGCTAGGGAAATTTGCTTTGTCTATCACACGAATTGCAGGTATTGTTTCCCCAGATTGTCATTTTAATTTTAATTATGATAGAATTATTTTGTTTTGCTATGCAGACAGTATTATATTTTTACTTGGTTGATTTTATTCATTTTTTTCTTTGTGACTTCTGAATTTTTGAGTCATAACTAGAAAGCCTTGAAGCCTGGCTGAGTGGGGTATCCCTAAGACCCTGTATAGTTCTGGAGTTTAGGGGCACCTGATTCTCACTGCCAGACCAGAGAAGAGGGCCTTTGAATCTGGACTGGAAAAGTGAACTGGGTCATAACCCAAAGGGGTCAGGAATCTGATCCTGCTGGTCTACTAACTCCGTACACGATCTTGGGCAGCTTACTTTGTCTTCTTGGGCCAGTTTCCCCTTGTGTTCACAGGAAGAGAATTATTTCTAAGGTCTACCAGCTCCAAAGAAAAGCTAAAAAGAGCAAGCCCCTGTCCGTTGGGGCAGGTAGCGCATCTTTTGCTGATCCAACGTCTATTTCCCTAGGCTGGAGGAGAACTACGAGATCGCAGAAGGGGTCTGCATTCCCCGCAGCGCCCTCTACATGCACTACCTAGATTTCTGTGAGAAGAACGACACCCAACCTGTCAACGCTGCTAGCTTTGGGAAGGTGAGTTCAGCCTCGCCAGGCTCCCTAGCCCCCAACAACCACCAGTTGAAGTCACGGATGCACATTTTTTAAAGTTGTTCTTTTAATTAGTAAAGTATTTTGGCAATTTTGCTGTAAAACATTTAAGCAATTAGCAAAGTAATACTGAGTCAAATACCAATAGAAAATATAATTGGTCCTCTGCATCTGTAGATTCAGTATCAGCAGATTCAATAACTGGGGATAGAAAATGTTGCACTGTTGCTGTTAGGTTGATGATGATTCCCTCTGGAAGGACTTTTTTTTTTTTTTTTGTCACTTTTCCCTAAAAAAAATACAATACAACAACTATTTACATAGCACTTACCTTTAGTTAGGTAATATAAGTAATATAGAGATGAGTTAAAGTATTCAGTGGGATGCATGTAGGTTAAATACAAATACCACACCCTTTTATATAAGAGACTTGAGCACGTGTGGATTTAGTATCCACAGGGAGTCCTGCAATCCATCCCCCTTGGATACCGAGAGTTGACTGCATTACCCAAGCACTTAGTATTACTTTGTTGTAAAAGTTTGAAACAATCCAGGCATGGTATAAAGTAAAAAGTGAGTATCCCCCTTGAATTTCCTCAGTTCTTAATTTGCGCAGAGTAACTTCCTTGAGAGGCCGTGATTGCAGGTACAAGGTGCTGTCTCCATGTCAGTAGGTGGGACAGGCCAGCTGATTGACTTAGTAATGGGAATCCTGGGAGAAACTGACAAGTGGTCCTGAATCGTCACGTCAGAAATTTTGGAGGTCTCGGCTGGGAGTGCTCCTTTTTTGTAGTATCTTCACAAGCCTGACTGTTCTCAGTTCATCTTATGATAAAATGTATTTCACACTTGGGTCTGTGTCCACGAAGCCATTGTTAGCACTGACCATTCCTGTGTCATAGGCTAAGGAATATTGTTGGAGCATTCTTTAAGACTGATCATTTATTTATTTGATGCCTTAAAAATCTAGATTTTACACCAAGAAAGACCCAATTTAACTTGAGTCGATGCATCTCCACTCTTTCTCATTTTATTAGCTTCTTTTTACTATGTATGATTTTTTTTTTAATGCATCTGCTAACAAAGAAAAGCAGGTAGACTTGTTCCGTACGACTGTTTTTCTCTAGTTTTTGGAGTTTAGGCATACCAAGGACTGGAATGGCAGAACGAGTTCAGGGTGTAAGTTTCAGGAATTCCCATTTTGGAACTGCAGCACATAAACCATCAGTTTTTTTTTGAAACTGCACCACAAAACCCATGGCAGGAAAAAAAAAAAAAAAAAATCCTGAAGAGCAGTGTCAGGCCTGAGCCAACCCTGGAGAGTCCACAACTGGAGTGGTTGAGAATTGGCTCCGTTCATGATGTGGGAAGATGTTCCACAGGGACTTAGGCGGGGAGTAATGTCTTTATGGTGCATTAATGCTGTTTCTTCAGAGTAAACAACAACAACAACATTAATGTCAGTGGAGAAACCACCTTCGTTATCTCGTTCATTCTTTCCTTCAGTCCCTCAGTGTTGGCTTAAGCTGGCTATGTGTCTAGGCAGTGGGAATGGGGGTCTGGAGAGGGGTCTACGGGTCATCGGAAAGTCATGACGTGTTTTTCTATGCAAAAATGCATCATGACTTTTCAGATAACCCAGTAGAATGGGCTCTACCACAGAGGGATTCCCAGTCGAAGGAGCGAGACTATGGCCCATCAGCACCCCATGAATGTGTGGCATACCAGAGCTTTGTCAGATGTCTGTGGTCCTGGAATATTCACTCATGTTTACACACTCCCTTGCCTTGACCAGGGCAGAGACAGGTGGAGGGACAGACTGGGTACACCAGAAGACCAGGAATCCTGACTTTCCTGGACTTCCCATCTAACGTCTCTGAGCCTTAGCTGCTGCTATTGTAAGGGTCAAGGGAGATGATGCTGGGGTTACTCAGTCACCCAGCAACGCAGGTATTTATTAAGCACCTACCCTGAGCTGCTGCCATCTTGGTTGTTTTGCATTTTCTGTGAGATTTGCAGACACAAAGAACTGTTTGTGTTTTTGCTTCAAGCGAGCAAGCAAGCAAAAACCCTCACCATTTTTAGAAACTTTCTATTTGTCTGTGTAAGGATTTTTTTTTCTCAGTTTGGGGTTTCCTTAACCTGATAATCTAGGTAAAATCAAGTCTGCCCAACCCCTTTAGCACCCCAATTCTATTTCCATTTAAAATCGCAAGTCTGCCCCAGGATTTCTGCATATCCCAAGGTGGCTGCATTCTCAGTGTCACCCTGACTTAGAACTCTTCCTTTTGCACATGCCACCTCTCTCTCCCCCTGTGTTCTTGCATATGGCTATTTAATATAACGTTAAACCAAATTAAAACCCAGTTCACTTTGGACCCTCACTAACCACATGATGAGAGGCTACCATATTGGACCCTGCAGAATGGAACATTTCCATCATCACAGAGTTCTGTCACAGAGCCCCGTTTCAGTGCACGGTAAGCCAAGGAGAAACTCAGCATCCTCTTCACTTTTCACAAGACAGCCCACAGAAAGTCCGTGATCCTAGTAGACTAAAGTTTACGGGAGGGGTTTACACCCAAACAGGGTCCTATGGGACAGACATCCTCCATCTCAAAATGCTTCTCGGACTCCCCACTGCAGTGGAGGCTTCCTGCCCTTCCCTGCCTGCTCCCTGCCAGAGGCAGGCCTTTTCCACTCCGCGGTCTCCGCTTCCTCTCTTCCACCTCCCTTCATCCCTCGTCCTTCTCTCCCCTCCTTTCTGTGACAGTTCCCACCGAATGTCCTCTTTCCTTGGATCCTTGGTTTCTACTGACATCTGCACCCATATCAACATCTGACTTATCCCAAATGGCCTTTCGAAATATTTTTCCGAACAATAAACTTCCTCCCTAAGGAGAATTACGGTGATGACTGCTTCCAAAATAGTCATTTAAAAACAAACAAACAAACAAACAAACAAAAAAACACCTGAGATCAGCAGTTAGCGTAATGGCTATGCTGCTGGATTTCCCATGTAGTCAACCGCGGTTTGAGTCCCGGACCCGGTGACTTAAACTCATGCTGGGCACGTGTGCGTGTGTGCCCAAGATCCTGAAAGGAAAATGGAGGAGAAGTGATTGTGGCATGGCCATCCCCCTGGGGGATGATTTCTTGCCTTCTGTCTCTCTGTCTCTCTGTCTAGTGAGCGCACATGCCCTTTGGCACAAACCTCTCCAAAAAACAAACAAAACAAACAAAAAACACCTAAACTCTGTCTTTTCTTCAGTCCAAAAAGCAAGGAAATATTCTAATGGTATTAAAAGGAGAAATGCAAATGCTCTTTGCAGTCACCTTGCTGCTGATTTCAAACGCACCGGGAATTGGAGCGGTCCTTCCAGCCACAGAGCACAGAGGCGCCCGCCGAGGGTTTCCACGCTGAGCCTGCTGAATTGAAATCCCAGACACATTTGCCCTTCCCGAAGGCTCAGCAGGCTGCAGCTGCCCTCTCCTTGAGAGAAAGGGACTAATTGTTCTGCGAAAACTTGCGGTGATTGTGGACAGTCTTCCTCTGAGTATGTCCATCCAAACTTACGATTTATCTATGAACTTTTAACTCAGAGCAGGCGAGGTTCAATATTTCAGCTAAGTATGCAGAGAAAAAAGACATTGGTATTCGTTCCCACCCAGCTCGTCGGTGGGCTGTGGTGAGACGTCATCACCGAAGCCATTGCCCAGGGCGGGCGGGCCTTCTGTTCTTGATGAAGTCGATGGCAACAACCGCTTCGCTGCAAGACCGGGAACCTAAGTCCTCTTTCTAAGTCTGCACTGGCTCCATAAGCGTGGCGGCTAGAGACATATGACTTCGGTTCCCGGAATTCACTGAGGAACGATAGGGAGTGCTGAAGCTTCTGGCCAAACTGGTCCTGTGCTTCTGCTGTTGGTGACGTAATAAAAGCTCACCCATCACAGAGTCCTGGACCTGTTCTGCACTCCCACTGCTGGAGCTTTAGACCAGAATCATCCTGCAGCAGGAGACCGTGCCTACGAGAGCATTTTTGGACTATTCCACCAACGGAGGAAATCGTTGTTGAGAACTGGCCCCACTCTATCCCACCTCCTGCATTTCCTTTCCCCGCTTTCTTTTTCTTAAGGAATTACTTATGTAATTTTATCAATTGTTGTTATTTTCATTTGCTATAGGGCACACATGTTCTCCAAAGAGAAAAGAAGGGGGATGTGTGGAAGGAGAAAGCAAGCTGCCAGGTCTAAGACTCGAACTATGATTAGCCATGTGGGAGTCCAGCACCTTAACCACCATGCCACTTGCTGGTCCTGCTTTATTTTTCTTTATAGCATTTATCACTATTTGAACTATCCCACATATATGAGTAGGATTCAAAAAGTTCATGGAAAATGGAATCAACCTGTGAGTTTATTTTGGTGCAAAACTTTTGAGATCTATGAATAGTTTCTTTCATAATACTCATTTACCTTGAACTTTTTGATGACCCCCCCATGTATTTTTATATTTTATATATCTATAAATATATACGTCATATAGATAGCTTTCTCTGATGTTACTCTAGGCTTCTCCAGGTGAGGAAAAAAAAACAATGTAACATGTTAGATACAGGGGGCCAACAGGTGGCATGGTGCTTAAGCACTGGACTCCCACATGGCCGACCGCGGTTTGAATCCTGGACCTGGCGGCTTGCTTTCTCACTTTCTTTTTCTCTCTCTCTCTCACTCTGTTTCTCTCTGATCAAATTAAGAATAAATAAAGTAAGTTAAATAAAATAATTCTTTTTAAAAAAAGTATTAGGGGGGGCCAGCAGGTGGAATGGTGGTTAAGGCACTGGACACTCCCACATGACTGACCATGGTTCAAGTCCTGGACCCGGTGACTTGCTTTCTCACTTTCTCTCTCTCTTTTCTGGTCAAATTAAAATAAATGAATAAATAAAATTAAATAAATAATTCTTTATAAAACAAAAACATATTAGGTACAGTATGAAATAATTAGGTGCCTCGTTAGGGCCATCTCCTTCTGTGGAGTGGAGGCTCCTGGGAGAACTTATTGTCTGTATATATTCTCAATACCCAGAAGAGTGACACAGAGTGAGCCTTATATATTTGTTAAAGGTCAGATGATTTCTGTGGTACCGCCTGGGAGTCCCTTTACATACGGGTACTTGTTTTACTCCTGCAATAACCAAATGAGGTTGCCAGCACATCCACTTTCCATAGCCCATGACGGTCCACGTGGACCCTGCCTGTGTCTCCAGTTACTGGAAGCGCTGCCTTCGAAGGTCTCTGCACCCGTCCTGCTCGGCCCTCCGCTGACACTGGAGGGAGATCCCACAGCATCCTGCCGTGTTCGGCCATCTCATCACTCTTGGTTGGATAATTACAGCTCATTCCCAGCCTCTAAGAGTCCGGGTCAGCCCAGTTTGGAACTTGAACCTTGCATCTCAGTCAGGGCTTCTCCCTCCCTGGGCCTCAGAATTTGCTCTGGGGAAGGCTAGCAGGTGACATAGTGGTTGGAGCATTGGATTCCCAGGTGGTTGACCAGTGATTCCTGGACCCAGGGGCTTGAGATATGTTGTACACATGTGCATGCATGCCCAAAATCCCAAGGGGAGAATAGAGGAGAAGGGATTACAGTATGGCCATCCCCCCGGGGGAAGATTTCTTACTGTCTCCATCTTTCCAGTGAGCACGTGTGCTCTATAACAAGTCTCTCAACAACAACAAAAAAAAAAAAAAAAAAAAGAAAGAAAGAAAGAAAAAAAGAAAAGAAAAGAGAGAAAAAGAGAGAGAAGAAAGGAAGGAATTTGCTCTGGGAAAGAGAGGGGCCAGCTCTTTCGTCTCTTTCGGCTCCCCCAGGATTGCAAGAGGGAGATGGTGGAGGAGGGGTGGCTCATGGAAAGGCAACGAGAACTGATGCTCTGGGGGGGCTCCTCCTCTCAGTGCCCTCTGCTATGGCTGTCACCCGTAGGTGTTGGGGGGGGGCGTGTCACTGTCTGTTTTGGGCAGCCTTGTGGCTCTCTGTCCACAGGAGCTGAGGAGATGTGCTCTCTGGCCGATCTCTGGTCATGCCTGGTCACAGGGCGCTCTGGCCACTCAGGTGACTGAGGACTTCCCTGCGGTTCCACTCTCCTGTTGGAGGATCTTGGCCAGCTCATGCTCGAAGTGGTACACCCCGATTCTCAGTGACACCCGGAGGAGTGCCTACATGCACAGCCGGCCTGGCACGTGCACAGGTTGACCTCATAGGGCTTTCTGTGTACCTGACACTGTTCTCACTCTACGCAGGTCAACCTCTCCTAAGCCTCCACACAACGCATGTATTCTCCATTTCATGGATGGGTAAATTAAGTCCGAGAGAAGTAGGTAACTTGCCCGAGTCTCATGGCCGGCAAGTGGTACATTCAGGATGTGAACCTGGGAAGTCTGACCCCAGAGTCCGTGTCCTTAAGCATTTCATTTACACCTACCCTCGGAGTTAGGGTAGGTGTATGCGTGGAGGCAGGTTCTGTGCAAACACTTGTCCTGTTTGACTGCAGTGTGCTTCTTGGTAGTCACCTGGTGACCTCCTGAGGATGGAATCTGGGCAAGAAGCCTGGGCCTGTCTGTATCCCAGTGCTCAGGGGCGCTCGTCACTGTAGCTAGGAAATGTCCCCTCGAATCCTCCCATCTGTTCCAGGCACAGTGAACCCCTGCCATGATTTCCCGTTTTAGTTCCTCCCCCAGCACTTTGGTCCACCCAGCTGTTTGATATTCATTTATCTCATGTCCCTGTGGCTCCAGCCCTGAACTGGAAGACGAGATGCAGAGTAAAGAAGACTGCCCTCCAGGGCAGGGCCCTGCGGACATACACACAAGAGCTAACTGCAAAGCCAGTCCGCAAATGTGCTTCCAGCGCTAAGAACACACAGGCTTGGAGGAATGTGCCTCCTTAGCAGCAGGGTGGAGGCGCAGCCTGAGAACTAGGCTGGTCCTAGAACAACCTCAGATACTGAGTATCCCCCGACACGGAAATGAGTGTTTTAACTCACCCAAAACATCTTTCTTCTGCGTTTCCACTGGTCTTTTGGAAACTTGAAGATAAAAACTCTACCTGCACAAAGATGGAGTAGCACTGTGTTTAGCCAACAAGCAAAGAGTCTCTCTCACTTACAGATGGGTTGCTTTCCAAGAATGTGTCCGATGCATTTGGGCAGTTGTGAAGGTCAAGGGGGGTCTTTCTCGACATGCGCATTGTGCCTTTCGTGTTGCATCTAAGGAGTCATCCTCGCCCTAGATCACCTCGGTTTTCTCCTACACTATCTTCTGGAAGTTTTCTTATTTTGCATTTTACATTTATGTCTATGATTCATTTTGAATTAATTTTTATGAAGGGTGTAGGTCAGTGTCTAGAACCTTTTTCTTTCTTTTCTTTTTTTAACATGTGGATGGTCAGTTGTTCAACACCATCTGTTGAAAAGACTCTACTCCACTGAATTGACTTTGCTCCTTTGTCGAAGATAAGTTGCCTATGTTTATGTGGGTCTCTTTCTGGCTCCTTTATTCTGTTTAGATCTACTGATCTATTATTTTGCCAATACTGTACTATCTTGATATTAGCGTAGCATTATAGTTAGTGTCAGGTAGTATCCGTCTTCCAGCTTTTTCTTCTCCTTTAATATCGTGCTGGCTCTTCTGGGCCTTTTGCCTTTCCATATAAACTTTAGAATCACTTTGTTATATCCACAGAATAACTTGCTGAGATTTGATTGGGAACTGGATTATATTGACCAAATTGGGAAGGATCGATACCTTGACAATACTGGGTTTTCCTATCTATGAACATGGAATATTTCTCCATTTATTTTGTTCTTCTTTGAGACCTTTTATCAGAGTTTTGTATTTCTCTTCATACATATACATATTTTGTTAGATCTATATATAAGTATTGGGACCAGCAGATGCTGTAATGGTTACATCACTGGACTTCCATGTAGTCAACCATGGTTTGACTCCTGGACCCAGTGGTTTAAAACTCACGCCAGGCAAGTGTGCATGCATACCCAACACCCTGAGAGAATGAAGGAGAAGGGATTGTGGCGTGGCCATCCTCTGCCTCCCCGGGGGGGAGTGATTTCTCACTTTCTGTCTCTCCAGTGAGCACACACGGTCTATAGCAAAAATCTCTCTAAAATTTTTTTTCTGACATAAGTACTTTATTTCTGGTGGTGCTAATATACATAGTATTGTATCCTTTAACTTCAAGTTTCATTTTTTCATTGCAGGTATATAGAAAAGTGATTGATTTCTACATATTAACATAATATCCCAAAACCTTGCTATAATTACTTAATAGTTTCAGGAGGTTTGTTTTTGTTTTATCATATGTTTTGGAATGTTTATATGAGTTTTTCATGTCATTTATAAGCAAAGATAGCTTTATTTCTTCCTTTCCAATCTGTATACATTTTATTTCCATTGCTTGTCTTACTGCATATCTAGTACTCCCAGTATGATTTTGAAAAGGGGTAGTGAGAGGGGACATCCTTGGTTTATTCCAGATCTTGATGGGAAAGCTTCAAGTTTCCTCGCCATTAAGTTTAATGTTATATGTGGGCTTTTCTTACATATTTGTTAACAAGTTAAGGAACTTCTCTCTACGCTTAGTTTGCAAGGAGGGTTACTTTTTGGTTTTGTTTTTATCAATGAGTGTTGAATTTTGTCAAATGCTTTTTCTGCATCTATTCCTTACTTATTTATTTGTTTGAAAGAAAAAGACAGAGAGAGAGACAGGCACCGCCAACAGTCTTCGTCCCCAAAGAATCCTCAGGCCATTCTCAGCCAGTCTGGATCATGGGCACGTGCCTGCACCCGCTCAGCCTAGGGAGGTGCTTTTCCCCTTAGCCTGGGTGGAGTCTTAACAATTTTATGGCACTCTTCAAAGTACTAGCTTTTGATTTTGCTTTTTCCTATTACTTTTTACATTTGGATTTCATTCATTCTGATTCTAATTTCTATTATTTATTTTCTTCTGCTTACTTTGGATTTACTTTGTTCTTTTTAAAATAATACCCAAGGTGAAAATAGTGATTTTAGATTTTCGTTCATTCTTTCTTTTTTTTTAGAGAGATTTTTTTTGCTACAGGGCATGTGCACTCGCTGAAAAGACAGACAGAGAGCAAGAAATCACCCCTCAGGGGAGATGGTCACACCACAATATCTTCTCCTTCATTCTCCTCTCAGGATTTTGGGCATGCGTGCACACACACCCAGTGTGAGTTTTAAGCCGCTGGGTCCGGGATTCGACCTGTGGTCAACCACATGAGAGTCCAGCAACATAACCATTATGCCATCTGCTGGTCCCATATCTTCCTTCTTTCTAATACATGCATTCAATGATACAAATTTTTCTCTAAGCACTGCTTTTGCTGCATCTTATTTTGATGTTATGTTTTCATTTTTATTTGGTTCAAAATATTTAAGAATTTCTCTTGCGATTTCTCCTTTGCCCCATATACTATTTAGAAGTGTGTTGTTTTAGTTACACATATTTTTCCAGTTTCTCAGTTATCTTTTTTTTTTTTTTTTTTGAGAGATTTTCACTGTAGGGCGCGTGCGCTCGCCAGACAGACAGAGAGAGACATAGAGACAGAAAGCGAGAAATCACCCCCCAGGGGGGATGGTCCCGCCACAATCCCTTCTCCTCCATTCTCCTCTCGGGATCTTGGGCACGCACGCACACGCGCCTGGCGTGAGTTTTAAGCCACCCGGTCCGGGACACGAACCGCGGTCGACTACGTGGGAGCCCAGCGACATAGCCATTACGCTAACTGCTGGTTCCCCTCAGTTATCTTTTTGTAATGATTTCTAGTTTCATTCTAGTGTAGCCTGAGAGCAAGCTTTATATGATTTCAATTCTTTTAATTTTGTTTAGTTGTGTCCTATGACCCCCACATTCTGGATCATAAAACACATATCTCTGTCACATACGAGTCTGAGAAGAATGTGTATCCTGCTGTCGTTGGACATAGTTTATAAATGTTGATTACATACATAATTCATGGTATCCTTACTTAAAGATCTTCTGTCTGGTGGATCTGTTTTGTTTTTGTTTTTGTTTTTGAGAGGTTTTTGATATAGGGTGCGTGTGCTCGCCAGAAAGACAGAGAGAGACAGAAAGTGAGAATTCTCACTCCAGAGGGGATGGCTACTCCACAATCCCTTCTCCTCCATTTTCCTCTCAGGATCTTGGGCATGCACACACACGCGCCTGGCGTGAGTTTGAGACACCAGGTCCGGGACTTGAACTGCGGTCAACTACTTGGGAGTCCAGCGACGTAGCCATTACGCTAACTGCTGGTCCCCCGTGGATCTGTTCATTTCTGATAGAGGAGTATTGCAGTTTCCAACATGATAGTAGATTCCTCAGTTTCTCCTCACAGTTCTATTAGCTTTTGCCTCATGTAACTTGATGCTCTGTTGCTGGGTGCAGACATGTCAAGAATAGTTGCTTTTGATGACTTGACCCTTTTATCATTGAGTAGTGCCTGTCTTTGCCCCTGATAACTTTCCTAGCTTTGAAGTCTGCTCTGTCTGAAATTAATGTAACTATTCCTGCTTCTTTTGCTTAGTGTTAGAATATTATCATTTTCTCCATCTATTTACTTTTAATCTGTATGTGTCTTTATGTTTAAACAGTGTTTTCTATAGTAGTTGGGTCTTTGATCCACTCTGATCCTCTCTCTAATTTTTGCTAAAGGGTGCGTGCACTCACTGGAGAGAGCGAGAAAGAGAGCGTAGGTGAGAAAGCACCTGCCATGGGGCATGGTCATGCCATAATCCCTTCTCCTCCTCTTTTCCCTCCCTGGGGATTTTGGACACACACACACACACACACACACACACACACACACACACAAATGCCTAGTATATTTCTCATCTGCCAGGTCCCAGACTCGAACCGCACAGTCAGCCATGTGGGACCCAGCCACCTTAACCACCCAGACACAGGCTGCCCCCAAGCTGTCTTCTAATTGGTGCATTTAGACCATTGATGTTCAAAGTGATTAGTAGTATAAACTCATAGAACTCATATGTATCATATTTATTATT
The DNA here is from genome assembly GCF_000334495.1 of Tupaia belangeri chinensis. Taxonomy (NCBI): domain Eukaryota; kingdom Metazoa; phylum Chordata; class Mammalia; order Scandentia; family Tupaiidae; genus Tupaia; species Tupaia belangeri. Next base: position 4,964,408 of record NW_006208084.1, on the reverse strand, counting down.
TATTACTGTTTTCTATTCATTGCTCTAATTTTTTGTTTCTATTTTTGTCTTCCACTCTTTTCTGCCCATTGTGATTTCAAATGAGCGTTTCATTTAATTCCGTTCTTTTTTTTTTTTTTTGGAGAGGTTTTTGCTATAGGGCGCATGTGCTCGAGAAAGACAGAGAGACAGAGAGACAGAAAGCGAGAAATCACGCCTCAGGGGGATGGCCATGCCACAATCCCTTCTCCTCCATTCTCTTCTCAGGATCTTGGGCATGCATGCACACGCACCCGGCGTGAGTTTAAGCCACCGGGTCCAGGACTTGAACTACATGGGAGTTCAGCCACATAGCCATTATGCTAACTGCTGGTCCCCATTCTTTTTTATTTTAAAGAAGATTTTTGCTATAGGGTGTTGGTGCTCACCAGAGAGACAAAGAGAGGCAGAGATACAGAAATCAAGAAATCACCCCCTGAGAGGGGATGGCCATCGATGTTCAACCACCCCTTCTCCTTCACTCTCCTTTGGGGATCTTGGGCATGCATGCACATGCACCCAACATGAATTGCTAGGTCCAGGACTCGAACCATGATTGACTACACAGGAACCCAACAATGTAACCATTATGTCATCTGCTGGTCCCTTGATTCCATTCTTTAAAAAAAAATTTTTTTTAAACTTAAAAATTGTATTCATTGTCATTATTTTATTTTTATTTACTTACTTATTTTTGAAGTTGACCAGAAAGAGAGAGAAGGAAAGTGAAAAAGCCAACTGCTAGGTCTGGGACTCACACTACCATCAACCACATGGGAGTCTAGCTGCCTTGACCACCACGCCACCTGCTGGCCCCCCAAAAAAGGTTTTAAGTGGTTACCCTAAAGTTTAGGATATACATTTACAATTAATTCAAGTCCACTTTCCCTCTTTGTTTTTTAAGAATATATTAACATTTATTTATTTATTTAAATTTAACAGAGAGGAACCGAGCAAGAAAGCAAGAGAGAAGGAAAGTGAGAAAGCAAGCTGCCAGGTCCAGAACTCGAACTGAGGTCAGCCAAGACAAAGTCCAGCATCTTTAACCACCACACCACCTGCAATCCCTATTGAGTCCACTTTCAAATATACTATACCACTTCATGAATAGTGCAAGCACCTTATAATAACAAAATAGTCCTCATTCTCTCTTCTCATGTATCATTGCTGTCATTCATGTCACTTATGTGTAAGCCTACAGAAGTGTATATGTGGAATGAATATACATCTATATATTCATATGTAAATATATATATATAGTTGTATATATAGAAACCATATATATATATATATATACACATATTATTTTGGCCAGACTATCATATGTTAGATCATTTAAGAATGAAAACATAGGTTTTTATTTTCCCTTCGCTTATTCCTTCTCTGATGCTCATCCTTTCTGTATACAGATATAGTTTCTGGCTTACATTAATTTCCTTCTCTGTAAGAATTTCTTTTCACATTTCTTGCAAGTCAGGCCTACTGGAAAGAAATTCCCTTAGTTGTTTGTCTGAGAAAGTCTTTTTCTCCTTCACCTTTGAAGGATTACTCTCCAGTGTGCAGGTGCAGGAGGTGGGTACCTGGACCTGGCTCCACTCGGCTCTGCTGCGGTCAGAGCGTGACTCCCTTTACGCACTGTCCCGTCTAATCTTGAGAGCAGTCGTTTGTCCCTTGCCCTCACTTCTCCTACAGATTCAAGGGGAGTTACTGCTTTTCCAGTTTGTCCAGCTTTTTACTTGTTAGAATGGAGAGATGACTTCCAAGCTCTTTACTTACAGAACCAGAAACTGGAAGTTGAGATGCTATTTTTAATCCCATTTAAATATGAAAGGATTGACTCTCTGATCTATGTTGTTAATTCAGATTTAGGGTCAATGCAAAGAAGCTAAATACTGTAACCTTCTTTATAAAGAAAACCCTGGGGGCCCTCAGGAGGTGTAGTGGTTAAAGGTGATGGATTCCCACATGACCCACCACAGTTTGAGTTCTGGACTCGGCAGCTTGAAATACATTGGGCGCATGTGTGTGTGTGCCCAAAGTCCCAAGAGAAGAATGGAGGAGAAGGGATTGTGGCTTGGCCATTCCTCCTGGGTGGTGATTTCTCATGTGCTGTCTCTCTGCCTCTCCAGTGAATGCATATGCCCTAATGGCAAAAATCTCTTTAAAAAAAAAAAAGAAAGAAAGAAAGAAAACCCTGGGTAGAAATCAAAAGGTGTCTCAGTTTGGAATACTATTCCATTTTACCTGTGGAGCTACGAGTAAAAGATGCCCTCTTCATTCCTAAATAGTGGCTTAAATAAATAGTGATCTTGTTTTTCATAGAAGCTCAGCCTAAAGAAGATCGTCCAGCTGCAATGGAGTGGGTCCACGGCAGCAGAGACACGGTTCTTTCTTTGTTTATGCCCGGCCACCCCTAACATACAGCTTCTAATTTCTACACCACCTCGCGGTCCACAATGGCGGCTGCACTCCAAAGGCTATATTCCACGCAGGAAGCAAAAAACGGGGGTGGGGGGATAAGGAGAGAAAGGCCAAGTCAGTTTTCTTTAGGAGCTTTCTCAGAGCCTACCCCAGTGATCATCCCTCATTTCTCATTGGCTGCCCTGGGCTATCAGGGAGGCAGGAAAATATAGTCTATTATCTCCGGGAATAAAAAATTGGACTTGGGTTAGGAAGAGGAAAGGGTAGGAAATTAGCCAGTTTATCCACATAAGGGCATTCCACATACCCATGCATCCCGGTACGTGTTACAACTACGAAGCAGAGCCCGGGATCTTGAAAGAGAGTAGGGTCTACTCTTGAATTAGGAACCGGGACGAAGTAGCATAGGTGGCACAGTGTGACCATTTGTAACGGTGTGAGGATGCCGTGATTTATGGCCATTTATTGAAAGTTTTAGGAAAAGGCAGATTCACGGATAGATACTAGACAGTTATGGCATAAAACTAAAAATATGGAGAGGTCACTAGCCTCAGAAATATACCTCCCCTGAAGGTCGATTAAGGTTGCAGATTCCTCAGTTCTATTCACTTAAGTCTGTAGAAATACAACCAGACCAGGGTAGGCTAATTCATTAATACAGACCAGTTACTACAGCTCACTGTGTATGAGTTTGATTTTATTAAGGAGGATTACAGATGTGTTGGCGCGAGCTTCTCACTTTCCAGGTGAGCAGATAGAGGTTGTGTGGTTTTCCCAGGTCCGTGTGTTTACTGGCAGGGCTGGGTTCCTGGGAGCTGGGTGGGTGGTAGAGAAGCAGGAGGAAGAGGTAGGGAGAATAGAGAAAGGGCCCCTGGGGAGACAGATAGGAATGAAATTTATTTCCCTCCTGCCATTTTCCAATGAGGACTTGGGATCCTTGGCAGTTCCGTCTGTGAGTGGCTTGTCCTTGACTGTTCAGCTCCTCCCTCCCTGCTGGCTAAACTCCAGCAAGGAAAAAAAAAAAAAAAAAAGCCAGGTGTGTTCTGGGGACCTGGGCTTCGGCAGCTGCACAGACCTAAAACAAAGGCAATGATAAAGATTCTCCTTGAACCAGCCAGTGATGCGAAGGTGAAGGTGCTGGATTCCACATGGCTGATGGTATGGTTCAAGTCCCAGACCCAGCAGCCTGAAAATCACACTAGGCACATGTGTATGCATGCCCAAAATCCTGAGAGAAGGGAGGAGGAGGGACTGCAATGTGGCCATCCCCCTCTGGAAAGGTGATTTCTCTCTGTCTCTCTTTCTCTTTCTCTGGCGAGTGCACATAACCATTATAGCCATTAAAAAAAAGTTCCCCCTTATTTTACATCACAACCCTCTTCCTTGCGTGCCCCTCTAATCTTCCCACCGCTACCTCTCATTCCAACCCGGGAGCAACACAGCAGAAGATGGGCGTCTCGGGTCCCCGCCATGGTCTTTTCTCCAGCTTTCAAAGGAAGGAAGTTAGGCACATGGGTAGAATTTCCTTCTACTTTAAATTCTTGCATGCTTTTTCTTAACTTTTCAAATCTGCTGTCTACATCAGAATACCCAATTTCAGGGGACTAGCAGGTGGCGTGGTGGTTAAGGCACTGGACACTCCCACATGGCTGACAGCAGTTCGAGTCCGGGACCTGGGGGCTTGCTTTCTCACTTTCTCTCCTTCTCTCTCTCTCTGTTCTCTCTCTGGTCAAATTAAAAATGAGTGAATGAATAAATGAAAATTAAATAAAATTATTCTTTAAAAAAAAAACAATACCCAATTTCACAACCAGGTTGCATATTTAGTTATTTTAGGGCTGGTTAGTATGGTACGGTGTAAAACGTCAATTGTTTGGGTTTGAAACCCAGCTCCACCATTTACCAATTGTGTGAACTCAGATAATTCCTTAATAACTCTAGACCTTAGTTTCCTCATTTATAAAATGGAATAATGATGGCAACCACCTGGAGAATTTTTAAATGTAAAAAAGCTACTTTTCATGCCTGGTAAATATTAAAACTCAATGCATGTTAATTATATTTTAAAAAGAAAGAAAGAAAAAGAAAAAGAAAAGAGAAAGAAAGAGAGGGACCGGCAGATGTTTTGGTGGTTAAGGATACTGGATTCCCACATGGCCAACTGTGGTTCAAGTTCCAGACCTGGTGGCTTGCTTTCTCACTTTCCCTCCCTCCCTCTCTCTCTCTCTCTCTTCCACTCTGTCCCTCTATGGTCAAATTAAAATAAGTAAATAAACAAATAAAAATTAAATAAATTTAAAAAAAAAAAAAGAAAAAAGAAAGAGAAAGATTGATTGATTTTCTGCTGGAAGCAGGGAGAGGCACACTTTTTAAACAGTTTCAGGATGAGCATTCCAGAACCTGTCTGTGCTCACCCATGTTAATTTAGTACAGCAATACTTCATGACTTTAAGACAGCATTAAAAAAATGTTTTTGTAGGACCGGCAGGTGGCGTAGTGGTTAAGGGCACTGGACTCCCACAAGGTCAACAACAGTTCGTGTCCTGGACCTGGTGGCTCTCTCTCTCTCTCTCTCTCTCTCTCTCCATCCCTCTCTGGTCAAATTAAAGTTTAAGAAGTTAAAAAATAATTCTTTAAAAAATGTAACCTAAAAAATATAATTTCTTTGCTCTCGGGTGCATGTGTTGGCTAATGAGAGAGGGAAGAAAGAAAAAGAGAGAGAAGGAGAAAGAAAGTAAGAAAGCACCCCTCAGGAGGGGTGGCTGTACCACAGTCCCTTCTCTCTTCTCAAGGTTTGGGGCACACGCCCACATGTACCTGGCCTGTTTTACAAACCGTCAGATCGGGACTCAGACCACACTGTAGGTCATGGATCCCTCAACCACCATGCCACTGGCTGGCCTAATAAGGCATGTTTTTAATGTATCATCACCGGCATATCAATATTCCAACTTCTAAGTGCTGTTCCTTCGGAATAATTCTGAGAACAATTGTTCTAAAAATGTCCTACATCTCACATGCTGCCATCACCACCCTCACCTTCTCTTATTATCATCTTCAGAATTTTTCCATTTTTGACTTAACCTGTGTCTTACATAACTCGCCTCATCCCAGCTAAGTCAGTGTGATGACTGTCCTTTCTCAGGCACTCATGAGGATCCGGTCTGCCGGAGGGTAACACTGGGTCTACATAGACATTTCTGGACTTGCTGTCATTTCCATCCCTCCCACCCCTCAAGGGAAAACAGATTCACGATGACGTTTCTAGCCCCGGGCTTTTTCAGGAATCCTTAGGCATGATTTGAAATTCCACTGCTATCTCATTGCACTCAATATGAAGTTCTTGTAGAAAATCTGAAATTTCTGGGATCAGCAGTTGGCTTAATGGCTATGTCACTGGACTCCCATGTAGTTGACTGCGGTTCGCATCCCGGACCTGGTGGCTTAAACTCACGCCGGGCGCGTGTGCGTGCGTGCCCAAGATCCCAAGAGGAGAATGGAGGAGAAGGGATTGCGGTGTGGCCATCCTCCCTGAGGGGTGATTTCTTGCTTTCTGTCTCTCTGTTTCTCTATGTCTTTCTGGCAAGTGCACACACCACCCCACCCTCTGTGAGAGATGAGCATGCCACAGTTCCTTCTCCGTTTTCCTCTCAGGATTTTGGGTACACATGCATATGTGCCTGGCATATTTTCCAAGCCATTGGGGTTGGTACTCAAACCACACAGTCAGTCCTGTGGGATCCAGCCATCTTAACCAATACACCACTGGAATTGCCAGAGGCTACATGCACTCATTAAGGAGAGGGAGATAATCTCCTAATGGGATGTGGTCACACCACAATCCTTTTCCCACCATTTCTACCTTGTGTCAGGATTTTCTCCATTTCTACCTCCTGTCAGGATTTTGGGACAGGTGTACACATGCACTGGGTATCTTTTTCAATTTCCTGTGCGGGGATTCAAAATAAATTTAGCCATGTGGAATCCAGCTCCCTGTGCACAGAGCTTAACTGCTGAGTTACAGGGTTGACCATGTAGTTGTACTTTATTATTTTTATTGCTAAATAGTATTTCATTTGTGAATGTACCATATTCTGTTGTTAAGAGAGATTTGGGTTGCGTTCTGTTTTTCCACTATTATAAATAATGCTGCTATGAACTCTCTTATACTTGTTTGTTGATAAATATTCATATGTATAAATATTATAGTTATATATATATATATAGTTATATATATAGTTATATATATATATAGTTATATATATAGTTATATATATATATAGTTATATATATAGTTATATATATATATATATAAAGTATTTTATACTTATCTAAATCAGGTTGTTGGAAAAGTCATGACACACTTTTAGATTTAAACTTGTGACAATGAAATCCCTTTTGCCCACTTCTTTCCCTGCTCACATGTGCGTCTCTCTCGCATGTGTGCGTATACATATATGTATGTATGTGTATGTTTCTTCTGTGTGTTTTAAAAGGAGAGCACAAGATTGCCATAGTACTTGGTGATAAAACAGGAATTTGTCCTTCTGGCTCTTTGAAAAGCTCCACTTTACCCACACCTGAGTGAGTCCTGAAGTAAGACCCGCCGCTCGCCCTTCTAAGCTGTTTTCGGCGTGCTTGGCTCTGGACACAAGGGCTTGTCTCCCCTGAGGCGTGGGCGGCTGCGTACATACCCACTGCACGGGTTCCCTCAGGTCACGTCTGCCTGGTGGCAGACCTTCACCTGCTGACGGTAGGTGGGATTTTTGGGAATAACCAAAAGCTTGAGCTTAGAGATCAGGCAGGTCAGGACCACGTGACTCGGGCCAAAAATCAAAGGCTATCTCTGGAACAAGACTGAGCAGTTTTCCTGCATGGCTGTGAAGGTGTTTCTCTTTATTTCTTTCATGAGTGTGAGAGACAGAGGGAGAGAGAGACAGAGAGAGGGAGAGATAAGCGCTGTCATCAGGCTCTCATACGTGACCTCCCCAGCCAGTCAGGCTCGTCTGCACCCGTGCCCAGCTGTCCGGGTTAGACAGGGAATCGAACCACACGCCGGCGTCTCCTGAGCAGCAGGGTACCGCCGCACCGCCGGCTGGCCCTGGAGGCAATACCGAGAGAGGACATCGGCGCTCACGCACAGCTAGTGCATGCCTCGCCAGCTCCTGTGTGCATTTGCGGTCCAAGAGAGAAAAGAAGAGGAGAGACAGTGGGACCAGATTCTTGCTGCTTCTCCTGGTCAGAGTCTGAATCCAAGCGTTCTCACCTCACCATAGATTCCCACTCCTCACCTGTCAAATGGGGCTCACATCCTCTCTTCCGTGCTGCTTTCAAGATCAAATTTAATGCCGGGTATAAAACAGCTCATTTAGGCTCGGTGCCTAGGTGGGGGCCAGTTTCTCTCCACTCTCCCTCCCTCATCTTAAAGTAGGGCAATTGTTTGGGCATGTCATTTCAGGGATGCTGGGATGCTTGCCTAAAACACACCTGTGCTTTTTCTTTAAAAACGACACCCCCAAATTATGTGAGGGTATCCTGCATGCTGGGTTACCTTCAACCTGGACCGTGCTGGCGAGGCTGGACGAGGAGACGAGTAACAGGAAAACTACCACCTACCAAAGCACCCCGGCAGCTCCAGAGCGAGTTCTCCGCAGTCTCTCAGCCGCCCACCCCCAGCCCCCCGGAGCCCCCAGCTCTGTCTGCCCAGGCTGAAAGAGAGAAGGGTGGGATTCATGAGTAATTAAAGGGAATTTGGAAGGCTGGGATGTTGCGGAATGTTAGATCAGTAGCTAGAACAGCATGTGGTGTTCTTTAGGCAGGCTTCATTGAATCCATACAAAAAAAGAAAGAGGGGCTGCCTGCCCGTCTGCTCATTTATCAAACAGCGAAGCTCAGCTTTCACAGCTCCACAAAAGTGTTTTACTGTTTGCTGAGTCTTGCTCCAGAAATTAAAAGCTGAACAGCCTTAGCGGGGCTGCACCGACCCTGCATTCTGAGAATCAAACTAAATGGTGCGGGGCTTTCAGAATCAGGGACCAGTTGATTATTTGGTGAAAAGAGAAGAGAATAATTTGTAATTTGCAGCCTATAAGAAACACTTAAAAAAAAAACGCCAAACCCCCTTCCCACAGGTTTTTGTTGTGGCCGCAGGGAGGGGGTGCTCTCCGCAGAGGCCCATTCTTTGCTCAGAGTGGGAAAAGTCTTGACCTCCATTTGGGCAGAAAGGGATGTGGCCCAGTAGTGCCTCCACCCACCCCACCCCCAACTCTGAGCAAACTTCCTTTCCTCTTACTTCTTTATTTGAAATTGCCTTTCTCTGTTCTTGAGGAAGAGGAGAGTATTTGGCCATCCGATAGTTTATAGTTTTAGGTAAAAGAATTCTCGCAAACAGAACCCCAAGTCCTAACCACACAAGTACACTGCTTGGGAACGCATGATGGACCAAGAGAGCCTGAAAACGGGATCGAAGGGGGAATCCTCTTAAAAATCCATGAAAGGAAGGAGGGGAGGGGCTGGGGGAGGGCGGTGACTAGAGGGGAGGTGGCATGGGCCGCAGGGAGGGGTGTTAACAGATGCGGACCCCTTGCTCCAGCCCCCACCCTGGCGCCTGGTCCCTCCCCTCCAGCCAGTGGGGCTGTGAAAGCCTGTTGGAGCTGAGCTCTGGCCCCCCACCCTCGTCCTACTCCTGGCTGGTGAAAGCCCCAGAGACACGCCTGGTCCCCGCTCTCTAACTCCTCCGCCCCTGCCGCAGGCCTCTGGGGTAAGCTGGGCCAGCATTACTACCCCATCTGATCGAGAGAGAAACCAGACGTCAGAGGAAAGAAAGCCCAAAAGGTCTTTTTTCTTGACTTTTCAATTTAGCACATTTTAAATATTATTTTTTAAGTTTATTCTTCCATGAGCAAGAGAGAGAGAAATGAAACAGAGAGGCAGGCATCCCCAACAGGGTCCTTCGTGCTGTGATCCAGCCTCAGCCAGCCCTGGGCCATGGGTGTGTGGGCCTGGCAGTCCACCCCAGCTCAGCTGGCCGTAGGTCGTGGGCACGCGTGAGCCCGGCATGCTTGGGGAGGTCTCCAGACAGCACCCGGAACTTCCTGTGTGGGTCAGCTTTGCAGCGCACCTCACTGCCCTGGCACGCTTACATGTGGTCAGATCCTTCCACATTTCATGAAAAGAAAGCCGACAGTGTGTCTTGAGAACGTAATGTTCCCCCAACAACCTTTCTTTCTTTCTCTTTTCTTTCTTCCTTCCTTCCTACCTCCCTCCCTCCCTCCCTCCCTCCCTCCCTCTCTCCTTCCTTCCTTCCTTCCTTCCTTCCGTCTTTCTTTCTTTCTTTCTTTCTTTCTTTCTTTCTTTCTTTCTTTCTTTCTTTCAGAGAGACTGTGTGCATGAGAGGGAGGGAGGGAGGGAGAGAGGGAGAGAGCCTCCTAGGCTTAGCCAGGGCACAGATGTAACAAGCCCAGCGGTTTAGGTAGGGCCAAGAACTGAACCTGGATCTCCAGTACAGCCTCGGCCATCACACAGCATTGCAACTTCCACCCAAGCCGCCGTGTGGGCCTGTTCCTTCTCTTTGATCAAGCACCTTCACATTTGAGAGATGGTTATGAAAGGGCCAAAACTCCAAACAAAATGTCCACAGTAAAAAACAAGAACCAGCCCGGTTTGGTGGCACAGTTGGTGGCAAATTGAAACCGCAGTGCTAGGAGCCACACCATCAGTCATGGGTTTGGATCCCTGAGTCGACCTGGAAATACTTCAAGCACAGGTGCACGTATCCAGGGTCCCGATGAGCTGGAGGGCTCGGTAGGGGCACCATGGCAAGGTAGCACCTACCGAGGGTGCTTCTCTCCCTCCCTCTCACGTGCAAGTGTGCTCTCTACCGTGAATAGAATAGACCTTGACAAACTTAAAAAATAAAAATCAATACATACATAGATATGGCTCATAGTACTATTTATAGCTTTTATTTTATTAATTTTTATGAAAATTTGCCAGAGGGTCATGTGCTCACGATGGGGGGTGGGGGGTGGGGAGAGGGTGAAAAGCACCCCCAATGGGTATGGTCATACCCTAATCCCTACTCTTCCATTGCTCCAACTTGTTGGGATTTGGGGTACTTGCACACATGCACCCAGATTGTTTTTCAAGGCATCAGGACCAGGATTTGAACAGGGAAGTCAGTCATGTCAGATTTAGGTCCCTTATCCAGCAGGCCACAGTGACAGCCCAGCATCACGTATAATTAACTCAACAGTCGAAACAACTTGAATGGCCAATGAAAGAGGAGCAATCCATTCACTCTTTCTATCACTTACTGAGTCAATCAGTTCATGTCCTGAGCCCTGTTACCTCCTCCGTAGACCTGCAGTAGCCTTCTAACTGCTTTTCCTGCACCCCCACCCCAGCCTGCCCCCTGCAGTCAATTCTCTGTACTGTAGACAAAGCGATCCTTGCGAAAGGTTAATCAGATCTTCCCCACTCTCCTCCTTGACGCTGTCTAATGTCGTCCCTTCCCACTTAGAATAAAAGCAGTGTGGGACCAGCAGATGGCGTAATGGTTATGTCACTGGCCGACCATGGTTCAAGTCCTGGACTGGGCAGCTTAAAACTCACACTGGGCCCATGTGCGTGCCTGCCAAAATCCTGACAGGGGAATGGAGAAGGGATTGAGGTGTGGCCATCCATCCTGGAGGGTGATTTCTTGCTTCCTGTCTGTCTCTGTCTCTCCAGCAAGCTCAGGCACCCATAGCAAAAATCTCTCTCTAAAAAAAAGAAAAGAATAAAAGCAAAGTGCTTCCAAAGGCCTACTATGCCTCATCCACACCCCCAGCTCCCAGTCCCGTCCCTACTGCTCTGCGCGCTCACTGTGTCCGGCCACAGCGGCCTCCTTGTTCTCCCACCCCACAGCCTTCGCGTCGGCCGTTCCCTCTTCCTGCTGTAGTCCTCCCTCAGGCATCTGCCAGGTTCACTTTCTTACTTCCTTTAAGTCACCACTCAAATACCGCATCATAACTAAACAAAATGTCATCCCTGTCTGCACAGCCCCTGTTCCTCTCACCTGCCTTTTTCTGCTCCCCTCTATAGCACTTTTCTGATATAATCTCCACATTTTCCTTGTTTCATTGCGTCTTCTCACACTAGAATATAAGTTTCTTGAATGAAGGCTGTTTCCGACGGGCTTTGTGGTTGTATCCCTCAGTGCCTGGCAAGATGTCCAGTCTGTGGTAGGAGTTGATAGTTGTTGAATGAGTCCAAACTATGTGCTTTTAGCCAACCTGTGATGGGTATTAGAGTTGCAACTTGCTGAACATGGGGAAGACCAGTGGAAAATGAGGCTGGAAATCAAGTATGGGTCTGAGTAAGGATGTCACAGGGCTGGGCATATCATTGACCATTTATACAGATTCGAGGAGGGGGTGAGATGGTTTGGAGCGATGTCGTTCAGAGGTTACAAAATTTCAGTTACGCAGGAGGAATAAATTCAAGAGATATATTGCACAGCGCGGTGATTATAGTTAATAACAATGTAATGTGTACTTGCAAATTGCTAAGAGAGTGCATTTTTTTTTGAGAGGTTTTTGCTATAGGGCGCGTGTGCCTGCCAGACAGACAGAGAGAGACAGAGAGACAGAAAGTGAGAAATCACCCCCCAGGGGGGATGGCCACACCGCAATCCCTTCTCCTCCATTCTCCTCTCGGGACCCTGGGCATGCACGCACACGCGCCTGGCGTGAGTTTTAAGCCACGGGGTCCGGGACACGAACCGCAGTCGACTACGTGGGAGTCCAGCGACATAGCCATTACGCTAACTGCTGGTCCTGCTAAGAGAGTACATTTGAAGTGTTCTCACCACAAAAAATAAGTACGTGAGGTAATTCCTATGCTAATTAGCTCAATTTAGCCACAATACATGCATATTTCAAAACACTATACAGGATAAATGTATATTGTTTTTATACATCAATTTAAAAATTATTACTTAAAAAAAAGATTTTATGGGCTATGTGTCTATGAGCACCCCACAAGTGGCCATGGGAAGATTTCTGGGGGGAAATAAGGTACAGGCTGAGATTCGAAGGATAAGTAGACATCAGGCAAAGGGCATGGAGAAAAAGCTTCGGACAATGAGAAGGTCCACAGTAAGAGAGAGCACAGTGTGTTCCTGAAACCTGATGGAAGTTCTGTGTGGCAGGGTTGGCAGGTGGCATGGTAGTTAAAGACATTGGACTCCCACATGGCAGAGTCCGGTTCAAGTCCTAGACCCGGTGACTTGCTTTCTCACTTTCCCTCTCTCTCTGTCTGATCAAATTGGAAAATAATAATGATAATGATACTAATAATAAAGTTAGATAAAATTATTTAAAAAAAAAAAAAAGGTCTCTGTGGCTAGAGCAGAAGGTCTAGGAGAAGGGTGGTGAGGAGGCAGGAGACAGGTGAACTAGAATGAAGGAAGGGCCAATCAGGCAGGGCTTTTCTTTGTGGAGAAGTAGTCGTGGTGGGACGTGAGTGGAAGCAGGGGAAACAAGAAGACCATTGCAGCAATCCAGGTGTGAGACCATGGACCTGGCCTGGCAAACATGGAACAGAGTGGGTAGAAAGGCTATATTCAAGATGGAGGTGGAGGCAACTTGGCCACAGACAGAAGCAGTAAATGCCATCATGGGAAGGCTCAAGGGGGAATGGCGTGCATGCTGGGCAGGTGGGTAGGTGGATAGGAGGGTGGTGAGGGGACTGTGATGAAGAGGAAGACTTGCAGTACAGGTGCAGGGATGCGGGCCTGGGAAACGCTAAGGGAATTGTGCAACACCGAGGAGCCCGATTTGGATAGAACCCCACACTAGATCCATTTTGCTCTATGTTTTTATTAAGCAGAAGTAGAAGTAGATCACAGAGGCCCCCCCAGGCCAGCCTAAGGAGCTGCATTTTTATCCAGAGTAGGCAGCGAGAAGGGATCCAGCATTGTTTGTTTGTTTTTTGAGAGGTTTTTGCTATAGGGTGCATATGCTCGCCAGAAAGACAGAGACAGAGGGACAGAAAGCGAGAATTCACCCCCAGGGGGGATGGTCACGCTACAGTCCTTTCAGAACCCTATGAAGGGATTCATAAGTAAAATTGATCACTGAATTCCCAGGCCCCGTGCCATGACTCTGTAATTCCTCAGGATCAAGGTGGAGAATTACAAGCACACTGACTATACCTTTCATATCCTCATCGAGGTAGAATAGATGGCTCCAGAAGGCTGGTCCTCTGACACGTCTGGAGACCAGAGTCTGCAACCCCACTAGGTTGTTTGCTTTTTTTTTTTTTTTTTTAGATAGAGATTTTCACTATTGGGCATGTACACTTGCCAGAGAGCGAGAGAGAGAGACGAACAGAGATAGAAAGTAAGAAATCACCCCCCAGGGGGGATGGTCATGCCGCAATCCCTTCTCCTCCATTCTCCTCTCAGGATCTTGGGCACGCACGCACACATGCCTGGCGTGAGTTCTAAGCCATTGGGTCCAGGACTCAATCTGCAGTCAACTACGTGGGAGTTCATAGCCATTATGCCACCCGCTGGTCCCTCCCCTTAGGGCATTTAGCCTAGGGCCAGGCATCAGAGGCTTTGCCTATTTGTTTGGTGGATGTGTGTGGGATTCCATTAGGAAAAATTTCAGAGCTTGGACCCATCTGTTAGATCAAGTAATAATAAGGCTTAGCAATAAAACAAAACCATGCTGCTTTCTTTTATCATCTGTATACTGTCTCTAGGAAACAGCACGTGATTTTTCCTCTAAAAAGCCAATGAAAACAACCACTGTAACATTCTGGTAGGTGTTCTGTACTTCTTTCAAGATTACCTTGATCTTCCTTTATCAGTTAGAAATATTTCTGGGGCTGGCAGGTGGTGTAGTGGTTAAGGGCACTGACCTCCCACATGACGGACCACAGTTCAAGTTCCGGACCTGGAGGCTTACTCTGTCACTTTTCCCCTCTCTCTCTTGCTTTGTCCCTCTCTGGTCAAATTATAAAAATAAAAATAAAAAAATAAATAAAGTTAAATAAAATAATTCTTTAATAAATGAAATATTTCTGGGAACCAGCAGTTAGCATAATGGCTATGTCGCTGGACTCCCACGTAGTCGACCGCGGTTCACATCCCAGACCCGGTGGCTTAAAATTCACGCCGGGCGCGTGTGCATGTGTGCCCAAGATCCCAAGAGGAGAATGGAGGAGAAGGGATTGCGACGTGACCATCCCCCCTG
>NW_006208084.1:4947242-4948895 GCF_000334495.1 Tupaia belangeri chinensis | reverse complement strand
TTGGGGTGTTTTTTTTTTTTTTTTTTTTTTTAGATAGAGATTTTCACTATTGGGCATGTACACTTGCCAGAGAGCGAGAGAGAGAGACGAACAGAGATAGAAAGTAAGAAATCACCCCCCAGGGGGGATGGTCATGCCGCAATCCCTTCTCCTCCATTCTCCTCTCAGGATCTTGGGCACGCACGCACACATGCCTGGCGTGAGTTCTAAGCCATTGGGTCCAGGACTCAATCTGCAGTCAACTACGTGGGAGTTCATAGCCATTATGCCACCCGCTGGTCCCTCCCCTTAGGGCATTTAGCCTAGGGCCAGGCATCAGAGGCTTTGCCTATTTGTTTGGTGGATGTGTGTGGGATTCCATTAGGAAAAATTTCAGAGCTTGGACCCATCTGTTAGATCAAGTAATAATAAGGCTTAGCAATAAAACAAAACCATGCTGCTTTCTTTTATCATCTGTATACTGTCTCTAGGAAACAGCACGTGATTTTTCCTCTAAAAAGCCAATGAAAACAACCACTGTAACATTCTGGTAGGTGTTCTGTACTTCTTTCAAGATTACCTTGATCTTCCTTTATCAGTTAGAAATATTTCTGGGGCTGGCAGGTGGTGTAGTGGTTAAGGGCACTGACCTCCCACATGACGGACCACAGTTCAAGTTCCGGACCTGGAGGCTTACTCTGTCACTTTTCCCCTCTCTCTCTTGCTTTGTCCCTCTCTGGTCAAATTATAAAAATAAAAATAAAAAAATAAATAAAGTTAAATAAAATAATTCTTTAATAAATGAAATATTTCTGGGAACCAGCAGTTAGCATAATGGCTATGTCGCTGGACTCCCACGTAGTCGACCGCGGTTCACATCCCAGACCCGGTGGCTTAAAATTCACGCCGGGCGCGTGTGCATGTGTGCCCAAGATCCCAAGAGGAGAATGGAGGAGAAGGGATTGCGACGTGACCATCCCCCCTGGGGGGTGATTTCTCGCTTTCTGTCTCTTATGTCTCTCTCTGTCTGGCGAGCGCACGCGCCCTATAGCGAAAATCTCTCAGAAAAATATTTCTAGTAATAAAATTCTTTTCTATTTGCAAAAAAAGTTGATGGACTATACAGTTATTATACAAAAGTCATTTGTTCTACCCACAATCTCACTACCTTAACAAATATCCATTTCATTTTTCTGTGTTCCCTACTCACTCCTGTATTTGTACAAACATAAATTATAGCCACAGCATACACACAGTTCAAGGTCTGCTGTTTCATTGAACATGATGTCATAAGCATTTTTCATGTTGTGACCTAGTTTTTGTCACCATAACTTTTACTGGCTGCACGAATTCTGTTGAGTATATATACTGTCATGTATTTAGCCAGTTCCCTATCATTGGACATTTATGTTGTTTCTAATTTTTCTCATTAGTAACCTCAAACTTAGCTTTTTCATATTTTAGATTAATTCCTTGGAATTAATAGGTAAAAAAAAGTATGAGTATTTTGTAGCTCTTGATATATATTGTAAAAAATACTTTTGAGAAGGGTTACACTAATAAATGTCAGCAATCTGAGTATTCTCATTCTGAAAAATATTGAAATCATTATTATTATTTTAATTTGCTAGAGGGTGCACGCACTCACCAGAGAGAGACAGAGAGAGGGAAAGA
>NW_006208084.1:4848463-4947224 GCF_000334495.1 Tupaia belangeri chinensis | reverse complement strand
GGAAAGAGAGGGAAACTCCCCATGGGAGATGACCACACTGCAACCCCCTCTCCTCCACTCTTCTTCTGGGATTTGGGCATGTGTGCACATGACCCCGGCATGTTTTTCAAGTGGCTGCATCCGGGACTTATCCAGCCACCTCAACCTCCAGGCTGGCCCAGAGTGTTCTAGTTTTACTACAGCCTTGACAACACAGAACACCTCGCTTTCAAGATGTCTGTTAACATCAGAGGGTGAGACATGGTGCCTTCCTGTTGTGCTCATTTGCATAAGGAAGATTTTCCAGACAGAAACACAGGAAAATCTTAGCGTTTCCTAGGCAACTAGCATATATTTATCTTTTGACACTGTAACTCTTGTAACTCTATGGTATTACTATCTTTACTTGCATGGCTCGGAAACTTATAACCAAAACCATAATCTACTTTTTTAAAAAAAGAATTATTTATTTAATTCTATTTGTTATTTTTTTAATTTGACCAGAGAGAGACAGAGAGAGAAAAAGAAAGTGAGAAAGCAAGCTGCCAGGTCTGGGATTGGAACTGTCGTCGGCCATGTGGGAGTTCAGCACGTTAGCCACCATGCCACCTGCTGGCCCCATAATCTACTTTTAACCACCATGAAGAATTCCCTGGCTCCGTCTTTATGCTCTCCGTATTTGCCCTCTTTCTCTGTCAGCATACCTGTACTTCTGTAGTATGGTACCTTCATGAACAACTGCTTGAAAACCTGGCTCTGAAACCAGTCATCTGATAGAAGTCTGGAGAATTTGGCCATGGGTTATATAAACCCAAGGTGATGAGGCACTAGGCTTTGACAAAGTCTTAGACTGCCTTAGGAGCAAAGTGTTCAAAGAGCACTGTCACTAGCCCCATCTCGAATGTTGCATCTAACTCAGGTCACAGCTCAAGAGGGACAGAGGCCGAGTATCTCTTAAAGGCAGTTTATCAGGAATTAGGGTTAAAGAAACAAGGATGAGCTGTCTATAAAAAGCAACACCCTTAAAGAATTCTGAGAACTATTGTATTGCTATAATATTTTAAAACCCTTTTTACTTCCAAAAGTCATTCTGTGGTGTTATTGCATTATATTCTCTAAAGATCCTTGTGAACCGTATTTTTTTTTTCACCCGTTCTCAGATGAGGAAATGCCACCCCTTTCATCCAGAGAGAGTCAGTTTTCTGACACAGGAACGGTCAGTCTCATGGTCCCCATTGCAGGTTCTCAATTTCTCTTTAATGTGTCCATTTCCCTCCAACCCTCTGATGCCAATTTAGGTAAGACCAATATCCCACCTGTGATCCTCCCCTATCCCACCAATTAGCCCCGTAGGTTCTCAGACATCCCTCAAAGGCACAGAGGGGTCACACAGTATGCCCGAGCTCGAACACCTCACAGGGTCACAGTTCGTGCTTGTCGAGTGAATGAGGCTAGCGTCACGAGAGTACTGGTGTGGATATAAGAGGGCAGGAATGGCTCCATAGAGATCCAGCCCATGTCTAGAGAGAGCACTCACGGCTCACGTCCTACCCATGGGAAATCAGCAACTGCATCTCTTGTCCCGAGGACAGTGCCCAGGTTCGTGTTCTCTGATATTCACACCTGCTCGGTGCTGTCCTAGAAAGAAAGGGCGTCTAGGAGAATTTGATTAGACTTAAAAGGAAAACTTCCTGGAAGGAAAAGTAACATGTTACCAGGACAGTCGGTGGTAATAACGGGCAGTGTTGACTGAGTGCTTACTCATCCGGGCACTGCTGCAAGGTATTTACATGCATTTACTTTTAAAATGTTCACAAGAATGCTCAAAGTTAGAATTGCTGTCATTCATATTTTACAAAAGGGGAGACTGAGTCACTTAAATGTTACCTAGCTTGCCCACGGGCACCCA
Organism: Tupaia belangeri chinensis; assembly: GCF_000334495.1. Lineage (NCBI taxonomy): Eukaryota > Metazoa > Chordata > Mammalia > Scandentia > Tupaiidae > Tupaia > Tupaia belangeri. Next base: position 4,945,336 of record NW_006208084.1, on the reverse strand, counting down.
GCCTAACAAATGGCTGAGCTTGGATCTAACCCAGGTAGTCCAGCATGAAAGCTCCTGTGCACAGCCCCTACTTCTACCACCTCTCCACAAACACCATCTCTGTAAACACTAAGGAAAGAGGGCCCTCGGCCATGTTTTCACCCTGGGAGATGGTTTCTCCTCCCAGACTTTTTGCGAATCTCTGTGACTGTCCTGGGCAAGAGCAGTTGCATCCTCTGCTCTGCAGCCAGGTAAAAGATGCCAGGCAGGGGCCAGGGCTTCCTCCCTTCATTTGATTGCTATGGATTGAATTTTTGGCGTGTGCCAAGCCCTGTGTGAGGTCCTTGCTCTCCTGTACCCTGTATTCCAGTAGGAGGAGACCTAGACCACACTCTCAGAGACGTGAACCGTACGGTTTCGGATGGTGCTAAGTGGTGAGCAGACATGAAGCTGGGCTCTGTGATGGCCAGGGACTGCCTCTACTGGTCCAGCTTGGCTGGCAAGAGAAGGCCTCTAGGCTGGGGGACATGGACCAGAAGTCTGAATGGTTTAGAAAGAGCCAATCTTGTAAAGATCTGGGTGAAGCTGCATTCCCAGCAGTGGGAACTGCAGCACAAAGGCCTCCTCGTGAGGAACAAGCCTGGTGTGTTTTAGAATGATCAAAACAAAACAAAACAAAACAAAACAACCAGTGGCCCATGTGGGGGGATCTGGTGAGTAAGGGTGAGACCTGCAGGGGAGGAAGGCCAGGAGGTAAGCAGGGACAAGTTCCAGAAGCTGAAGGAGGGCTCTAGTGCCAGCGATGATGGAAGTCATGGAGGACTTTCAGCAGAGGTGTCGCACATTTGGGATTGACTGGCTCTGCCTCCCTTGTGAGTGAGCAGGGGAAGCACAGTGTCATCACCTGAGATCCCTTCAGGAGCCAGCACCTCACAGTCATCCAAGAGTTCCCCGCCCGTCTCTCCAACCCCAGTAGTCTCCTCCGGGGTCTTGACAAGTTCCTACAAAGGCATTCAGCCCAGGAGCTGCAGGTCCTCCCTTCCCCGGGTTGCCGTGTGTAGAACTTAGCCACTGTGCTCTCAGCCTTTCCCAACGGGTAACTGATTCTTGTGTTGACTTACAGATCATAAGGCAGCAGTTTCCTCAGTTAACCACCAGAAGACTCGGGACCCGAGGACAGTCCAAGTAAGCACCGGACAGCTATGCCACCCACAGAGTGTGTGTCCCTGAGCCTCGAGGCAGGCTGGACCCTAGGCCTTTCATCTTGAGCTCTGTCCACAGGCCTGGAGGGAACTTGAAGGCACTTTGTGACAGTCGGGCCCCCTGCCTTAGAAACCCTGAAAGAGAGAAAGCCCCCAAACCTAGGACCATCAGGCCCGGCTGCTTTAAGCAATCAATCTGACGCCACCTGTTTTTAGACATTTTTTTTTTAACATAGCCTTGGGCCTCACCTGAAGGAGCACCTATGGCTACTTGGGCGATCTCCAGGTTGTTTGGACTGTTTGGCTGAGCAAGCTCTTGGTAGTACCCAGTAGGCTTGCGTGGGAGATGGGCAGAGAGGGCCAGCTCTGGTGTGGCACGCAAGGGCCCACTGCTTCCCATTCATCAGTGCCACCGACCACCTGACCAATACTCGCTTCTCACCTTCTGTATCAGATAATATGGTGCCAGGTGCTGGGAGCACAGGAGCAAGCCAATCACGGCCTTCCTGGAGCACACGTTCAGGTGGGGAAGACAGAAGGGAGTCAGGCTGTGACAAAGATGGTTCTAGTACAGTCACAAGAGGAGGTGGCCAGGGAAGGCCTCTCTGAGGAGGTGACATTTAAGCAAAGACCGAGGAGTGAGCAGGAGGAGTGAACAGACACCCTTTTCCTCGGGGCGGGTCTCTTCCTGTGCAGCTCAGGTCTCATTAGAACCTGTATGTGCAAGACTTGCGTCTAAGGATGTCTCACCCGTTGTCGGACGAGTGACTGGATAGTGGTGCAGTCTGTGAGGCTGGCCCGTGGGCAGAGTTTCCAGGCTCGCACCTGGAGACCTTCCTGAATGTACTTGCACCAGCATGCCCATGATCTGGGGCTGGCTGAGGCTGGGGGTGGGTGGTGGCATCCGGGCTCTCTTGGAAGTACTGTCTCTGTTTTCTGTCTGTCTGTCTCTCTTGTTCATGGAATAAATAAATAAATATTTTACAATTGTAGGTTGTAAACAGGTGCTCCACAGAGAAGGAAGGTGGCTGTGTGAGTCTGATAAATACTGAGTTAAACGGCCTCCTTTAAGGTGAGGCCTCTCAGAACATTTATTTTGCTAATGTACACAGTGACTCCACTAGAGGGTGCCTTATTTTGCAGCATTTCTAAGCATTTTTTAATGTGTAGCTGCAGGTTCTTTTTCTTTTTTTTTTAAGTTTATTTATTCCATGAGCAAAAGAGAAAGAGAGACAGAGAGACAATATCCCCAACATGATGCGGACACTGGCCTTCAGCCAGCCCCAGGCTATGGGCATGGACGTGCCTGGCATACTCAGAGAGGTATCTGGATGCAAACCACAACCTTCCCATGTGGGTCAGTCTTGTAGAGCATCACATTTTTCCACGGAGCCACCATCTGACCCCTATTTTGAAATATTTTGACCAAGTCAGCATAGTGACCTATAAAACACTGAAACATTAAAAAATAAATAAATATAAAGCAAAAAACTTCAACCATATGGGGCTTATATGACTTGTCTATAAGGATGTTTCAAAAGGAAATCTAGTGACCAGCACTTAGCAGAATGGCTATGTCGCTGGACTCCCATGTAGTTGACTGCGGTTTGAGTCCTGGACCTGGTGACTTAAACTCACGCCGGGCGCGTGTGTGTGCGTGCCCAAGATCCCGAGAGGAGAATGGAGGAGAAGGGATTGCAGCGTGGCCGTCCCCCCTAGGGTGTGATGTCTTGCTTTCTGTCTCTCTGTCTCTCTCTGTGTTTCTGGTGAGCGCACGCGCCCTGTAGCGGAAACCTCTCAAAAAAAAAAAAAGGAATCTAATAACTGTTACCTTCCGCACAACTCCACCCCCATGCCCCTCCTGCTGCCTGCCAGCTCCCGGCACCCTCGGCAGCACATTTACGTCCCTCTAAGGATGCCTTTGACTTTGGAACCAGTCAGAGGGAGAGAATGGATGACCAAACTGGGAAAAATCCTTTTTGGTAAAGTTTGGAAGACAAAGAGGCTAATTTTTTGTGAGGTTCAGAAACTCAAATTTCCAAAGAAACTTCCAGAAGATTTTTGAACAACAGATATCTTGGAATAGCTTCCTAATAATTTTCCAAGATTACTACCCTGAAAAACAAACCTCGTTTACATTGAAAAATTCTGGTATTTGTTTTCAAATGAGGTTTCAGTTTTGGTGAGATTACAGAGTACAAGAGCCAAACCCTTCCTTGTTTACTGGTGGGCACACAAAGGGCAATTCGAAATGTTAGCTGAACAGATGAGTGGATGGATGGAGTGACGCCGAGTGGATAAAACCATTGATTTTTCTTCTGCTCATGATCTTTGGGGAATCACTGGCTCCAATACATTGTTGCCCATCTCTTAGAAATAGTAAAGGTAAATAGCAAACACAGAGAGTAAAGAGAGTAAAGGCAGAACAGGGAAGTTTTCCATCCTACAAGAACTTGGAGAAAGTTTTTGTCTGTCCACCTGTGAGAATCGTTTTTTTTTTTATTTTTTCTCCTAAACCTAGAGGTTGGCAATCTGAGAGCCTGTTTCACCACCCCTACCCTTTTAACCGAGAGGCTGGTAAACACCTTCTTTCAAAAGTTCACATCATCGGGAACCAGCAGTTAGCGTAATGGCTATGTCGCTGGACTCCCACGTAGTCGACCGCGGTTCGTGTCCCGGACCCGGTGGCTTAAAACTCACGCTGGGCGCGTGTGCGTGCGTGCCCAAGATCCCGAGAGGAGAATGGAGGAGAAGGGATTGCGGCGTGACCATCCCCCCTGGGGGGTGATTTCTCGCTTTCTGTCTCTATGTCTCTCTCTGTCTGTCTGGCGAGTGCACGCGCCCTACAGTGAAAATCTCTCAAAAAAAAAAAAAAAAAAGTTCACATCATCAAATTTGTTTTGTCCCCTCTATAAAGGTCCTTCAAGGTTGACCACACCTTCAAGCTATCGAAAGACAGTAAGCTCTAGTCTCCACCCTGTAACTTCCTCAGAGAGAGGTTCCCTCAGCAGATTTACCACACAAGAAATGTGGGGAGCTGGTTAGAGAAGAGTGTGTTAATGTGAACTGAAACAGAAAAGGCGACAAGGGATCCGAGGAATAGCAATGCTGCCGTCAGCAGTTTCCACAACACGCACTCTGAGTGATCAAGAAGCGGTCTGGCTTAATGTATCACGACGCTGTTCATTTTAGGAAATTGCCCACTTTTAGAAGTTAGGGCGGCATGTCCTAACTGCCTTCCCACCGAAGGGTGTTTCTGGAGCTGCTGGAACTCAGCCCCACCCCCACCTGGAGAGTGCCTTTCAGAAGGAAAGGCAGTTATGACAGTTGGGAAGTAGAAGGCCCAGAAGGCAGATATTAGCTCAACACAAAGAACTTTCTGATAGCTACACAGACTTAAGATGGACTGGGCGGCCTTCGGAGGGTCTGAGTTCTTCATCCCACAAGGCATTCAGATAGATGAGAGATGCCCACTGAGCAGGAACTTCACAGAATGGTATTGGAGTAAGGGGGGTGGAGCAGGGAGGGTAGCTGTGTTCTGTCCTTCCCTGTGCACGTCTTTACTGACCCCAAATCCTCTCTCCTTTGTGTTACTCTGTGACTAGCGTTGTAGCTCCATGTGTAGAGAAGGAGTTAATACGCTGTGGGACATTCCTGAGTGCGAGATCCATGAATTACTTAGCATTAGTGCTGACCTGGGCCTGCGCGAATCCCCTCTAGACCTACCAAATCAGAATCTTTGGGGGTGGGGCCCAGGAGTTTGTATTTTAATATGTTTTGTGGGTGATTCTTATTAGTAGCAAAATTGGAGAATCACCAGCCTAGTGGTTAAAAGTACATTAGAGGTTCAGATCCTGCCTCTACTTCTCACTGGGTGATATTGGGCAGGTTACTTAAATTCTCGAGGCCTAGTTGCCTTGTCTAGAAGATGGGGATCATAGTTTTAGCTCCCTAGAGATTTTGTGAGAGTCAATCCTGTGTGTCAAGTGCTTAGCACAAGAGGTCTTGAGGTGACGCGCTTCAGAATTGCCATGTTTATCTCAGTGCCGGTTCCTGGGCCCGTTCCCAGATGCTCTCGATCAGTAGGTCCTGGGAAGGGACCTAGGAATCTGTGTTTTCATTAAGCAGTATAACTGATTCTGACAAACCTCAGAGCCTGTAGAATGACCATGCAGTGTTTTCTGTGGGTATAGCATAGTGGCTCTGTAGCCAGACAGACCTGTTTGTTCTTCCTTCCCTAAGTAGCTATATGACCTCGAGCAAATTACTTAAGCTTTCTTGCCTCTATTTTCTCATCTGTAGAAAGACCATAAGAATCCCCATTTCAAGGGTTATTTTGCAAGCTAATGGATATGAAGCATTTTACAAAGTGCCCAGCACTTAGCAAGCACTCACTAGACTTAGCTAAAATCCAAATGAAATGCACTAGCACCCCTAATTAGTCTTAACTGAAAACATTGCCATTATTAAGCCCATGTCGTGTTAATAAAAATTCTGGCATTTGTTTTATATTCGGTATCTACAGGAGCACCGAATTTATCTTTTTAAAACTATGTTTCTTTGAGACTACCAAAGATTAAGAAAAGCATAGGCCCAGTGAATTTTGTTGGTGGTACAGTTGACAGTTGTAATAACAGCCTTCTGGTTGGGACCCTGAAGTGCTGTGCCCTGGGGTCACATTTGGCTAGACATCAAGCACAGATGGAAAATTTTTCAACCCCTCTCTGCTTTGCAAAGTATTTGACTTAACATTTTCTGTAGGAGGCAATTTTAGTTATTTTTACCTGCCTGATTGATGGCTGGCAACATGGAACTTTGGTTTAATTCTAGATTTCAGAGCAATCTAGCCTTATAGGAGTTAACTCTTCTAGTCCCAGATGAGATGGACTCAGCCGGCCTTGGCCTTAGCAACCCCCCTTTCTAACCCAGGAAGCCCCACCTAACGATGGTGCATGTGGGTCATTCTCTCTCTCTCCTCTCTCTGCGGTCCAGGTACCATTACTATGGCATCGCGGTGAAGGAAAGTTCCCAATATTATGATGTGATGTATTCTAAGAAAGGAGCTGCCTGGGTGAGCGAGACGGGCAAAAAAGAAGTGAGCAAACAGACAGTGGCATATTCACCGCGGTCCAAACTCGGAACGTTGCTGCCAGAGTTTCCAAATGTCAAAGACCTCAATCTGCCAGCCAGCCTGCCTGAAGAGAAGGTACCCATACCTGAAGTGACTGTGGGGGTGCGAGGGGCGTTCTCTCTTTCTGTCTCTCTCTCATACACACACACACACACACTTTTGTTGCAAAACAGTGAGTTTTAAAATACAGAGGGGCCAGCAGATGGAGTAATGGTCACACTACTGGACTCCCACATAGTTGCCCATCGTTCGAGTCCCAGGCCCAGCAGTTAAAATTCACCCCGAGCATGTGTGTGTGTGCACGCCCAAAATCCTGAGAGAAGAACTGCAGTGTAGCCATCCCCCCAGACGATGCTTTCTTCCTTTCTGTCTCTGTCTCTCTCTGTCTCTCTGGTGAGCACACAAGCCCAAAACAAAAAAAAAAAAAAAAAAAAAAAAAAAAAAAAACCTCTAAAAAAATAAATAGACAGAAATCTAAACAAAGTATATAAGCTATAATAATAATGTGCCAGTATGGGTTTATCAGTGACAAATGTACCCTGCTAACATGATTTTTTTTTTTCTTTTAAGAGAGATTTTTGTTCTAGGATGCATGTGCTTGCTAGAGAGACAGAAACCTAGAAACCGTCCCCTGGCTCACACTAGGAGCTGGGTGCCCTGGAGATGGAGGTGTGAGTCCTGCTTTCAGGAAGCTTATTTTCAAGCAGGGAGAAAATGCTTGTATGAGCCACCTTAAATTGATATAAAATGTGTGTCTATGTCCTGAGACAAGAAATATGAACATATACCTGTGAAAGACACTTTAAATCTAAGAATCTTTACATTTTTTAAATCTTTAATTTTTCTTGAAATTTCTTTGTCAGAAAAACACCATAGCTTTGGGGACCAGCAGTTAGCGTAATGGCTATGTCGCTGGACTCCCACGTAGTCGACTGTAGTTCGAGTCCCGGACCCGGTGGCTTAAAACTCACGCCGGGCGCGTGTGCGTGCGTGCCCAAGATCCCGAGAGGAGAATGCAGGAGAAGGGATTGCGGCGTGACCATCCCCCCGGGGGGTGATTTCTCGCTTTCTGTCTCTATGTCTCTCTCTGTCTGTCTGGCGAGCGCACGCACCCTACAGTGAAAATCTCTCCAAAAAAAAATAATAATAATAAATAAATAAATAAATAAATAAACACCATAGCTTTAAAATTCTTAGATAAGTAGAGCAGGAGATGATGGTGGTTTTTTCCCACTAAGCGAGTTCCAGAGAATTTCCAAATGTCTTAAGAATGACTTTGGCAGAAACACTTCTTTCAAATGGACACTAAGCTCTAACTTTTTGGTACCTTGGGCAATGAGGACGATTTATTTCAATAAGTGCTACTGAGTTCTACGTGCCTGGCCTTGTGGTAGGTCCTGGAACGTGACCTGAAGTAATGAGCCATTTAAAATGTTTATTTTAATGCCTTTTATGCAGTCAATCACTCTACATCCCTTAGCTTGTAAAGTGAATTTACCCAACGTGAATACACTTCCCACCAGTCCAGCTGAGGGGACTCTACACATTATCATCAACAGATGATCAACCGTTTCTGTGTCCCATAAATGTCTTGCCTCTGTTTTTCTCCGTAATATGCCATTTTAATTGTCCTAGAGCATGCGGTGGCAGGGGATGGGAGACAGGGATAGAAAGAGAAACCGGTGTCTTCCATACCACAAGCGAGTGCGTTGACGGAGGAGCACACGCAGGTGCCCTCTGAGCACAGGGTTGAGCTGGGGCCAGAGAACACCAGCCGATGGAAATCAGTCTCCTTTGCATTTTGCAGGATGAGTAGGTGTTAGACAAGTTCCATTCCCCTAAGAAGAAATGCGTGATTTGAAATGGCGGTGTCCAGGGCAGCAGCAGAGTGTGTTAACCTATGCCTTTGTCATTGATCCTCCCCCGCAGGTTTCTACCTTTATCATGATGTACAGAACTCACTGTCAGAGAATACTGGACACTGTCATCAGAGCCAACTTTGACGAGGTAGGTAACAAGTGTGGAGCTGTGAACTGGCAGTGTTAAAATATTATAACACTAGCTCCTTGTTCCTGAGCTCCCACCGGGTGCCAGGCCTGGTGTGCGGAAGCCCCAGACGCCCATGTGTCCACCCAGTCCTCACAGGAGCCTATGAAGCAGCTACTGCTACTAGCCCATTTTACAGATCTCACATGCACGGACTCTGCCTTGATTGAACTCGTGAACCACATCCCCCGGTGGGCACACCAGGAAGGCCATTTGGCCAGTGTATCATCAGGCCTAGAATTATACATTCAGAGAAGCTAAAGAAAACTTGCTAGTATTTTGGATTTAATTTTTTCCCTAACACTCATCCACTTGAGACCATTTGGAGTTGGTTACTTTCCATTCTTAAGTTCCGGTCCATATTTCCATCAAATCCTACCAGGGGGGCCATCTTTAAATACAATGTAAAAAGTCCATTTTATTTGTTCTTTAAAATATTGCAATTAAAGAATGGAGAGGAGGAAATGAAAGAAGACCGAAGCACAATAACCAATAATAAAGTTACGTAACTTTTTTATTTTTATGAGGGCAGATCATTGGAGCCCTGAAAGGGCTATAAAAAGCAGTAGTCATTGGTGGGAAAGATCCTGCAGATTCCGTGTGTGTGTGTGTGTTTTGGGGGAGGAGGGTGCTGACGGGGGTGGAAGGTACCAAAATGGCGTACGGTCTGAAATGCTTTCCTCCCATGTTTCTCTACCTTTCCACTGCCGTCTCTCCCAGCCATGAGCACTTAATCCATCACGTGGCTCACAGACACAGCTCCAGGAGACAGCAGTGTGGGGGAAAAGCAGAACTAGTCTTTCTTCTTTTGACTTTTAGCCACTACGTTTCTAAAGTGTTCTTTAAAATTTTCCAAATTACTTGAGCAACTATTTCAGTGAGTTATTATTTTAAAGAATAAAAAGTCATTGGGAACCAGCAGTTAGTGTAATGGCTATGTCGCTGGACTCCCACATAGTCAACTGCGGTTCACGTCCTGGACTCGGTGGCTTAAAACTCACGCCGGGCGCGTGTGCGTGAGTGCCCAAGATCCGAGAGGAGAATGGAGGAGAAGGGATTGTGGCGTGACCATCCCCCCTGGGGGTGATTTCTCGTTTTCTGTCTCTATGTCTCTCTCTGTCTGGCAAGCACACGCACCCTATAGCGAAAACCTCTCAAAAAAAAAAAAAAAGATTAAAAAAAAAAAGAAAGAAAAGTCATTGCTATCTCTCAAAATATGGTTTGGATATGTCCTACATAAAATTCCAAGGATCACTGAGATTATGGTGAATACTGAATCACGGTTGGTTAAGACAGTTCCCGCTGCTGTAAGAAATAACCTTGTACATCTTAACACACTAGAACTTGTTTCCTTACTTATGTCACAGTCCAGCGTGGATACTCTTGGTAGGGTGGTTTGAGGCCCCAGACTCCTTTCACTTGTGATTATACCCTTCCCTCGAGGCTTGGAATCTTCTCTGTCCAGCTGATGGGTGGGGAAATGGACTCCACAGTAGACATACCCTCTTCTTAACCTTGTCAGGCTAGAAATAAAATGCATCCCTTTTTCCCTGTTCCCCTGGCAAGATCTGGTCCCATGGCTCCACCTTGATGCTGCAGGGCTGGGGCATAAGGTCCCTCATTGGGCAGCAGCTCATACTACGAGAGAAGAGGAGCCTGAATCTCAGATGGACAATTGTCCCCTCTTTGCCACAGCTACTAAGAACAAAACTAGCAACAGTCCTCCCTGATCCTCATAGATAGCTGTAGTCATCACTAAACCCTCTCTTAGTAGTTCATTTTACATATTTCACTTAACTCCAGCACTTCCTGAACACCTAATGGTGCCACACACTACTAGTGACATAAGGCACAACCTAGAGGGGGAAAGCCGTGTAAGCTAGCAGTTAGGATGCAGAAGGATAGAGATCCAGAAACTTTGAGAGAGGAGAGATCTAATGAGAAAAGTGCAGACATGGAGTCCCAGGTTTGAAGACCTGGGACTGTTTGTTCACGTTTGTCTCTCCTACTACAATGCAAGCCTTCAAGGGCAGGGACCTTGTCTGTCTGGTTTGGTACTATACCCTGACCAGCCATACTCCTAGTTGTTGGGTGTACGAGTGAATGCATGGATGCATGGCTAGATGAACAGAGGGACATACAGGCCAACATGTAAAAATACCACTGATTGATAGCATTGTCAAGAAAGTGCAAAGAACACTCATCTGCATGCAGGGAGGTCCCTGTCAAGTCTCGAGACCTCATTCACAGTGAGCTACAAAGTCCCATACTCTCGTGTTTGAGTCCCAAATCCACCATCTGAGCCTCAGTTTCTTTTGTTGTAAAATGGAGATAATCATACCTCACTGTAAAATTGTGATGTACATGGAATCGTGCACGTGAAGTGTCTGAGTCTGTAATAGAACAGAATAAATATTTTGATAGTTATATTATTTAGCTCTTCCCAATATCATAACAATTAAGTACCTCTGACTGCATGTCATCAGATGTTTTTTCACAAGTACCAATATATTATGAAATAAAAATGGACATGGAAAAGAAATGGAAATTTTACTTATTCTTAAAGAAATTATCTCTTGGTTCTTCACTGAGCCAAGAGAAAAGGACTGAGCATGCAGGAGATTAAAATAGATAACCCAGAAAACCTGCTGTAGATAATCACTTTCAATCATTTGCCTCTGATTCTTTCACTATTTATGCTTGCAAGGATTAAGGAGAATTTATAAGCGTTCTCCCTCTGTCTAATAATAAGCTTTCATTTGTTAAATGCCTACACGCTGGCATTTCACCCTACTAACAGGTAGGCATCATTATCTCCATCCTACAAAAGCAGGTAACTCTCACATTTATACATTTAACCCTCAACTCCAGATTCAGTTGACTTAACATCTAGCTTAATACAGCCAAATCAGAGCTCTTAATTTTCTGCCCCAAATCTGTTTTGCCCAAGTCTTAGATGGCTTCTGCTTTTCACCCAATTGCTGAAGACACAAATCTTAATTCTTCCCTTTCCCTCAACCTTCCTGTCCAGTCCATCGGGAGGTACTGTCAGCTCTATCTTCCATGTCTGTCTGTTTCACATCTAACTTCCAAATCTCAGCCTGTCTTTATCTGCTATTGTGTCACTTACAGAAATACCCAAGACTGGTTGTTGTATAGCATGGAAATTTCTTTGACTCATGATTCTGGTGGCTGTAAAGTCCAAAGTCATGCAGCTAACAACAGGCTGGCTATTGTCACAGCATGGCCAACAGACACAGAGAGAATGGTGGGCAATGCAGAGAGAGACCTGGGGGCAGCCAGCTTCTTTTATAAAAACCTGCTGTCTTGATTACAACCCTTCTCTGGGTCTGGTGAGACATCATTAATTCATTCATGAGACTCTCAGTCTCATGTTCCAGTCACTGCCCGCTGGGTCTCACCACTTCCCAACACCATTGCACGGGGGACCAAATTCCACAACATGAACCTTTGGGGGACAAGCCATTATCTAACCCATAGCACAGCTCTTGATATTTATGCTATTCTTTTTCATTCCCTTCCTTCTCATGCAAAGGAACTGGTATCATTGGACATTAAATGACCTAAAATACAAAGAATAGAAAGGAAGGCTAGAACTGTTTAATACCGCTTCTACAAAAACTACTCAGGAAATGAGGGCTGATCAGTACTCCCTGTGCAGCTTGAATAGGCTCAAAACACAGATGCTTGCTAAAGACACTGATTTTCCACAGATTTGTTTTAACCTACACAGCAGCTGATCTTTTCCACACTTTCTGCGGGAAACTGACTGCTCACTTTAAAAAGGGGTAGGGCTGCATGCAGAAAACCCCAAGGCAAGTTAATTAAGAATTTACTAACTCATAGGGATCAACTGGACAGAGGTTCTTACTAAGAGTTGGAAGAGCAGGTAGGGTGTTCCAGGACCTGGCCTAGGGTCAATGCCCGAGGATGAGATGAGATCAGGGGACAACAGAGGGCCCTCTGTAGGGCAAGCACCTTGTCCAGGCCAGGTCAGTAGTCAGCCACCAGCTGTCTCAACAACAGAACAAGAAGCTTTGGCAGGTGAGCAGAGCTACAGTGGGGATCCTGGCTGAGTGACACTTAGCAGCTTCCACAGGAGTACCTCAAACACTCAGGGCAGTATGTTGCCTTCCTGGGCCTAGTGCAGAGAGTGCCTTCATGATATAATAATAGCTAAACTTTTTAAGAATCGTTTTATTTTAACTGTATTTATTTATTTTAATTTGACCAGAAAGGGACTGAGTGAGTGAGAGAGGAAAAGTGAGAAAGCAAGCCACCAGGTCCAGGCTCAAACCATGGTCAGCCATGTGGGAGTCCAGCGCCCTTAACCACCACACCACCTGCTGGCCCAATAATAACTAAACATTGACAAGCATCTATTATGCGCCAGGCACTAAAAATACTTTTTAGGAATCTTTACTAGAACATATATAGTAAGTACTACTTTTGTTTTGTTTTGTTTTGTTTTTTGAGAGGCTTTTGCTATAGGGTGCATGCACTCACCAGAAAGACAAAGAGAGACATAGAGACAGAAAGCGAGAAATCACCCCCCAGGGGGGATGGTCATGCCGCAATCCCTTCTCCTCCATTCTCTCTGGATCTTGGGCATGCACGCACACGCGCCTGGCATGAGTTTAAGCCATTGGGTCTGAGACTTGAACCACAGTCGACTACATGGGAGTCCAGCGACATAGCCGGTATGCTAACTGCTGGTCCCAGTAAGTACTACTTTTGTTTTGTTTTGTTTTTTGAGAGGCTTTTGCTATAGGGTGCATGCACTCACCAGAAAGACAAAGAGAGACATAGAGACAGAAAGCGAGAAATCACCCCCCAGGGGGGATGGTCATGCCGCAATCCCTTCTCCTCCATTCTCTCTGGATCTTGGGCATGCACGCACACGCGCCTGGCATGAGTTTAAGCCATTGGGTCTGAGACTTGAACCACAGTCGACTACATGGGAGTCCAGCGACATAGCCGGTATGCTAACTGCTGGTCCCAGTAAGTACTACTTTTGTTTTGTTTTGTTTTTTGAGAGGCTTTTGCTATAGGGTGCATGCACTCACCAGAAAGACAAAGAGAGACATAGAGACAGAAAGCGAGAAATCACCCCCCAGGGGGGATGGTCATGCCGCAATCCCTTCTCCTCCATTCTCTCTGGATCTTGGGCATGCACGCACACGCGCCTGGCATGAGTTTAAGCCATTGGGTCTGAGACTTGAACCACAGTCGACTACATGGGAGTCCAGCGACATAGCCGGTATGCTAACTGCTGGTCCCAGTAAGTACTACTTTTGTTTTGTTTTGTTTTTTGAGAGGCTTTTGCTATAGGGTGCATGCACTCACCAGAAAGACAAAGAGAGACATAGAGACAGAAAGCGAGAAATCACCCCCCAGGGGGGATGGTCATGCCGCAATCCCTTCTCCTCCATTCTCTCTGGATCTTGGGCATGCACGCACACGCGCCTGGCATGAGTTTAAGCCATTGGGTCTGAGACTTGAACCACAGTCGACTACATGGGAGTCCAGCGACATAGCCGGTATGCTAACTGCTGGTCCCAGTAAGTACTACTTTTGTTTTGTTTTGTTTTTTGAGAGGCTTTTGCTATAGGGTGCATGCACTCACCAGAAAGACAAAGAGAGACATAGAGACAGAAAGCGAGAAATCACCCCCCAGGGGGGATGGTCATGCCGCAATCCCTTCTCCTCCATTCTCTCTGGATCTTGGGCATGCACGCACACGCGCCTGGCATGAGTTTAAGCCATTGGGTCTGAGACTTGAACCACAGTCGACTACATGGGAGTCCAGCGACATAGCCGTTATGCTAACTGCTGGTCCCAGTAAGTACTACTTTTATCTCCATTCCACAGATTAGTAAACTGAGCTTAGAGATATATCCCAGTTGGTAATAGAATGAAGAATGGGAAACCTGGAATTCAGTCTTTACTCATCAAGATTTTCTTTGCTTTAATTTTTGATCTGGATGAAAACTCTGCAGTATTTTCCTTGTCAAGGAATAAAACAGGACTGTAACTTAAGTCTACCAATTTACAGACCTGACTTCGTTCACCGCTTTGATCATGTTTTCGGCAATTACCATTTCTCCCCTAGAAAGTCAGAGGGCAATCCCTTTCTCCCCATTTCCTGTCCCCTCAGACTCCCATTCAGTGCTTACACTGGGAGGCTCAGACAGGTTATGAGTATTAGGGAGGTCTGTCCATGGGAGGCTGCGCTCTGGCACCAGGCTAGAGTCAAAGCAAAGCTCCTCCTCCTCTCCTGAAAATGAAACTCTGCTCCTGGGAGGGGCCTGAAAAAACGCTGCAGGGAAAGAAGCTGGGCAAAGGGCAGAAGCCCAGGGAGAGGCTCGGGCTTTAGAAACGAGGCAGAAGCTCAGCTGCCACATAAAGAACAAACGCGCTGCAAGGCCGCTGGGTAGGGCTCAGGTGGGCAGAGTATCCCACCCATTCCCTTGCTGTCTGGCTTTGGACAATCAGCTTACTATCTCTATAAGTGAGAATAGTGATCCTGTAGTATTTTTATGAGTATTAAATGAGAGAACCCATGAGAAGTGCCTGGCATGTAACAGGCCCTCGATAAGGAAGGCCAGTGGCAGCAGTCATACCAGCTCCAAAATTAGAGAGACTAAATTATCACCCACTTTGGATCGGGATTGATTTGAGGAACCAGGGATGTGGGCCATGCTACATGTAGGACTCAAGGGTACCCATCTGCAGGGGAAAGAAGGCTACGCACAAGTCAGGCCTATTCTAATTTTAAAACTTTGGAATGGTGTGTTTTCTAGGTCCAAGATGGGCTGCTCTTCGATGCGAGCTGACATCAAGATATTTCTGAATGTTATTATAATATATACAAGAGTTCCCCTCCCCTTACTTATTTTGCCCTGTCCCTCCGCCCCCGATCCTGTTCTCTGTCCAACCTATAACTCACTCACTGAAAGGCATGGAGTCGGGGACCTTTGAGAGGCTCCCTGCTTTGGCCATTCACGCCGCCGTTCATTAACCAACAACAGGCCCGGGTGCTCAGCATCATCGTGTTAGTAATGACAGCTGCATTTCAAGAGCCCGCTAGTTTCCTGTTCTATACTAGTGGTTTGAACATAGAAAGTTTGGACCAGCCCCATGGCCTGGTGTTTAGGGTTGCTAGAGCCCACATGGCTGACTGTGTGGTTTGAATCCTGGACTTGGCAGATTGAAAAACATACCGGCCATGTGTGTGTGTACATGCCCAAAGTCCCAAAAGGAGGAAGAGACGGAAGAGAAGAAATTGTGGTGTATCTCTCATTCTCTGGTGAGCCACATGCCCTCTGGTAAAATTTTTTAAGAATTATTTATTTAATTTTATTCATTTATTTTTATTATTCAATTTGACCAGAGAGAGAGAGAGGGAGAGTGAGAAAACAAGTTCTCAGGTCTGGGACTCAACTGTGGCCAGCCATGTGGGAGTTCAGCACCTTAACCGTCATAACACCTGTCAGCCCTCCTCTGGTAAATTTTTTAAAACATTTTTTAAATCTTTATTTATTTATTATTTTTTTTAATGTTGCTGTAGGGCACATGTGCTCACTAGAGAGAGGCAGAGAGAGAAAGAGAGGGAAAGTGAGAGAGCAAGCCACCAGGTCCAGGACTCAAAAAATGAAATGCACCTCCATCCCTCATTAGTCTTAATTGAAAACATTGCCCCTGAGGCACCAGCAGGCTTACAGAATGCTGAGTACCTGTGCTCTGGCCTTTTCAAAAACAACCCCCCACCTCCCACGCTGAAACGCTTCCCAGTCCACAGTAAGCGTTGAAGGAGCTGAAGGGGTAATGTGTTATTCCTCCTGTCCTGGGCAGAGGAGACCCTAGGCTGCCGGGTCAGGAGATTCTCCTGCGGTGGGCATGCCACACCCATGGGCGGCGGGACTGGGGCATACCCCTGCACCATGCCAGGCTGGGGACAGCTGCTGTGCTGAATGGGAAGTAGATGACAGCCCTGCAGACGGGGCTGACCTCAGTGGGGCTCCAAACTTCTGTGGGGAGGACCCCGTGTAACCTCCTGATTGATTCTTCTCTCTGTGGGTTGATACAGGTTCAAAGCTTTCTTCTGCACTTTTGGCAAGGCATGCCGCCCCACATGCTGCCCGTGCTGGGCTCCTCCACGGTGGTGAACATCGTCGGCGTGTGCGACTCCATCCTCTACAAAGCCATCTCCGGGGTGCTGATGCCCACCGTGCTGCAGGCACTACCTGACAGGTGGGCATGCTGTTCTCACCTCCCTCGGGGTAGGCCTTGGCCCCGATTGCTCCCGCGTCTCTTTCCTTGGTTAGAACCCTTTAACAACTATCGTAACAATATTGCATCTCTTTTTTTTCTTTTTTTGCATCTTTTTTTTTTTTTTTTTTTTTTGGAGAGGTTTTTGCCATAGGGCGCGTGCGCTCGCCAGACAGACAGAGAGAGAGACATAGAGACAGAAAGCAAGAAATCACCCCCCAGGGGGGATGGTCACGCCGCAATCCCTTCTCCTCCATTCTCCTCTCGGGATCTTGGGCACGCACGCACACGCGCCCGGCGTGAGATTTAAGCCACCGGGTCCGAGACGCGAACCGCAGTCGACTACGTGGGAGTCCAGCGACATAGCCATTACGCTAACTGCTGGTTCCCATTTTTTTGCATTTCTTAATAGAAATAAAATTTTGTATTTTGAACCTTTCATGTGTTCAAAATTCAAGAGCTATCATCTGTATCCAGTGAAAAGGCTCCACCCACTGCCGTTCCCCAGGTGCCCACGTCTACTCTCCAGAGCATTCAACAGCATCATTTTCTTAGGGAGTCCATCCAGAATCCAGATCTGCTGTGCATGTGTAATCTACACATGCGATATAACCCTTTTCTCTCTTACTGAAACGGTCACCCACTGTGTACACTTTTCTGTTTTTGGCCTTAAAAGAAAGCAACTTTATCTTGAATAGTAAGATGGACAGCTGCCGTGCCCTTCTGAAAGTGCATGCCACCATGCTCCTTGCTGCCCTCTGCCCCTGGGGGGCTGAGAACATGAACCACCTCAAGGGTGGCTCACGAAGAGGGATGGTTCTCTGGCTCTCTCTCTATGAGACCTGCAGTGTCCCTTCACGGGGCTCTACTCCCTTCCCGCAGTCCCTCTCCTTCCAGGTTGTCCTTTGGGTACATACAGGTACGTACAGGGTGGGTGACTGCCCAGGTGCTTCTAGCCCCAGGCTGCAGCAGTCTCCCCACAGGTTCCTAGATGCCTGCCTGTACCCTATGACCTTTCCCTTGTAAATAAACCCTCCCACTTGGAGTGACATTGGTTTCCCGTTGGATCTCTTACAGAGAGCATTCCACATCTGACTATAAATAACACTTTTCTCTTTCCAACTTTTTCCAAGAGTCCCACCGTAAGGACGAGTTACTGGTCTTGTCCTACAAACAGTGGTGTGATGAGTGGGTTACACGCTGTACCTTGTCTTACTTGGCGGAGTGTATGTGTGCTGTGGCTGCTGTGACCAATCACCGCAAACTGGGTGGCTTGAAACAACGGAAATTCATCTGCCCTATAGGTTCCTCTATGCCTGCCCACATCTTTATGATTTGCGTCTTGTAAATAAGCTGGAAGCCCCAACTCAAGGGGTTGGCTGGGCTAGTTCCTCACTGAGACTCTGAGAGAGACTCTGCCCCATACCTCTCCTAGTTCCTGCTGGCTGCCCGCCATCCTGGGTGTTCTTGGCTTGCAGATGCATCACTCCACTCTCTGCCTCCATCTTCACATCACCTCCTGCTCTGTGTGTCTTTCTGCCTCCTCCGATTCTCGCATAGGGACACCTACCAGGCCAGGCAGTGGTGGGATCCCACATGGTCAACTGTGCAGTTTGAGTCCCAGACCTGGCAACTTGAAGAAAGACACTGGGCACGTATGCATGGCCAAAATCGTGAAAGGAGGGCGACATGGAGAAGAGATTGTGGTGTGACCATTCCCCACGGGGCATGCTTTCCCCCTTTCTCTGTCTCTCTACGGCAGGTGCATGTGCTCCCTGGCAAAATAGGAAAAAAGGACACCTGTCATTGGATTTAGGGCTCACCTGGTTACTCCAGACTGATCTCAGCTGGAGGTCTTTAACTTCACATCTATAAAGATCCTTTTTTCAAATAAGTTCTCTTTCACCTGTTCTGGGTGGACATATCTTTCGGGGAACCACTACTCATCCCACTACATGGAGTAGATGTGTGGGATCAATAGCTAGAGGGCTGAATTCCTGGTTCAGAAGGTAAGTGACAAATTTTCCTGAGTGAAGTTTTAATTTGCACCTGTTTTAAAAAAAACAGAATTGAATATCTGCACATATACATGTATGTCATTCTTTCTTGTGAATTTCCTGTTCTTCACCTGTTTTCCATTTGATGGTTGATCTTTTTCTCATTGATTTTAGAGGCTCTTTATTCATTAGGGTTATTAATTACCTATCTATGATAAAGGTCTAGATATTCCCTCCTCTTGTTTTTATGTCTTCTCATATGGAAGTTTTTTTTATGTAGTTGAATTTGTCAATCTTTGTTTTATGGCATCTAAATTTTAAAAGAATTGTTTATTTAATTTTCTTTATTGATTTGTTTATTTTAATCTGACCAGAGAGAGACACAGAGAGAGAGAGGAAAGTGAGAAAGCAAGCCACCAGCTCTGGGTCTCCAACTGTAGTCCCAGTGGTAATGTCCAGTGCCTAACCACCTGCTGATCCTCAATAACCTCTAAATTTTTGTGTCATAGTTTAAAAAGTCTTTCCTGGGACCAGCAGTTAGCGTAATGGCTATGTCGCTGGACTCCCATGTAGTTGACTGGCATTTGAGGCCTGGTCCTGGTGGCTTAAACTCACGCCAGATGTGTGTGCGGGCATGCTCAAGATCCCAAGAGGAGAATGGAGGATAAGGGATTGTGGCATGGCCATGCCCCTGGGGGATGATTTCTCGCTTTCTGTCTCTCTGTCTCTCTCTGTCTTTCTGGCAAGCGCACATGCCCTATAGCAAAACTCTCTCCAAAAAAAAAAAGTCTTTCCCACTCTAATTATAATATTTTCCCCATGGTTTATCTCAATCTCTTTACATTTAATGTTTTACTTTGATTTTTTGCTCAATTTGAAATTCATCCTGGTATCAGATGTGAAAGTATGGTTTCATTTTTTTCCCAACAGCTCTCCTGCTTCCCCAGCATTATGGGTTTTTTTTTATTGAGAATTATTTTATTTAACTTTTTTTTTTAGGTTTTAAAACTTTTTATTTGAATATTTTAAAATTTCTGCATCTCAATAATTAAAATTATTTGAACAAAAATATAGCACTCTGATTAAACTGCATTTTACAGCCTGCAAGATACTATGAACCAGCTTGGTTTTTTTGTTTTGTTTGTAGAGAAGTTTTTGCTAAAGAGCACGTGCGCTCACTGAGAAGACAGAGACAGAGGCAAAATGTGGGAAATCACCCTTCCGGGGGATAGCCATGCTGCAATCCCTTCTCCTCCATTCTCCTCTCAGGATTTTGGGCATACATGCACATGTACCCAGCGTGAGTTTTAAGTTGCAGGGTCCAAGACTCAAACCACAGTAGACTACATGGGGGTCCAGTGACATAACCATTATGCCATCTGCTGGTCCCGAGACTTTTTAAAAATTACAAAGTGAGGGACCAGCAGTTAGCCTAATGGCTATGTCACTGGACTCCCACGTAGTCGACCGCAGTTCGAGTCCGGGACCCGGTGGCTTAAACTCACGCCAGGCGCGTGCGCGTGTGTGCCCAAGATCCCAAGAGGAGAATGGAGGAGAAGGGATTGCGGCGTGGCCATCCCCCCTGGGGGGTGATTTCTCGCTTTCTATCTCTTTGTCTCTTTCTGTCTGTCTGGTGAGCGCACACGCCCTGTAGCGAAAAACCTCTCCAAAAAAAAAAAATAAATTACACAGTGATATTTGACCTACCTAGCCAATGCCTTTTCCATGAACCAGGAAGGCAGAGTTATTCCAAAGATCAGGGCCATCTGACAGCCAACTTTTCAGTTTTACATGTTCATTCATCTCTCACACATGTTTGGGTGCCTTGTGTCTGCCTAGCCCTATGCTTCGTCAAGGGTGGAAAAAAGACTTGGCTCTAAAAGTTCTCATTTACAACCTTGGGCAGGCTCTGGTCAGGGCATAGCTCTCACATCACTAGTTCAGACCCACCCCTTTCTTTCCAGAAAACTATGTTTGAATTCAAGTGAATAGGTGACACTATTATAGATAGCCATGAATCATACACTCTTATTTATAGGAAAGGTCAGTCATTCTCAAACTTGGGCTTTTTACTTCTTCCAAGGTGACCTTGACACAGTGGTTATTAATAACACCGCGCCGGCAGGTGGCGCGGTGGTTAAAGGGCTGGACTCCCACATAGCCGACCACAGTTTAAGTCTCGGACCTGATAGCTTGCTTTCATACTTTCCCTTTCTCGCTTTGTGTGTTTCTCTCTTGTCAAATTTAGAATAATAATAATAATAATAAATGAAATGAAATAAATAAATTTTAAAAAATACGAATTGGGGGACCAGCAGTTGGCATAATGGCTATGTCGCTGGACCTCCCATATAGTTGACTGTGTTTTGAGTCCCTACCCGGTGGCTTAAAATCACTCTAGGCGTGTGTGCGTGTGTGCCCAAGATTTTGAGAGAATGGAGGAGAAGGGATTGCGATGTGGTCATCTGCCCTGGGGGGTGATTTCTCCCTTTCTGTCTCCCTGCCTCTTGCTGTCTTTCTGGTGAGTGCACACGCCCTATAGCAAAAACCTCTCAAAAAATATATATATATTGGTTTAGCATAAGTGAGAGAGAGAATTAAGTGCAGAGGGAAGATAAGATGTCAGAGAAGCAAAGAAAATTCTGAAGGTCTAGCCTGAGATGCCAAAGGAATAGCCACGTCCCTGACAGGAAAGAAGAGACTGGAGGCAGGGAGAAACAAGGCATGTAAAAGTACACAGTGTGGGCACTTTGTCAAAGTGCAGGAGAACGGCTGTGTGGGGGCCAGCAGATGGTGGCCGGACACTCCCACATGGCCCACCGCGGTTTGAGTCCTGGTCCTGGTGGCTTGCTTTCTCATTTTCCCTCTCTCTGTGTGTGTCTCGCTCTCTGGTCAAGTTAAAATAAATGAATAAATAAAATTAAATAAATAACTCTTTTTTAAAAAGGTGTGTGTCAGACAGAACCGAGCTTGAATCTTTGTTCCATGACTTACTGCCTCTCCTTGGACGGATAAAATCTTCTCCGAGCTTTATGTTCTCACCTCTCTGCTGGGACTAACAATAGCACCTACTTCACAGGGTTGAGGTGTGGAATAAATAAAGCATGTGTGAAGTGTTCAGTGCTTGGCACGGTGCACTCATTAAAAGGTAACTGTGATTAGCACCGCTGTGGATGTTTTTTTGTTTTTTGTTTTGTTTTTTGTTTTTTTAAGAGGTTTTTGCTGTAGGGCACGTGCGCTTGCCAGCCAGACAGAGAAAGACAGAGAGACATAAAGTGAGACATCACCCCCCAGTGGGGATGGCCACGCCACAATCCCTTCTCCTCCATTCTCCTCTTGGGATCTTGGGCACGCATGCACACATGCCCGGCGTGAATTTTAAGCCACCGGGTCCAGGACGCAAACCGTGGTCGACACATGGGAGTCCAGCGACATAGCCATTACGCTAACTGCTGGTCCCATCGCTGTGGATGTTTTAATAGCACCACGGTTGGAGGTCATTCAGGGAGTTGTAAGGATGCAGTTAAGATGCAGGAGAAGTGCTAATGCCACTGAAGCTGAAGCTATAGATGTGAGAGGACAAGTGAGTCACTACAAGTGCAGGGGATAGCCTGGTGTCCCCTCCTGGGGAAGGAGACAGGAGGAAGAAGGGGAACTAAGGAAGATCAGGCTGCAGGTGTATACTCAAGGATGAAAGGGTCAAGAGAGGATGATGGGCCAGACAGTGGCACAGCAGTAATGCAACTGGACCCACCTGGGCAAAGTCCTGGGTTCATGTCCTGCGGCCTCCCTGAACACACTGAGTGCATTGGTACATGCCCACAACCCAGGTAGGCCAAGGCTGAGGTGGATTATGGTGTGAGGATCCTGTTAGTGATATATTTCAAATAGCATAGTCTACGGTTGATAAAACCCTCTAGGTTGATGAAGGAGGAAGTCATGCTGTAGTGTAGTAAGGATTTGGGTTTCTATCCTAAGAATAGCATAGAAGCAGGACCAGCAGTTGGTAGAATGGCTATGTTGCTGGACTCCCATGTAGTCAACCACGGTTCAAGTCCTGGACCTGGGGCGTGTGTGTATGCATTCTCAGAATCCCAAGAGGAGAATGGAGGAGACGGTATTGCAGTGTGGCCATCCCGCCAGGGGACAATTTCTTGCTTTGTGTCTCTCTGTCTCTCTCTGTCTTTCTGGTGAGCGCACGCGCCCTATAGCAAAAACCTTTCAAAAAATAAATAAAAGAAAGAAAAAAAGATAGCATAGAAGCATTAAGGAGTTTTAATCAGATGATGAAATAGATCAGAATTGCAATATTTCAGAAAAGTCCTTCTCACAATGTGGAAGATTGGATGGAGGTGGGAAGGTAGGTAGATAGGTAGGTAGGTAGAAGCTAATGTAATTGCCCAGGTGAGAAAAGGTGGCAGACTAAACTAGAGAGAGAAGCAGATGAGCTTGAGTGGTAACTTGGAAGTAAAATTTTTCTACATGGTAATGGAAGGAGAGACCATTTCAGATAGTGTATACAAACTAGGCACATTAGGGCCAACCCCATAGGTTAGTAGTGAAGGAAGCTGGATCCCACACATTTGAATCTTGGGCATGGTGACTTGAAAAACACACCAAGCATGTGTGCATGTGTGCCTCAAAGTCCCGACAGGGTATAGAAATGGAGGGGGAGGGATTGTGGCAAGACTACACCCACTGAGGGGATGCTTTCTGCCTCTCCTTCTCCCTTTCTCTGCTTCTCTCTGGTGAGCACATGTGTGTTTTGGCAATTTAAAAAAGAAAACAAAAACAAACTAGACACACTAAAAGAGGAACAATCAGACATTATAAGCCTCGAGATGTGATGTCACATACAGCATGGGGGCCACCTGTGAAGTTTTCTTGCCTAAAAAGTTGTTACTGAATTTAATCAAGTGTTTAAATCTAACAGCCAGATTATAGGAAGCACACTGGACAGATGAATAGGTTGAGTGACGCTACAAGGAAGAAATAACCAAATCGGAGTGTGGAACATTCCAGGGAACAAATAAGATGATACTGCCAGTAAAACAGTAGCACCAAAAGAAAAGAAAAAAGAGAGACATTTAAGAAAAGGGCAAGACAATGTTTTATTGCATAAAATATATACAATGTGTGGAGCTTGTTCTGACTCTTGATTCCAACAAATTAAAAGGTGTCCGTGAGGGGCCTGCAGGTGGCATGGTGGTTAAGGATGCTGGACTCCCACGTGGCCGACCGTGGTTTGAGTCCTGGACCTGGCAACTTGCTTTCTCATTTTCCCCCCCTCTCTCTCATTCTCTCACTCTAGTCAAATTTAATAAATAAATAAAAATGTTAAATAAAATAATTCTTTTTTTTTTTTTTAAAAAGATGTCCTTGAGAGAAACAGAAATTTGAATACAGACTGAGCTTTAGATGATACTAAGGAATTACTTTCGTTCTCTTAGGTATACTCATGGTGTAAAGGCTTTACTTTTTTTTAATTGACACAAGCGTTGTGCATATTTATGGAGTACAACATGATTTTCCAACATGTGACTACAATGTGTAATGATTAAATAATACAATAATTAGCATATTCAGCTTCTCAAACATTTGCCATGATTTTGTGTTGAGAACATTCAAAATCATCCTCTCTTTTAGTTATTTGGATATGTACAGTAAATTATTGTTAACCTTAGTTATCCTCCTTTACTCCAGAATTCTAGAACTTCTTCCTTAATCTAACTGTGATTTGTTTACCTGTAAACCAACATCTTTCTATCCCTTACTTCCCCCTACCCTTACCCTCTGGTAACCGCTAATTACATTCTAATTCTATGAGAACAACGTTTTTAGTTTCCACGTGAGTGAGCACATGTGATTCCTCTCTTCCTGTCCTCCAGGCTTCTCCATGTTACCTTGAAAACCTCATGTTTTGAAATGGCTTAATAGTACTCCGTCGTATGTAAATACCACCTTTCCTTTACTCGTTCATGTATCGAGGGCCACTTGGGTTGCCTTCCTATCCTGGCTCCTGTGAATAGTGCTGCGGTAACCACGGGCGTGCAGACATCTCTACCACATACCGACGACTTCCTCTCCTTGGACATGTGCCTAGGAGCAGGACTGCTGGATCATACAGCAGCTCTGTTTTTAGTGTTTTGAGGTACCTCCACACCGTTGTTCATAATAGTTGTACTAACACCATCAGTGTAAGAGTTCCCCTTTCTCTGTATTCTTGCCAATGTTTGATATTTTTTGGTTTTTTGATGATAATCCATTCTAACGGGGATGAGAGGATGTTTCATTGTAGCTTTGATTTGCATTTCCCTGATGATTAGTGATGTTGATCATTTTTCATGTACTAGTGGGCCATTTGTATATCTTCTTTTGGAAAATGATTATTCAGATTATTTGCCCACTTAAAAAATTGGATTATTTAGTTTTTTGCTCTTCAATTGTTTGAGTTCCTTGTATATTCTGCTTAGTAATTCCATTTTGGATGTATGTCATATCATTTGCAAATATTAGGTTGTTGGGAAAGCCATGACATATTTTTTTCTTTTTTTGAAAAAGAATTATTTTATTTAACTTTATTTACTTTAATTTGACTATAGAGGGACAGAGTGAGAGAGGGAGAGAGAGAGGAAAAGTGAGAAAGTAAGCCACCAGGTCAGGGACTCAAACTGAGGTCAGCCATGTGGGAGTCCAGCAGCCTTAACCACCATGCCACCTTCTGCCCCTATGACATATTTTTTCTATGGAAAAATATATCATGACTTTCACCAAAACCTAGTTCTTTCTTCAACTCTGTAGGTTGTCTCTTCATGCAGCTTATTGCTTTTGCTGTGCAGAAGTTTTTTAGTTTAATATAATCCCATTTATCTACTTTTGCTTTGTTCCCCATACTTTTAAGGTCTTTTCCAAAAACTTTTTGCTCTAATGGTATAAAGATTTTAAGTGTGTAGGCATGAATGTGTGTATGTGTGTGGGTATGTTGAATGCATAAAAACTCATACATACATATTTAAACCTTGTAAGTTGAAAATGCGCATCAAGATTTTAGGAATGAATGACATTTTGAATTTGTTTAAAATACTCCAGAAAAAAGTGGTATGCAATAAATTAAACTGGAAAAAAATTGCTAATTGTTGAAGCTGGATCATGGGTACTTAGAGATTTGTTATTCCATTCTCACTATCATGGAGTATTTTTCAAAACAAAAAGTTGAAAACAAAAATTCACAAAAAGCAGAGCTCATACTGAAATAGAGGACGCATGAGAAAAGAACCAAGTCTCAGGGGAAAATAACAAGTTCAGTTTGGATGTCTTGAGTTGCACATGCCTTTGGGGCTTCTACCTCGAGGTGTCATATATGTTGCTGGTCTTCAGAAAGCCCTCTGCACTGAGATAGATGTAAGAGTGAGTGTATTTGGTGACTGAAGCTGCGGCATGGAGAAATTACTTATGGAAGGAATAAAGCTTTATGGGCAGTGGGCCCAGGACTAGACTTGAATAACTGATCCATACAATGGCCAAGTACAGGCCTGTGAGCTTTGTGACTGCAGAGAAGGCAAAGAATGAGGGGTCACAGATGCCAAGGGAAACAAGTGTTTCCAGAAGCAGTGCGTGGGTAACCAAATCGAATGCTGCCAAGGTGTCAAGCAAGATTAGGATCAAAGTGAGACTAATAGGTTTGGTATCATGGATAGAGGCTGCTGCTTCCATGCTGGGTGAGAGCTGTTTGGGCTGAGGGACAGGAGGGACGTGAGAAGTGAATGCCAAGTGAAGACAGAGTCCGGACAACTCTGAAGTATGTCTATGAGGAGGGAGAAGTTAGCTTGAGGAGACAGAGCTGACGAAATTAAATTTTTATTTTATTTTATTTTGCTTTCTTTCTTTAAAAAAAAAAACCATTTATTCATTTATTTAAGTCTTTATTTGTTGTGAGTTTCAAGCCACTGGGTCGAGAACTTGAACCATGGTTGGCCATGTGGGATCCAGTGCCTTAATTACTATCATTTGCTGGCCCATATTTTGCTTAATTTCTTAAGGTTAGACATTACGGAATATATATATATGTGTATATATATATATATGTACTGAATATATATATGTATATATATGTGTGTGTACATATATATATTCAGTATAAATATATATGAAGAATTTTTTTTAATTAATTTATTTATTTATTTATTTTTAAAATTTGACCAGAGAGGGACCTAGTGAACAAGAGAGAGAGAAAGTGAGAAGGCAAGCTGCCAGGTCTGGGACTTGAACCACGGTTCATCCATGTAGGAGTCCAGCGCCCTTAACCACTGCACTACCTGCTGGCCCCTATTGAATATACTTAAATGAGAGGAATGATTCAGTAGAGAGGAAAAAGTTGAATAGTCAGGAAAAGAGACAGGAACGTAAGGTTCCTGAGAAAGCAGTGGGGGATGAGCTGAAGGGCAGTTTTGGGACAAGAGGTGGGATCACTCCTTGGTTTCAGTTGGCAGGAGGAAATGGTCCATGCCAGTAGCAGAATGTTGTTCCTATGTAGTTTTATTTCGCTGAGAAATAGGACATGATGCCACCAGCTGCGGGCAGAAGGGAATTTGTAGGATTGGAGGTGTGAGGGTCTTAGGGAAGACTGGAGTTGGTCATGGAAAAGGAAGCATGAATGACCAGAGAAAATGGTAGGAGTGTCCAGCGGGGTGGAGGTTGGTAACCATGGTCTGACAGGAGACAGTGAAGGATTCAACCAGGGCAAGGTAGGCAGTGTTGGTGGAAGGCAAGGATGATGTGAATGACCAACATGGGGAGAGGTCCCTGTGTCTAGCACAACTAGAAGACTTCCTGGAAGAATCTGGACCTAGGGCAATGAGTAGGTGATTCTGATGGTGAGAGCTTGAAAACTGTGGTCTTTTCAACTCCAGTTTTCCATCTCTTATTGCAGTCTACCGCCTCCTTCAATGTCTCACCCATTTCCCACTTCCTGTCCCAGAATGTCCTTCACTGCCCCAGTCTGACATGGCTTCAAGGCCTATATCTGGGTTGCTTACCAGTTTAAAAATGCGCTTCTCAATTCCTGATGGCAAGTATTATAGCTTGGTGAGCTGAGTGGCAGGCATAGTACGCTACAGATGAGACTCCTGCCTGGCAGGGGGCTCAGACAAAACCGGGTTTGACCACAGAGGAGAGGAGACCAACTGCAAAGTGGCTTTCTCAGGCCCATGGCCCACTGTCTTCTCCCCTCACACAAGGCAACAACATAAAGCATCACATTTTGCCTGTAGAAAGAGCTCCGGATGCTGCCTAGCCTGGCAGTGAGTTTTTCCACATAATCCCTTCCCAGATCACCAGCCCTCGGCCGAGCTTGGGCTCCAGCGCTTTCTCTGAGGTTGCTGTTATGAGTGGTACCTGGTGGTAGCAGCCAAAACACACTTAGGGGAAATAACCTCTAGAGGCCTATTGGGAGCTCTGAGTGACACATCAAACACTGAAAATGCATCATCTCTCCTTCTAGCTTAACTCAGGTGATTCGAAAGTTTGCCAAGCAGTTGGATGAGTGGCTAAAAGTGGCTCTCCACGACCTCCCAGAAAATTTGCGAAACATCAAGTTTGAACGTAAGTACTGAGTCTGGGAACAGAATGGAGAGTAACATTTCAGTGCCAAACATTTACATCGGTGGTTAGTAAAATAACAAAAAGAGCAGCTACCATTTACTCTTTGCCTTCAAAACACCCGGTATTGTGCTAAGCACTCAACATGTATGAACGTATTTAATCATAAAATGTTTGCTACGGGTGGCACACTGCCCCGTTTACAGACACGGAGTCAGGCTTAGAGAGGTCGTAATTGGCGGAGACCAGGGATCTGCTCCCAGGTCTCTTGTCTATGTATTGCCAAAGTTTCTGCCCATGGCCACCACACTCAGTCTCCTCAGGTAATCCTCACGCCACCCATCCCATGTAGGAAACAGTATTCCCATTCTGCAGAGGAGCCTCAGAGAGGCGAAGAAACTCCCTCCCAAAAGCCGCACAGTCACGCAGCTGGTAAGCAGGGAGCAGCAGTCAAACTTAGGTCTGTCTGACCTCAAATTCCTGTGATGTCCTTGAAGCTCCTGCCCAGAAATGGTGGTGGTAGGAGACAGAGAGCAGCTTAAGGGCTTCCCAGAGTCTCTGCCTAATTCTTAAGCCAAATTAATATTTCTCCTACAGGGACTGGGCTGTGAATTTGTTCTTGGCTGAGCATCACCGCTCGCTTCCTGGTGTTAGTGTTGCTGGCGAAAACGGGTTCTCTTTTTCTGTCTCGCTGTGTCTGTGTTTGTGGGAAGACGCATGTGCAGCTCATTTGTTGTCGTTAAACAAAGACGGAATGATTCTAAGCAAAACAAAGTTTTAAAATATATGTCTCTTAAAGCCCCATCTGAATACAGCTTGCTGTTCTAACCCGAAAGAAGTGCCAGCTAGGAATAAGAAGGAGATCAAATTACCCTCTCTCCCCAGGCGCGGGAGCCCTTTCAGACGTGCTTTGAGGCTGCCTGCGGTGCCCATCACCTATTGATAACGCCCGCTTTATTTCACGGCTCTCAGTTCTTTTCTTTTCTCAAGCACTAAATTCCGCATCACAAAGTTAAAGAAAAAGTAATTAAGGAGAAGGATTAACGATTGATCGGCCTGGAAAATTAGAAGTTCATCTGCCCCCTCCCATCCCCATTCCTCCACCCCACATGCGATTTTTCAAATCAAGCTGGCTCTGACTACAAATTAGAATAATCCCGGGGAAATTTCTGACTATGTTTTTGACGAGTTCAGAAATTAATGAGAAGAATGCCCCGCACCCATTTTAATTACACAGACAAAACAAACCTGTTCAAAGTGGGCAGCGAGGTTTGTCGGACCTTCCACCTGTGCCTGCCTGGAGGCAGTTGCTCCCCCTGGGGAGTCTGGAAGTGTATTTTGAGAAGGTGCAACAGCACTCCAAAGAACTCTAAGAATGAAGACGGGGCAGGTACACGTCTTGTCTGTGTCAAACTCCACAGATATAAGATCATCCCACTTCAAATGACCGGGCTGTTATGTACACAGAGGAAACGAGAGCTTTTCCTAACTGCAGGATCCTCAAAGTATGCAAATACATTCCCCAGACCTGGAGACCACTTGGTAAAAATTACAGATTATGAATACCAAGCTATATTCGAGGTGGAGCCGAGGCTCATCCTAGAAACACCCCCTCGCACCCCACACCGCTGAGGCTCAATCACGGCTTCCTATTAGACACACTAGTTTTTAAAGGGGCTTCTTCAAAGCTTCCTCTTGATTCCTGCAATTATTTATAGGGAGAAGTGATTGAGCTTGCAATTAGCAAAATGAAAGACGAGTAAATAATTGCTTTTACTTACGGTTGATTAGCACCCTCATTTCTCACACCTGTGAGTGTGGCGAGGGCACGACTTTGAAATATGCGCCCCAGATATCACCATTAGGAAACAGTCGTTTGGAACCCAAATGGGAGAACAAAGACTCCTACATGGGGTTGCCAGTGGGCTTGAGTGATGAGACAGATTCACGTAAAATAAGGAAGCTACTTTTTGAAATTTGCCCCTGGGAAATCCAAGGTAGGGTCATAAAGCATGCAGATATTTCAAACTAACTCTTTTCTTCTTGCAGTGTCGAGAAGGTTTTCCCAAATTCTGAGACGGCAAACATCACTAAATCATCTCTGCCAGGTAGCTGTCCTCTGTTTTCAGCACTGCCAAGCATTGCAAGCAAGGGGGCGGGTCCACAAACAGCTTTCTGCAGGATCTGTGAGGTTCACAGGACTTCTCACTATTGTGTTTTTTTAAAAGAATTACTTATTTCATTTTGTTTATTCTTCTTCTTCAATTTGACCAGAGAGAGAGAGGTAGTGTGAGAAAGCAAGCTGCCAGGTCCAGGACTAGAACTGAGGCCAGCCCTGTGGGAATCTGACACCCTCAGCACCACGCCAACTGCCAGCCCCTCACTATTAGTTTTCATTTCTATGGATAAGGAATGGGCTAAGTAGGTTCAACTAGTATACAGAATCATTTCTGGCATCGGTTGCCCCTTCACCTTTCAGATATGTTCGAAGTCTACAATTCCATGTTTCTCTTAGGTTAGTTGAGGGCCTTCAACCACTATCGACATTTTAGAGCAGATAATTCCTTTTTTGTGGGGAACTGTTTGCACAGCATCCCTGGACCGTACCCACTAGGTGCCAATAGAGTACCACCCCCTCCACCTCCCACGCCTGTGGTGACAATCAAGAATGGCAGTGTCAGTCTCAGGGGATAAAATTTGCAACTATTGAGTCAAATGATTCAATCAGATAAGGACAATGACTCGTTAGTTATGCTATCCAAAAGCGTTCAGAGCTCTGCAGTGTATTAAATATTTGCCCAATTTTGTTTACTTTTTAGAGCTACGTTCTCTCTAGTACACAAATGATACATGCTTACTATAAAACTTCAAGTACAATAGTGCGTAAAGTAAAAGTGGAAGACCCACGCCCAGCGGTTGTAATTCCAGGGCACATAGCTTTCCGTTCCTAGTGGGTGGTCAGAAAAGCAAGCTTTCCTAGACACGCACACAGAGCAAGTCAGACCTCACACTCCCAACTGAACACGCATCCCAAATATACACAGACCCAGATTCACGTATCCAGGGTCTTTCAGATACACCAAGTAAGCAAGCCACTTGGCATTCACATCTCAGCCATTCGTTCTGCAACACCCGTTGAGCAACCTACTGTGTGCCAAGGCTCCCTGTCCTTAACAGGGGAAACAAACAAACAAAAAACAAGAAAGTAAACAAAAATAAAACATTTAAAGTGATAAGTGTTCTGAAGGAAACAAAATGAAAATAGAAAATAAGAAGGCACTCGGATCCTCTTTCATTAGAGTGGCCATGAGCCCCTCCCCGTGGGTGTGACGTTTAAGTTGGACCACACACAATACAGCGAGCGGGTTGCTGGGCCAGGTGGGGAAGACTGTTCCAGCCAGTGGGAACACCCTGTGGGAAGGCCCTGTGGTGGCAACAGGATCATTGCAAAGAACACTGACCTGAAGAACGGTGCCACTCGTGTGGAGCTCTGGCTCTCTGCACTGTACTGTGCTTTTCAAACATTACTTCAAGGAATCCCTAACATTAGCCCTCCTTATGAGATAGGTACTATTGACATCTCCATTATAGATCAAGAAACTGAGGTTAATCTGCTAGCCTGGCCCAAATGAAATGACAGCTGGTCAGCAGTAAGGCCAGGGTTTGAATTGGGCGTGTTTGAATACAGAACATCTGATTTTTTTTTTTTCCTGAATTTGCTGTATGGCATATGTATTCACCAGAAAGACAGAAAGGGAAAATGAGAAAACATCCCCCAAGGAGGTATGACTACACCACAGTCCCTTTTCCTCCATTTTCCTCTTGGAATTTTGGGCACATGTGCACACATGCCCAGAGTGTTTTTCAAACTGCGGCATCTGGGACTCAATTGCACAGTTGGTCAGGTGGGATCCAGTAGCTTTAACTACCACGTTACTGGCTGGCCTCTCCGAACACTCAACTTTTTTTTTTTTAAGTATTATTTTATTTTAATTTAATTTAATTAATTAGTTTTTTTTCTTTTTTTGGAGAGGTTTTTGCTATAGGGCGCGTGTGCTCGCCAGACAGACAGAGAGAGACAGAGACAAAAAATGAGAAATCACCCCCCCCCGGGGGGATGGCCACACCGCAATCCCTTCTCCTCCATTCTCCTCTTGGGATCTTGGGCACGCACGCATGCACATGCACCTGGCATGAGTTTTAAGCCACCTGGTCTGGGACGCGAACTGCGGTCAACTACGAGGGAGTCCAGTGACATAGCCATTACGCTAACTGCTGGTCCCTAATTTGTTTTTGTTTTAATTTGACCAGAGAGGGACAGAGAGAGAGAGAGAGAAAGTGAGAAAGCAAGCCACCAGGTCCGGGTCTCAAACCGCAATTGGCTGTGTGGGAGTCCAACGCCCTTAACCACCAGGCCACCTGCCAGCCCCAGAACACCTGACTTTTACACTTAGTTGTTTTCCTTATCGTTAGAGACTCACTTCATTTATTTATGTAATCTAGGCCTCTCTGATCTTCAGATAGTTCTACAATTATTTAAGATGTTATTTGTGTTTAGATAGTCTGGGTGTAATGAGATTGTCAGAAGTCACCTTTGCCTGGAAAGGCATAAGCATTAGACTTACAATGACCTTGTGCATTTAAATCTTTCATAAATTCTATTAAAAGACATTTTGGAAACAAGTAAAGGAAATAATCCTGGATATGTTTTTCTTTGATTTTATCAGCATTGTTTTAACTTGTATTAAGTTCACTAATGAGGGCAGCTGAGGAAGCCACAGTATAAAAGAGAATTTTATACACCCACATATGGACACATGTGCACGAATAAACTACTGAGTCTTACAGTGTAGTTCCCCTTTTCCTCCATCTGAAGTATTCATATTTGTCTTAATCCTTCCTGTTACATTTTTAAAAATGAACTAGCAACAACAACAACAACAACAAAAAAGGAAAACACTGAACCAGAGCCTAATGCTTCAGAATGCATTCATGTGAAAAACACTTCTACCTTTCTGGGGTTGAATTTATCATAGGCCCAGGGGTAGCGAGAGCGTTCCCAAATCTGAGTCTGCTGCTTCTCAGGCACTAGGTGCACCAGGACGAGCAGGCACAGAGCTCCGGCCCTTAGCTGCCATTCAAGAGCTGACAGATGTCTGGGCTCACCCCATGGCTTCATGGGGTCAAGACCAACAGGGTTGAGAACAGCCGGGTTTGGTCTGACCGAGGCCACCTTGGTAGTTTCTTGTGGAGGAAGAGAGAAGTGAGGAGAGAGCATTCAGAGAAACAGCATGTGGATCTTCTGAGTTACGAAGTCATCTGCTATTTTTCTAAAATTGAGTTTTCCTAAATTTCAAAGCAGTTTGCAAAAATACCACAAGCAGATCCACTAAAAAGGCATACAAGGCAATAAAGTGAAGGGGTTCTAACCCAACACCCATGAGCTAATGAGCCTTGCACTGGGTTACAGGCCTCTCGAACAGTGATCCACAGTGCAGACATCACATTCCAAATGCTGGAGGACTGGAGGAACGTGGACCTGAACAGCATCACCAAGCAGACCCTTTATACCATGGAGGACTCTCGCGATGAACATCGGAAACTCATCATCCAGTGTAAGATGTCCCACCAGGGATTGGTCCTTCTGTTTATGGTTTCAAGAGAGACACCTTGCTGAGTGTTTAAGCGGCATTCCCTCCCACTCTCCCTGGGTCCCATGCTCTTCTTGTGCCTGTTATGTGGGCCGGCCCAGGTAGGAGGACTCAGTATGAAGACGCATGTCAGCATTATTGTGAGAAAGTTCTCTGCCGCAGCCTGGCAGCACATGTTGCCAAGCAAAGGTCCCTGTATGTGGTCCCGAATGCCAGGCATAGTTCATGGAGGTGGCATAGAAAGGGCAACCAGGGACCAGCAGATGGTATAATGGTTACATCGCTGGACTCCCGTGTAGTTGACTATGGTTCGAGTCCTGGACCCAATGGCTTAGAATTCATACCAGGCAAGTGTGTGTGTGCATGCCTAAAATCTAAGAGAAGAATGGAGGAGAAAGGGTTGTGAAGTGGCCATTCACCCTGGGAAATCTCCTGGGTGGGGTGATTTCTCCCTCTCTGTCTCTCCGATGAGTGCACATGCCCAATAGCAAAAATATCTCTCTCAAAAAAATGGGGGAACTGGGACCAGCAGTTGACGTAATGGCTATGTTGCTGGATTCCCATGTAGTTAACCACAGTTCAAGTCCTGGACCTGATGGCTTAAACTCATGCTGGGCTCCTGTGTGTGCATGCCCAAGATCCCGAGGAAAATAAAGAAGAGATTCCAGTGTGGCCACACACACACATACACACACACGGGGAATGATTTCTCATTTCTCGCTTTCTGTCTCTCTGTCTCTGTTTTTCTGGTGAGCTCACGCTTCAAAAAAAAGTATAAAAAAATGGGGAACCCAAGCTTTTTGCCCCTCTCAACACACATCCCAGAGTCAGCCGGATATGCCGCCTGCTTTTCAGTGGAGGGTCATTTGAGCCAGCCACCTATTGGCAAGTGAACCTTTCAGTTACAGCCAGAGTGTCTGACAAGAGGGTGGATGATGATTTTCTTTCTGTGAACATATGTGCATGTTCGTGTGGACAGACTTCCAACACACAGACCCGCAGGTAGACTGCTCCAACGATCACCCCGATGTGGGCAGGTCATTGGTATCAAAGCAAAGCAACAGAGAGGGCCAAGGAACACCATCTTAGCACATCTCTGCTAGTCCTCAGATGTCCATCCTAGTCCACCATCCAGGACATCCCCACAGTCCAGGGGCCCTGGACTCATCAGAATCTGCAGGCTACCTTCTGTACTGTGGTCAGCCTTCGTTTTCCAGGCCTCTGGGAAAAAGGGAACATGAGAGCAAGAAGGATGAGCTGGCACTTCTTCCAGCAGGTCTCAGAGAGGCAAGTGCTGAGAGTGTTGGGGGAGAGGGCCGGTTATGACACATGGCACCAGCCCCTTCTGAGTTCCAGTAGTGGCATCATCAGAGAGATACAGAGGACCATCAGAAAGCCTCAGACCCCTCAGATTTCCATAACATGCCTTCTGCACTGTTGTCTTCAGAGAACTGCCTTCAGTCACCCAGTCTAAGCTAGTGGAGCTTCTAAACAAAGTTTCCTAAGACACTCCTATAGAGATTGCTTTGCCATGAAACTCTTCCTTTTCTTTTTCTTTTTTTTTCTTTTTTTAGTATGATTTTTGCTATAGGGCATGTGCGCTCGCCAGAGAGACAGAGAGACAGAAAGCAAGAAATCACGTCCCGGAGGGGATGGCCATGCTGCAATCCCTTCTCCTCCATTCTCCTCTCAGGATCTTGGGCATACACACACATGTGCCCAGCATGAGTTTAAGCCACCAGGTCCGGGACTTGAACCCCAGTCGACTGCATGAGAGTCTAGCGACATAGCCATTATGCTAACTGCTGGTCCCCGCCATTAAACTCTTTTTTTTTTTAAAGAATTATTTATTTGTATTTTATTTATTCATTCATTTATTTGAATTTGACCAGAGAAAGACACAGAGAGTGGGAAAGTGAGAAAGAAAGCCACCAGGTTCAAGACTTGAACCGTGGTCGGCCATGTGGGAGTGTGTCCAGCGCCTCAACCACCACACCACCTGCTGGTCCCCATCATTAAACTCTTTCAAAAGCAAATGGAGCAGTTGTAATGCTTGACCATGTAGACCCTTCCAGGGTATTTCCTGGGCCACCCTAGAGTTCAAGCTCAACTGAGGTGCTTATTTCTTACTCTACAGCTGCCCTCAGCCCACTTTCCCCCCTGCTAAGAACCTAGAAACCACCACTAAATAGCAACTTAGCTTATCGCCTGTGTATTCTTTGGCAGGTCCAGTGTAGAGTTAGTGGCAAATCAGAAGCCAAGCAAGTAATTTACAAATCCCTTGCAGCTTACCCAAATGGGTAATGCCTTGTGACACAGTGCTGGGAAGGGAGGATTGAGGACAGGTGCCAAGCCTGAGGAGGAGGCCCTAGATCACAAGCATCGTCTCTGCACTTCCCAAGTGGACAGCTGGGTGAGCTGGGCCAGAGGTCAGTCTGCGCAGGACGAGGGGCAGCTACGAGCTGCACTCCCCCTTCCTTACAGTCACTGGACAAGTCCACAGACTCTTGCTGTAGGGGCTGCCATCCCATCCACAGTGGAGATCCTGGCTGGGAGTGCGTGGCTTTCCTCCCATTTAAAGCATGCACACTTGGGACCAGCAGATGGAGTAATGGCTACGTCACTGGACTCCCATGTGGTCGGCCACGGTTTGAGTCCCGGTCCTGGTGACTTAAACTCATGCCAGGTGCACATGCGTGTGTACCCAAGATCCCAAGAGAAGAATGGAGAAGGGATTGTGGTGTGGCCATCCCTCCTAGGGGGTGATTTCTCACTTTCTGTCTCTTTGTCTCTGTCTTTCTGGCAAGTGCATACACCCTATAGCAAAACGTCTCCAATAAAATGTTTTTTAAATACAATAAATAAAATAAAGTATATACGTTGGTTCTCGAACAGGCCGGTCAGAAGGAGAGTTGAAGGATGTTGTGGGAAGAACTTGGAGCTGGGATGCCCAACTAGATGCAGATTCTAAGATCTAGATGCCCAAGATCTAGATTCGCTCCTTGACTGCGGTGCACTGTGACCTTGGTTTCCATCTCTGTAAAGTGGGAGTAACGCGGAGGGGCTATGCTGCTTCTGACGGTGTAGCTCTACCGCGGGGAATGGTTAGGAGTCAGGCCGTGCGGGAACCTTGCCTCTGCTGTCCACTAGCTGTGTCCTCAATTTGTGAAACGAGCATGATAATAATAATGACACCTGCTACCTTACATCCAGCAAGTATTTGACCACCTACTCCACACCGGGCACGGCTCTAAGTGTGGGGAAAGTGAACAAGACAGTTCTGCCCTGATGACGTGCACATTCTCAAGGGCTGTCTTAAGGGTAAGTGAGCACGTTCATGTGAAGCATTTAGAAGCGAGCCCGGTGTGTTAACAGAAGCTATCAACATTTTCATTACCCCACTGCCATTGGCACATCATTGACTAAAGCACCAGAGCTCAGGTACACAGTGGTGTGAAGACCAGGAGAGCCCCAGGGACCCGAGAAACCAGGGACCGGGTTCTAGTCCCTGCCCTGTCACCAACTCATCCTCTGACCTTGAAGGGATTATTCAATCTCATTAAGATGTAGTACCTTGTCTATAAAATAAGCCAGATTAAGTAACTTGACCTTGAAAGCCCATTTTCTCAGCCTGGCTATGGTGGTGCAGGGTATAGGCTCCATTGCACAACATTGGAGCCACATGACAAGGCCCGGGGATCGGATCCCAGTTCCACTTGAACTTTCTGGATGTGCCTGCAGTTACGCCCATGATCCTGACTGGCTGGGAGGATCACAGCATGACGAGACCTTGTCAAGGGTCCCTGTCAACCCCTTCTCTGCAATAAATAAATAAATAAATAAACTGTAAAGCCTATTCTCATTCTAAAGTTTTACATTCTTTTTAAAAATTATTTATTTTATTTATTCATTCATTTTATTTTAATGTGACCAGAGAAAGACATGCAGAGAGTGAGAAAGAGGGAAAGTGAGAAAGCAAGCCACCAGGTCCAGGACTCGAACCATGGTTGGCCACATAGAAGTGCCCAGCCCCTTCACCACCATGCCACCTGCTGGTCTCCTAAAGCTTTAGGTTCTTCTGGTCTTAGCTTACCTCTGTAGCAGTCATCAGCTAAGTAGAAGAGAGCCAAGTGGCTAGTCCTCCGAAAGAGGAGAACAAAAACTGCTCCAATGAAAATAAGAGACATGGGGCCAGCAGTTAGCGTAATGGCTATGTCACTGGACTCCCACGTAGTCGACCGCGGTTCGCGTCCCGAACCCGGTGGCTTAAAACTCATGCCGGGCACATGTGTGTGCGTGCCCAAGATCCCAAGAGGAGAATGGAGGAGAAGGGATTGCGGCGGGGGTGATTTCTCGCTTTCTATCTCTCTGTCTCTCTCTGTCTTTCTGGCGAGCGCTTGCGCCCTATAGCAAAAACCTCTCCAAAAAAAGAAGAAAAAAGAAAATAAGAGACATATTGAGCTCTGCATATAAAATCATGCAGTATGTGATGAAAAGAGAAGTTTCAAATCGGAGATCACTGCCATCATGTTCCCGTTTTCTGTAGCACTTCCTAGATTATGCAGTACTTGCTCATTCAACTCTCTGACTTGAGGCTGAAGGCAGGTGGGAAAGTGATAGGAGTCTCCTCTTACTAATGAGGAAACCGAGGGGGCAGAGAGAGTGCTTCATTTACTCAGCACGCATTTATGACGCACTTCCCATATGCAGAGAGCCAAGAGGCTGGTGAGGCGGCTCGCCCAGTGCAGTAGGGCTGTGGTCCTGAAACTAGAATTCTCAAATGTGCCCTCCCACTGGCCAAGAGCAAGACAGCAGCAGTGCCGCTGCCCACTCGCTCAAGCCAGCTTGTGTTGGATGACAGCCGCAGTCACTGTGTTAGATAAAGGCTGCAGACAAAGAACTAGTGGGCAGGGACCAGCAGATGGCGTAATGGCGTAATGGTCATGTAGCTGAACTCTCACATGGCCAACCACTGTTCGAGTCCTGGAGTCTGAGGCTTAAAACCCACACCGGGCACATGTGCGTGCATGTCCAAAATCCGGAGAGGAGAGGAGAGGAGGAGGGACAGTCCTGCTGGCCTACAGCACGGAGAGGGTTAAACGAATGTCATACAAGCGACACTGCAGTTCGGCCATGGAGAGCCGACCAGTCCAAGGAATGAGAACTGTCTGAGCAAAGGACCAAGGCGATGAAAAAGCAGGGCTTCTGGGGAGAATGGCAAGCCATATAGGAGAGTTCAGAGCATTCATAGGCAAGGAAGATGAGCCCAAAGGGTAGGGAAGCTTTAAATGCCCTTCGAAGATTTTGGGCTTTTATTTAGAGTTTTGTGTTATTCAAAGTTTCATTCTTTTGTTTTTCAAAGATGTATCTCTATCTAAACCCAACTGCCCTGCTGTGTTTATCTGACAGTGTATCAGGAGTTTGACCACCTTTTGGAAGAGCAGTCTCCCATCGAGTCCTATATAGAGTGGCTGGATACCATGGTGGACCGTTGTGTTGTGAAGGTTGGTAAGCTGGTGCTGAAGGGACGAGGTTGGGTCTTCAGCTTCTCACTGGCCTTGTGAACACTTGGCTAACACAGGGCCCTACACTGAATCGTCTGAGCATTCCTCAGCAGATACGGAGTCCTAGAGTTTGGAGGAGAGGTCTGCTCCCCTCCCCAGGAGGTGAAGGGGGTGGGAGGCATGACTCCTGAGTCTCCCATCCCTGGTTTAACCAGGGCAGCATCCCTTTTATCTGTTGTGCACATTGGGTGTGCATAAGCCGTCATCTTTTAATGTGTATTTTTGCTGCTGAAACCTAAAAGTTGAACACCTCTGCTCCATGGGTATTGAACATGGACACCCTTAAGCCTTCCTGTCATTTTTTGAAAAGACAGTAAGCAACGAAAGGTCAGTCTGACCACCATTAAAGGCGTCCGCTTTCTCATAGGTGGCTGCGAAGAGACCAGGGTCTCTGCGGAAAGTGGCCCAGCAGTTCCTTTTGATGTGGTCCTGTTTTGGCACACGGGTGATCCGGGACATGACGTTGCATAGTGCCCCCAGCTTCGGTAAGGCCACCCCAGCCCTCCCTCCTCCACGTACTTTTTCTCTGGGGTCTGCACGTTGACTCCACCTCTGTGGAGTGGGCCGTGCGCTGACTCACTGTCTCTGAGACTACAAACGTCATCACCTGGAACACTTATTCTGGGGCGGACATGACGTTGTCAGGATTTCTAGGGAGAAAGATGACATAGCATGTGAAAGGTAGAGTATCTAGCCAGAAAATGAGAGTTTGGCACACAGATGGTATGACTTGAGTCTGAAGAAGAATCCACAGGAGTGGCTCTGCCCCTTTTACCAGCTGTCCCCCGTGACTTGCGGCTCTCACAAGACTATTTCGTGGAATTCCCCATTCGTGAGTTTCCCAAATCTGGGCACATAAAGGAGCCTCTGAGTTTGAACTTTAGCAGATGGTTTGATTGACACTCTACTAGATAAAGTTTTCTTTAAAAATGTACTCTAGTAGAAGCCAGCGGGTGGTATGGTGAGAGTGCTGGATCTCATATAGCCAACACTGCGGTTCAAGTCCCAGACCTGGTGACATACACAACATGCCAGGCACATGTGAGTGTGTGCCCAACATCCTGAGAGGAAAATGGAGGAGAAGGGATTGTGGTGTGGCCATCCCCCTGGAGAATGATTTCTCATTTTCCCTCTTTCTCTCTCTCCAGTGTGCACATATGCCCTATGGCAAATAAATTAAAAAAAAAAATAGTCTCATCTCTAAAAAAGGGCATTTGCATTCATTTCTCTTTTGTTTTATTGGCCCCTTGCTTTTCATCGACTCCAGGAGATATCCCCATCCCAAATCCTCATCTATTGCTTTCTAGTACAACAAGGCTCGAACTCTCTGCCCAGAGGTGCTGATAGTCTCTTCAGGCAGAAACCCAATCACCAACCTGGGGCGAATGCTAAGCTACCACGGAGGACAGAGTTTTCTCTTTCACCAGAAAGAATGGAGTATGCACTGACTCCAGGTCATCATTAGCAGACCGGTGTGGGGCTCAACGACATTATTTGGACATTTTAAGTCCTGAAACACTTTGGCCTCAGTTTCCTAGGCATTTGGCAAAGGACTATTGGTAAATTTTCTGGGTAATTGCTTCAGCTCTCTAGCTTATTTTGTAAGTAGAGATGCGGTTTCGTTTTCCATTATCTGCAGTTAAGTCCATCAGCTCTAGGGGTTTTGCTCTGGGTTTAATTTGACACTTTTTCCATCTA
The DNA here is from genome assembly GCF_000334495.1 of Tupaia belangeri chinensis. NCBI lineage: Eukaryota > Metazoa > Chordata > Mammalia > Scandentia > Tupaiidae > Tupaia > Tupaia belangeri. The sequence continues at coordinate 4,904,179 of NW_006208084.1, read as the reverse complement.
GCTTTTTATGGCCTTGTCACCATTTTCCAGTTGTGCCATACAACGAAGGGACTGTGGTGAAATAAAAGGCACTAGTTTTCCTAAACAGCTCTGTCCATGAAAGACTGTGTTTACCCACTCGGACAAGCGTTTTGTCGTGGATCCCTTTCATCTCGGCATTGGAAGGTTCTCCGGCCCTGCCTGCACCATGGCTACAGATGGAAATTCTCTTTGAGCTGTCTGTGGAAAGGCTCTGGTGACGGCTACCTGGCCAGTGCCATCAGGCACGGCATTTTGACAATTTCCAGTTCAGCATGGTTAGCGTTAGCGTAGTTAGCTACGTTACCCCGTGGCTCTGGAAAAATCATTCATGAAAAATTGCTTTAGTTTAAGCAAGACAGTTGAAAAAGCATTCGAGATGTTTTCTCGTTTCTTTGAAATCAAAGCATCAATAGTATCACACGCCAAGGACGCATGCGTAGAACGAGCTCCCTCTGTTTGCTTTATTCCTTATTCTTCGTTTCACCGATTCTAAAACTGTGTAGCGAGTACCTTCCGTCAAACAAGGAAAATGGTTCTCTTGGCAATATTCTTTGAAATCCATTTGTTTTGACTGACTTTACAGTTAACGTGAAGAAGGAAGTCTGGATGCTAGAACACTTAGGATTTTGGAAGGGGTTCAGTTTATTATTAAGAAATATGGTTCCTTAAAACATGCTTACTATTTCTGACCCACACACTGTTTTAAGACATGCTGGAAACCAGAGAAATGGCAAAACAAACAAACAAAAACAAACCCACAAATCTCTTAGAAAAGGAAAGCAAGAGATATTAGCCCAATTTAACTTTTCTAAGTATTATTTCAACCCATGAAGGGTTGAAAAATACACCAAGTCTGTCTGAACTGGTCCAGCTCATCTGACTCATTGTTGAGTTTTGTAGCTTGAGAAGGGATTGCGGCGGGGGGGGTTTCTCGCTTTCTATCTCTCTGTCTCTCTCTGTCTTTCTGGCGAGCGCTTGCGCCCTATAGCAAAAACCTCTCCAAAAAAAGAAGAAAAAAGAAAATAAGAGACATATTGAGCTCTGCATATAAAATCATGCAGTATGTGATGAAAAGAGAAGTTTCAAATCGGAGATCACTGCCATCATGTTCCCGTTTTCTGTAGCACTTCCTAGATTATGCAGTACTTGCTCATTCAGCTCTCTGACTTGAGGCTGAAGGCAGGTGGGAAAGTGATAGGAGTCTCCTCTTACTAATGAGGAAACCGAGGGGGCAGAGAGAGTGCTTCATTTACTCAGCACGCATTTATGACGCACTTCCCATATGCAGAGAGCCAAGAGGCTGGTGAGGCGGCTCGCCCAGTGCAGTAGGGCTGTGGTCCTGAAACTAGAATTCTCAGATGTGCCCTCCCACTGGCCAAGAGCAAGACAGCAGCAGTGCCGCTGCCCACTCGCTCAAGCCAGCTTGTGTTGGATGACAGCCGCAGTCACTGTGTTAGATAAAGGCTGCAGACAAAGAACTAGTGGGCAGGGACCAGCAGATGGCGTAATGGCGTAATGGTCATGTAGCTGAACTCTCACATGGCCAACCACTGTTCGAGTCCTGGAGTCTGAGGCTTAAAACCCACACCGGGCACATGTGCGTGCATGTCCAAAATCCGGAGAGGAGAGGAGAGGAGGAGGGACAGTCCTGCTGGCCTACAGCACGGAGAGGGTTAAACGAATGTCATACAAGCGACACTGCAGTTCGGCCATGGAGAGCCGACCAGTCCAAGGAATGAGAACTGTCTGAGCAAAGGACCAAGGCGATGAAAAAGCAGGGCTTCTGGGGAGAATGGCAAGCCATATAGGAGAGTTCAGAGCATTCATAGGCAAGGAAGATGAGCCCAAAGGGTAGGGAAGCTTTAAATGCCCTTCGAAGATTTTGGGCTTTTATTTAGAGTTTTGTGTTATTCAAAGTTTCATTCTTTTGTTTTTCAAAGATGTATCTCTATCTAAACCCAACTGCCCTGCTGTGTTTATCTGACAGTGTATCAGGAGTTTGACCACCTTTTGGAAGAGCAGTCTCCCATCGAGTCCTATATAGAGTGGCTGGATACCATGGTGGACCGTTGTGTTGTGAAGGTTGGTAAGCTGGTGCTGAAGGGACGAGGTTGGGTCTTCAGCTTCTCACTGGCCTTGTGAACACTTGGCTAACACAGGGCCCTACACTGAATCGTCTGAGCATTCCTCAGCAGATACGGAGTCCTAGAGTTTGGAGGAGAGGTCTGCTCCCCTCCCCAGGAGGTGAAGGGGGTGGGAGGCATGACTCCTGAGTCTCCCATCCCTGGTTTAACCAGGGCAGCATCCCTTTTATCTGTTGTGCACATTGGGTGTGCATAAGCCGTCATCTTTTAATGTGTATTTTTGCTGCTGAAACCTAAAAGTTGAACACCTCTGCTCCATGGGTATTGAACATGGACACCCTTAAGCCTTCCTGTCATTTTTTGAAAAGACAGTAAGCAACGAAAGGTCAGTCTGACCACCATTAAAGGCGTCCGCTTTCTCATAGGTGGCTGCGAAGAGACCAGGGTCTCTGCGGAAAGTGGCCCAGCAGTTCCTTTTGATGTGGTCCTGTTTTGGCACACGGGTGATCCGGGACATGACGTTGCATAGTGCCCCCAGCTTCGGTAAGGCCACCCCAGCCCTCCCTCCTCCACGTACTTTTTCTCTGGGGTCTGCACGTTGACTCCACCTCTGTGGAGTGGGCCGTGCGCTGACTCACTGTCTCTGAGACTACAAACGTCATCACCTGGAACACTTATTCTGGGGCGGACATGACGTTGTCAGGATTTCTAGGGAGAAAGATGACATAGCATGTGAAAGGTAGAGTATCTAGCCAGAAAATGAGAGTTTGGCACACAGATGGTATGACTTGAGTCTGAAGAAGAATCCACAGGAGTGGCTCTGCCCCTTTTACCAGCTGTCCCCCGTGACTTGCGGCTCTCACAAGACTATTTCGTGGAATTCCCCATTCGTGAGTTTCCCAAATCTGGGCACATAAAGGAGCCTCTGAGTTTGAACTTTAGCAGATGGTTTGATTGACACTCTACTAGATAAAGTTTTCTTTAAAAATGTACTCTAGTAGAAGCCAGCGGGTGGTATGGTGAGAGTGCTGGATCTCATATAGCCAACACTGCGGTTCAAGTCCCAGACCTGGTGACATACACAACATGCCAGGCACATGTGAGTGTGTGCCCAACATCCTGAGAGGAAAATGGAGGAGAAGGGATTGTGGTGTGGCCATCCCCCTGGAGAATGATTTCTCATTTTCCCTCTTTCTCTCTCTCCAGTGTGCACATATGCCCTATGGCAAATAAATTAAAAAAAAAAATAGTCTCATCTCTAAAAAAGGGCATTTGCATTCATTTCTCTTTTGTTTTATTGGCCCCTTGCTTTTCATCGACTCCAGGAGATATCCCCATCCCAAATCCTCATCTATTGCTTTCTAGTACAACAAGGCTCGAACTCTCTGCCCAGAGGTGCTGATAGTCTCTTCAGGCAGAAACCCAATCACCAACCTGGGGCGAATGCTAAGCTACCACGGAGGACAGAGTTTTCTCTTTCACCAGAAAGAATGGAGTATGCACTGACTCCAGGTCATCATTAGCAGACCGGTGTGGGGCTCAACGACATTATTTGGACATTTTAAGTCCTGAAACACTTTGGCCTCAGTTTCCTAGGCATTTGGCAAAGGACTATTGGTAAATTTTCTGGGTAATTGCTTCAGCTCTCTAGCTTATTTTGTAAGTAGAGATGCGGTTTCGTTTTCCATTATCTGCAGTTAAGTCCATCAGCTCTAGGGGTTTTGCTCTGGGTTTAATTTGACACTTTTTCCATCTAGCTTTTTATGGCCTTGTCACCATTTTCCAGTTGTGCCATACAACGAAGGGACTGTGGTGAAATAAAAGGCACTAGTTTTCCTAAACAGCTCTGTCCATGAAAGACTGTGTTTACCCACTCGGACAAGCGTTTTGTCGTGGATCCCTTTCATCTCGGCATTGGAAGGTTCTCCGGCCCTGCCTGCACCATGGCTACAGATGGAAATTCTCTTTGAGCTGTCTGTGGAAAGGCTCTGGTGACGGCTACCTGGCCAGTGCCATCAGGCACGGCATTTTGACAATTTCCAGTTCAGCATGGTTAGCGTTAGCGTAGTTAGCTACGTTACCCCGTGGCTCTGGAAAAATCATTCATGAAAAATTGCTTTAGTTTAAGCAAGACAGTTGAAAAAGCATTCGAGATGTTTTCTCGTTTCTTTGAAATCAAAGCATCAATAGTATCACACGCCAAGGACGCATGCGTAGAACGAGCTCCCTCTGTTTGCTTTATTCCTTATTCTTCGTTTCACCGATTCTAAAACTGTGTAGCGAGTACCTTCCGTCAAACAAGGAAAATGGTTCTCTTGGCAATATTCTTTGAAATCCATTTGTTTTGACTGACTTTACAGTTAACGTGAAGAAGGAAGTCTGGATGCTAGAACACTTAGGATTTTGGAAGGGGTTCAGTTTATTATTAAGAAATATGGTTCCTTAAAACATGCTTACTATTTCTGACCCACACACTGTTTTAAGACATGCTGGAAACCAGAGAAATGGCAAAACAAACAAACAAAAACAAACCCACAAATCTCTTAGAAAAGGAAAGCAAGAGATATTAGCCCAATTTAACTTTTCTAAGTATTATTTCAACCCATGAAGGGTTGAAAAATACACCAAGTCTGTCTGAACTGGTCCAGCTCATCTGACTCATTGTTGAGTTTTGTAGCTTGGGGTGACAGGCAAGTTGAAAGAATTTGCGGCAGACAAAAGCCCAGCTCCCCCTTTCTGCCTGTATATGTCAAAGACCCAGTTGGTGGTTGTGTTTGGGTCATGTGTTCCCTGTATGAAAACAGCTAATTAGGAAAAAGAGCCCTCTGTTCCTCGGCCCCCTCCCCCAGCCACGGGGGCCGGCTCTGTATATCTTATAACTCCCACATGGTCCTTGTCGCTCTGAAGGGGCCCGGGGTTTGTGTGTCAGCGTAGCAGGCTGACATTACAATGCTCGTGTGGACTATCACAATGATCCCGTGGGGGACTCGATCACCTCTTCCTAGAAGAGCCTCTTTCAAAGGTAGTTGACTCCTTTCTTCTCCTTAATTCCTTTTCACTCTTTTCTCCCTAATTCCTTTTCACTGAAAGAGCCTATGCTGTGAACTAAAGTAGCCAGACTTTCTCGCTTTGCTGTGAGCGGCGGTTTCTAGCGAAATTAGTCTGCGAAGGTAAGTTAGCAGGCCATGCACTTTCTTTCTGTCTTTTATTTTAGAGATTTTTTGCTATAGGGTGTGTATGCTTGCCAGAGAGACAGAGACAGAAAGGAAATCACTCCCCAGGGGGGACCAGTCATGCCACGATCCGTTCTCCTCCATTCTCCTCTCAGGATTTTGAGCATGCACACACTTGTACCTGGCATGAGTTTCAAGCCTCTGGGTCTGGGATTTGAACCGCAGTCAGTCATGTGGGAGTCCAGCAACGTAATCATCACACTTTCTGCTGGTCAGTCTATTTCTGAAGATGCCAGGTCTGGGACTTGAACCACTCAGTCAGTCATGTGGGATCCTGCTGCCTTAACCACATGCCAGCGGCTGGCCCCAGTGATAATTATTACAACAAACATTTAAGAAGCACATACTACATTTAATTCTCACATTAACTCCGTGAAACGGAACATGATACCTTTCTACAGAAGCGAAAAGGGAGCTTGGAGGATTTCCTTGGCCGGGATCAACAAGGCAAGTGGTAGAACTCTTTCAAAATCAAAGCCTGACCACAAGCCTGTGCGTGTTTAATTGTCACAGTTGAGACAAATACTCTGGCTCAGATGCATAGCGCAAAAGCGCTAGACAAGTTTCCTTAATCCGTGCTTGTGGGTTTCTTTTTTAAGTCATATTCACAGATTAAACGATTTGAAGTTGTGAGAGAAAGAATAATAATTAGACTGCCATAAGTGATAACAGATGCCAGAAGACAATGGAGCAATGTCTTTAAATGCTGAGAACAAAAACTAGTAAGTTGTCAGGAAAGTCTTGACGTATTTTTCTATGCGAAAACATATCATGATGTTCATGGGTGAGAGTGAGATAAAGACACATTCAGTTATCCAGAGACTAAGAGAATTAGCACCCACAAATCTTCACATTAAAAATATGGGGGCCAGCAGGTGGTGGTTAAGGCGCCCGACTCCCACGTGGCCAGCTAAGGCTTGAGTCCTAGAACCGGCGGCTTGCTTTCTCACTTTCTCTCTCACCACCCCCGCCCCCGTGAGCGTACATGTCCTATAGCAAATTTTAAAAACAATAGTAACAATGATAAATAAAACTAAATAAATAATTCTTAAAAAATTAATAACCAACAATGTGTGTAAGCAAGGCTAGCAGCTGGTGTAGTGGTTGAGGGGCTAGACTCCCACATGGCCTACTACAGTTTGAGCCCTGGACCCAGCAGTTTGAAAATCACCCCAGACACGTGTGTGTGTGTGCGCGCTCACTCCAAATCCCAAGAGAATGGAGGTAAGGGGATTGTGGTGTGACTATCCCCCCCGGTGGGTGATTTCTCACTTTCCCTCTTTCTCTCTCCAGGGGTCACATGTCCCCTATGGAAAAAAAAAGTGTAAGTTATATGTAAAACATAAATGAATTTTGTGTTTAGAAATGGATCCCTTCCCAGTGTCTCATTATATTCCAGAATCAAAAAAAAAAAAAAAAAGGAATTCAAACTCTGAAATAATTTCTTGTCTCAAGTATTTTGGATAAGGGATATTCAACCTGTATCTATATATAAATTCAATGGAATTCCACTTTAAATCTTAGTATATTTTTTCCTTTGATTTTTGACAATCTGTTTAAAATTCATATGGAAAAGCAAAAGACCCAGAACAGTAAAGACATTCTGAAGGTAGAGTAGCATAGGGACTTGGTTACCGGATCCTGATTTATAAAGTAAGACAAGGTGGTGTTTTAAGAGTATTAGACAAAGTAACAGAACAGGGGCCAGCGGGTGGCATGGTGGTTACGGGCACTGGACTCCCACATGACCAACCATGGTTTAAGTCCCTGACCTGGGTGGCATGGTGGTTACAGGCACTGGACTCCCACTTGACCAACCATGGTTTAAGTCCCTGACCTGGTAGCTTGCTTTCTCACTTTCTCTTTCTTTCTCTCTGTCCCTCTCTGGTCAAATTAAAATAAGTAAATAAAATAAATAAAGTTAAATAAAGTAATTCTTTTAAAAAACATAGTAACAGAACATAGATGCCCAAGACAGACTGCCAGGAAACTTGTCTTCACTTCCTCAGATGCTTGTTCTCTTGTCCATAAAGTGAGAGGCTGTATAGATCATTTTTGTGACAGTTATGGCATTAACAATCATGACAACAGGGCCAGCAGGTGACACTGTGGTTAAGGTACCGGATGTGAGACACTGAACACGGCTGACTGTAGTTAGAGTCCCGGACACAGCAGAACACACTGGCACATGTATGTGCATGCCTAAAATCCCAGGAGAATAGAGGAGGGATTGTGGCATGGCCATCCCCCCAGGAGGTGATTTCTTACTTTCCCTCTCACTATCTGTCCCCAGTGAACACACATGCACTATGGCAAAAACTAAAAACAAACAAACAACAACAAAAAACAAAACACAAAGTAAGACAATGTGGTTTTCTAATAGTATTAGACAAAGTAACAGCAAAGATGCCTAAGACAGACATGAAAGTTGCCTTCACTTCTTCAGACGCTTGTTCTCGTCTATAAAGTAAGAGAGTTGGCTAGATGATTTATGTGATAACCATGGCATTAAAAATCATGAAAGGGGGACCAGCAGGTGGCAAAGTGGTAAGGGCTCTGGACACTCCCACATGGCCTACCACGGTGCGAGTCCCGGACATGGTGGCTTGCTTTCTCACTTCCTCTCTCTCTTTCTCTCCCTCTGTCTCTGGTCAAATTAAAGTAAATGAATGACTAAATAAAATTAAGTAAATAATTCTTTTTAAAAATCATGAAAGGTTTTATCAAACATTTTAGGATAAATCAATAAAATTAGACCCATTTCCTACAACTTTTGAAAGGGAACATATAAATGGAAAAAGCAAAAGCAAAACCAAAAATAGACCTCCCGTCTTTTAGGAGGAAAATAGAGAATTATATTTGGAATAGGAAATGATATCTTTAAAAGACACATGAAGGACAAATCATAAAGACAATGTATCCCAAATTGACAACGTTTAAATTTTAAATTTGTTTAACAAGTATAGCAAAAACAGAGTTAAAACATAAAAGCCACAGAAAGGGAGAATATATTTTTGCAACGCATTTAACTATCAAAGGATTAAAAACCAAAATATATAGTAAACTTCTCTAAATAAGTTTTTAAAAAGAATTATTTGTTATTTGTTATTTTTTAAAATTTGACCAGAGAGAGAGAAAAAAGTAAAGTGAGAAAGCAAACCGCCATATCCGGGACTCGAACCACAGTCAGCCATGTGGGAATCCAGTCCACAACCACCACACCAGCTGCTGAGCCCTCTAAGTAAATTTTTCAAAGATGCATACTCCAGTATAAAAATGAACAAATTATATGAATAAGCAATTCACAAATGAAAAAATTCAAATGGACAATAATCATGTGAAAAGATGTACACATCTGTAGTAATTCAGGTAATGCAAAATTATAATGATGATAATGTTCCCACCCTTGAGACTGGCAAATATTACATTTCATACACCACTTGTAAGAGCCTAAAAATTTGAAGTGAGTAATTTGGCACTATCTTATGAGACTGAAGATGTGGATTCCCTTGACCCAGGAATTCTACTTCTGGTCCTAGATACAATTAAACATATGTGAAAATACTTATGCAGCCAGTTTCCAATAATAGAAAAAGTGTCAACAACGTGAATTCCATCTACACGATCATGAATCAGTAAATTGTGGTATTTTCAAACAATGAACATTAAACTAGAGCTAGTTATATCAATGCAGAAAGATGGAAAACAAAAGTGTCAAAGGCAAGTTGTAGAATGCTGGGTTAAGTAGTATACCATTTATATCAAGTTTGAAAACAGAAAACGCCACTTTACATTATTTATAAATACATAAATATATATAGTAGGGTACAAAGCAAGAAACAGATGTAAACATTAAACAGCTTCAGGCCCAGCTGTAGTGACACAGTCAGTAGTGTACCGCCATACAATGCGGAAGCCACATGGGAGGCCCAGGTGCAGATCCTGGGTTGACCTGAACTTGCTGAGCATATGCACGCCTGTTATCCTGGCTGGCTGGAAGTCTGTGGGGAGGAACAGTGGCATGGTGAGACCCTGTCAAAGGTACCCATCTTTCTGTCTCTTTCTCTTATCCCTGTCTCTCATGAAATAAACTTAAAAAAAAAAATCAAGATAGTGATTACCTCCAGGGATGAATTGAAGGAGGCTGAAAAACAGAATTATAGACGGGAACCCAGAGGGCTTTATCTTCAGGTTTGTTTTTTGTTTGTTTTGTTTTTTTAATTTTTTAAAGAATTAGTTATTTAATTTTATTTATTATTGTTATTATTTTAGATTTTTATAATCTGATTTGAATATAGTATAGTGTTAAGATATTATAAAGCAGAGGGCTGGCAGGTGGCCCCAACCAACACTTTCCCTGGAGTACTGGCCTGTAAGCCAGCTCTGGTGTTTTCTAACTGTGTAGTTTTCTAACTGCAAGGTTCTTCACCTCATCACATCCTTGTTTCCTTGTCTGTAAAATAGAAGGACTGTAGAGATGATTTCCAAGGTGACTGCCACTGCTGAAACTGCTAGACCAAACCCATTTTCTCATGCAAGACTTGACACTTTAATTTATTTCACATTGTACTTCTCTGGACTCCCACATAGGCAACATGGTTCAAGTCCTAGACCGAGCAGCTTGCTTTTTCTCTTTCTCTTTCTCTTTCTCTCTATCTTGCTCTGTCCCTCTCTGGTCAAATAAAATAAAGTTAAATAAAGTAATTATTTTTTAAAAAAGATATTATAAAGCTAGATGGCTAAAATGTGTACTGGTATTCATTTTTTTAAACATTCATTTATTTATTTGTTAGGATTTTTAAGCTGCCAGGTCCAGGACTTGAACTACAGTCAACCATGTGGGAATCCAGTGCCTTCACCACCATGCCACCTGCTGGCCCCTCATATTTATTTTTAAAGTCTCTATACTTTTATATCCGAGTGAAATTTTTTTATAAGATAAAAGAAATGCTTTGATTCCACAAAATGCAGTCAACTGTGTTACCATATAACAAAGACGAGACAAAAATCTGTTGTATCCTAATACCTTTCTCCAGAAGAGCTTCTGTGCTTCCTAGCTCTGTGACTTTAGGCACGTTATTTAAACCCTTTGAGCCTTCGTTTCCCCGTGTATTAACTGCAGATGATAACACCTTCTCCTTAGCGTTGCTGGAGAGTTAAAAGAGCTTAGGACGATACACATGGACATGGTCAGGGCTGGCTCTTCTGATTCATTCATCTGGCGAGTATTCACTGAGCCTTTACTGTGTGTGTCTGGCACTGTTCTGGACGCTGGCTAGAAAGCCGTAGTCAAGACAGTAAAATCTCTGCATTAGGGAGCGTGCAGCCTAGTGGAGGGAGACACACAATAAAGACGAAGTGAAACGTACAGTATAGCGGATGGGGATGCGTGTGAAGGAGGGAGATAACTGCCTCTTCCCCCATATCTTTGCACTCTCTCTCTCTTTCTCTTGTTTTCCTCTCTATTTGCGCTGTCTCTGTGGCTAGGACACCCTGGAACTGAACTGTTTACTGCTCGATAAGCTTCTTTTTTTTTTTTTAAGAATTATTTATTTAATTCCATTTGTTGTTGTTATTATTATTATTATTAATCTGACCAGACAGAGACAGGAAGAGAAAAAGAGAGAAAGGGAAAGCAAGAAAGCAAGCCACCATGTCCGGGACTCAAACCACGGTCGGCCATGGGGGTCCAGCGCCTTTAACTACCACTCCACCTGCAGGCCCCGCTCTTTAGTCTTAATGATTGATTTCTGCTTGCTAAGGACGCTGCCGCTTTTGTGGAGTCAGGCTAAGCTTTACGCCGCCTTTGTTGACAGAGCACTTAGCACACTAGCAGGCAGGTAGCAGTAGCCACACGCTCCTGTGGTTTGAAGAAGCACGACTGAAAATGAACAGACCAGCTGGGTAACGGAGCCATTAATGGAGAGAGCTTGAAGCTAATGCCAGTCTCCTAAGGCCTCTGAAAAGGCAAACTACCGGGAAATGGGAATGAGAGGAAGAGATTCTTCTTAGTGTAGGGGAGTGAGGGAGCAATTTAGCGTGTAGGGGAGTGAGGGAGAAATTTAGGACATTCATCGGACAACAGCACATCCACGTGGAGATTCCCTTGAGGGCTTGGAAGCAGGGAACTAGAAATAAAGGCTTTTCCCCTCTCTCTGACTCTGGCATCCACAAGGCTTTGACTCCAGCAGACCTTCACTGATCGCCTACCACAGGTGTGCATTCCGCCGTCCATAGCAGCGGCATGACATGCAAAACAGATGGCTTTGATATAATGTACGGTAATGTAACATAGAGCAGGATAGAGGGTGCGTGTGAGGTGCTAAGGGAAGAAACACTTAACCGCCCTTGGGACCAGCAGTTGGCGTAATGGCTTTGTTACTAGACTTCCATGTAGTTGACTGCGGTTCGAGTCCTGGACCTGGTGGCTTAAACTCATGCCAGGTGCGTGTGTGTGTGCCCAAGATACCAAGAGGTGAATGGAGAAGAAGGGATTGCGGTGTGGCCATCCCCCCTGGGGGGTCGTTCCTCGCTTTCTGTCTCCTCTGTCTTTCTGGCGAGTACACATGCCTTATAGCAAAAAACTCTCAAAAGAAAAAGAAAAGAAAAAGAAACACTTAACAGACCAAAAAATGTAAAGTTCTCTGTTGAAAAAGTATATATCGTATACATCATGACAGGAACTTTATGTAAAATGTGAAATTAATCTGGGGGAAAAAAAAAAAGAAGAAAAAAAATAAAAGAAGGAATACAGTATCCGGCCACTCGGGTTACATCAATTTCCAGACCTGGGGGCTTGAAAAACACACCAGGTTTGTGTGAGTGTGTGTGTACCCAAAACCCCAAGAGGAGGATGGAAGGAAAGGGCTTGCTTGCAGCATGGTCTTCCCCCCTGGGAGTGGGGGTGCTTCCTCACTTTCTCTCACTGTCTCTCTCTGTCCCACACACCCTATAGCAAATTTTGCGTCATCTTATACAAGTAGTTGACCTGCAAAATAGAAATTGAACCACCTTATATAGAGTGGTTGTAGGAATTAAATTAGAGAAGGTAAGACTTTGAGCACAGAGATGAGCACATGGAAAAAATACTTCTAAATGATCATTCGCATTCCCCTCCCTGAAAGAGTCTACCTAAATTGAAAATACAAAGTACTACTTAAAAATACCCAATCTTTTCCCTTCAACTGCAATTTTGAGCATGCACACACACTTGCCCAGCATGTTTCTCAACCCACCAGATCCGAGACTCTTAACCGCCATGTGGGATCCGGTTGCCTTAATGTCACGCCATCAGCTGGCCCAATTCAATACTTTTTCTAAGAGCCAAGTGCTGAATGAGATCTCAGAAACAGCTAAGGACATAATTCAGTTGCTGCAAATTGAACCTTCCCGTCCTGCTCCTAGAATAATGTCAGTCCTTTGCTACACGTCAACGTATACCAGAAGGCAAGTCCACGCTGTGAAACACTGAGTGTCCGGTTGGGGAAGTAAGATATGCCTGTGGGGGACATAAAAATGAAAGACTCTATGTCAGTCGATGCCACAGTGACAGATGCTCAGACCAGGATGAGGTCAGTGTGTGTGCGAGAGTTCAGAAGCATTTGGGTGGATGGCTCGGGGGTGCCATTTTTGATAGGATCAAATTAATGGCGAGAGCCTAAGGAAGATTCACTGTGACAGACCGTGAATGGCATTGGCCATTATGCCAAGCGCTAGGCTAGACTGACGATCCAGCAGAGCCCACGAGGCCACCATAACGGAGTGGAGAGATGACTCTTGAGCAGATTGCTAGGGCGCAGTGTGATACGTGCTGTTGACCCAGCGCAAGGGCACACATGAGGTGACATGACCTGCCCTTCTGTTTGACCTTCTCTCACCAGGGTCTTTTCATCTAATTCACTTGATGTTTGATGACTACGTGCTCTACCTGTTAGAATCTCTGCACTGTCAGGAGCGAGCCAATGAGCTCATGCGAGCCATGAAGGGAGAAGGAAGCACGGGTAAGCCGGCATTTCTCTGGGGATTGCACCACGTGGCTGTAGGATTTCTCTACTTACTTCTGTGCCCTGTGTTTCTTTAACTTTGTATCCCGAAGAATTTACCGGGTCGTCGGAAAAGTCATGATGCATTCTTGCATAGAACAGCACAACAGTCATGACGAGTTGATGGAAGGGTGTAAAACCGTTCTTTTTCCTCTTCAGAGAGGGCACGAATGTACATGGGACTTGTCTTGAGTTCCGTGGTGGTGAGGGAAACCATGAGGATTTTAAACAGGGAAGTGAATGACACAGATTAGAAAGAATATTTCAATTTGTAAAGACTCTTAAAAATAACTTGCCTCGGGACCAGCAGGTAGCATAATGGCTACGTCACTGGACTCCCACGTAGTCGACCGCGGTTCGAGTCCCGGACCTGGTGACTTAAATTCATACTGGGCATGTGTATGTGTGTGTCCAAGATCCCGAGAGGAGAATGGAAGAGAAGGGATTGCAGCATGGCCATCCCCCTGGGCAGTGATTTCTTGTTTCCTGTCTCTCTGTGTCTCTGTCTCTCTGGCGAGCGCACACGCCCTATAGCAAAAACCTCTCCAAAAAAAAGAAAAAAAAATGACTTGCCTCGCCATTGGGCTCTAAGAACTCACCCTGTCTCTATCCACAGCAGAAGTCCGAGAGGAGATTATTTTGACAGAGGCTGCCCCACCAACCCCTTCACCAGTGCCGTCATTTTCTCCAGCAAAATCTGCCACGTCTGTGGAAGTGCCACCTCCCTCCTCGCCTGTCAGCAACCCTTCCCCTGAATACACTGGCCTCAGCACTACAGGTAATGAAAAGTCCCTCAAAAGCTTTGGGTGGGGAGTTCATCTTTAAAGTAAATGCTTTCTGGAAAAAATTCTTCCCCCGATCTCAGAAATCCAGTGCCAACACATGAGTATCATTTTCCTGGACTTCTGGATGACTTGCAGGTATTCGCTTATTCATTGGTACTTAGGCTGTATGCCCCTGTTTTCAAGTTGGCAGATTGAGCACATGATAAAATCTCCACTCTTGAACTGACTCCATGGCTTGGTGGTTAAGGCAGCTGGATTCCACATGGCTGACTGCATGGTTTGAATAGCAGCCTAAGTGGCTTGAAAAACACACTGACCATATGTGCATGCATGCCCACAATCCCAGCAAGGGGGAGAAAGAGAGGAGAAGAGAATGGGGGATGATCATGCCTTATGGAGGTTCTCTCTCTCTCTTTCTCTCTGGTAAGTGCACATGCCCTCTGGCAAATTAACAAAACAAAAAAACTCTCCACCCCTAACACAAAACCAAAATGATAAAAATGATGGTTCAGGGGACCAGCAGGTGGCATAGTGGTTAAAGTGCTAGACACTCTCACATGGCTGACCACGGTTCAAGTCCTGGACCTGGTGGCTTGCTTTCTCACTTTCTTTCTCTCTCTCTCTCTCTCTCTCTCTCTCTCTCTCTGTGTGTGTGTGTGTGTGTGTGTGTGTGTATGTGTGTGTGTGTGTGCCTGTCTCTCTCTCTGGTTAAATTAAAATAAATAAATGAATAAGTAAAAATGAAATATTTTTTTAAAAAATGACGGTTCAAATAAGTTGATACACAGTCATTCTTGGAAACAAAAAAGGGAACTCTTTAGGAACAGAAGGCTGGGTAGCATCGCTAAAGAGGGAGGCAGACAGGAACCATATGCTAAGCCATGGCAGCCATAAGTGAGGCAAGGGCTGAGAGCAGAGTTGGTCCCGAGCCAAGCCAGGGCTGCCCAGCATGTGACACACGTGAGGCCGCTCTGATGGGAGACCACCCTCACCCAAGACAGCATGGAATTCAAAGATTAATTTACAACCAAGAAACACACAAGCCTGCATACATACCCAAAAGAATTGAAAGCAGAGACCTGAAGGGGGATATTTGTACGTCAATGTCATTGTAGCACTATTCACAATAGCCAAAAGACGGAAACACCCCATCTGTCCACTGAGGGGTGAGTAGATAAACAAATTCTGCTATATACATACAATGGAATATTATTTGGCATTAAGAAAAGGATGAAATTCTGACACATGCCACAACATAGATGAATCCAAAGTGAGATAAACCAGACGTTGGGACCAGCAGATGGCATGTTTGTGTCACTGGAGTCCTATACAGTCAATCATGGTTTGAGTCTTTCTCCCAGCAGCTTAAAACACGCTGGCATGTGTGTGTGCATCCCCAAAATCCCGAGAGGAGAATGGAGGAGCAGAGATTATGGCATGGCCATCCGCTGGGGGGTGATTCTCGCTTTCTGTCTCTCTGGCAAGCACACGTGCCCTATAGCAAAAAATCTCCTTATTGAAAAAAGAAAAAAAAAAAAAGAAGCCAGACACAAAAGGACAAATATTAAATGATTCCACTTATATGTGGGGTCTTCAAAAGGTTCACAGGGGGCCAGCCTGTGGCCTGTTGGTTAAGGTGACTTGATTCCACATGGCTGACCATGTGGTTCAAGTCCTGGACCTGGCAGCTCAAAAAAGATGCTGGGTGCACATGCACGTATACCCAAAATCCTGAAAGAAGGGAGAAGTGGAAGAGAGGGATTGTGGTATGACAGTGCCCTGTGGAGAGTGCATTCTTGCTTTCCTCCTATCTCTGTCTCTCTTGGGTGAGTGTACATGCTCTCTGGCAACATTTTTTAAAAGTTCATGGAAAATGCTTATTATGAAGAAACTATGCATGGATTTCGAAATTTTCTAGCACTAGAATAATTCATACTTTCATTCCATTTTTCCACAGAGACAGAATAGAATGGTAGTTTTCTGGGTCTGTGTCCCAGCTATTTGCGAGGCCAAGGCAGGAGGATCACAAGTTCAAGACCAGGCTGCGAACATAGCAGAACTTGTCTCTTAAAAAAGACAATCAGGGCTGACCACATAGCCTAGTGGTTAAGGGAGCCGGATCCCATACAGTAAATCATGGTTTAAGTTTAGGGACCAGCAGTTAGCGTAATGGCTATGTCGTGGACTTCCACGTAGTCGACTGCTGTTCGAGTCCCGGACCTGGTGGCTTAAACTCACGCCAGGCGCGTGTGCGTGCGTGCCCAAGATCCCGAGAGGAGAATGGAGGAGAAGGGATTGCGGCGTGGCCATCCCCCCCTGGGGGGTGATTTTCTGCCTTCTGTCTCTCTGTCTCTGTCTGTCTGGCGAGCACATGCGCCCTACAGCAAAAATCTCTCAAAAAAAAATAAATAAATAAATAAAAAGTAAAAAAGACAAAAAAGGCAGGAAAAAAATTTTAAATGGTAAATTTTATGTATATTTTGTTACAATTAAAAAAAATCACCCAAGCATCTGTGGAAGCCCAATCCTATGACAGAAACAACAAACTTAAGAAAAAGGAGAGTTGGGGGCCAGGAGATGGAATGGTGATTAAGGCATTAGGTCCCCAAAAGACTGATCATGGTTCAAATTCCAAACCCAGAGGCTTGAAAATCATGCCAGACACAAGTGCGTGTGTGCCCAAAATACCAGGAGGAAAATGAAGGAGAAGGGACTGTGGCATGGCCATCCCCCCTGGAGGGGTGATTTCTCTTTCTTTCTCACTCTCTGTCTCTCGCTCTATCAAGTGCATGCATCCTATGGCAAAAAAAAAAAAAAAAAGAAAAGGAGGGGGAAACCAGTAGATGGCATAATGGTTATGTCACTGGACTCCCATGTAGTTGATCATGGTTCGAGTCCCAGACTCGCAGCTTAAAACACGCCAGGCACGTGTACATGCATGCCCAAAGTCCTGAGAGGAAAATGGAGGTGAAGGGATTGTTGTGTGGCTGTCTCCCCTGGGGGTGATTTCTCACTTTCTGTCTCTGTGTCTCTCTGGTTAGAGCACATGCTCTATAGCCAAAAAAAAAAAAAACTATTTAAAAAAATGAAAAGGGAGAATTTATATCCAAGGGAATTGAACTTAATAAGACAATCTTAAAGTAACTGTTGAGAACTGAAAAGAAGAAATTATACCCACAAGAGTCAACAAAGATCTTCAAAAGGAAATGTATAATTGTTAAAATTTTAATAGGTGGGTTGACTAGAACATTAGATCCAATTGAAAGAAAATCAGTGAACTGAAAGATTGACTTGAGAATCCTTTTATAAAGAGATAATAATTTAACTTTATTTATTTTATTTATTTTAAATTTTGACCAGAGAGGTACAGAGTGAGAGGGTGGTGGTGGGTGGGAGTAAAAAAGCAAGCTGCCAGTTCCAGGACTTGAACCACAGTCAGTCATGAGGGAGTCCAGCGCCCCTAATCACCACACCACCTGCTAGCCTCCTGCCCTGAACTTAGAATTCTCTAATGAGACACAAAGAAAGAAAGACATGTTAAGTATATAAGCAATGCTAGGAGAAAAGCCTGATGTATCCAGAAATTCCAATATTAATTCAGTAAGTGTCCCGGGGGTGGGGGGAAGGGTGAAAATGCAGTAACAATGGCTGACAGTTTAACAGAAAGGATAAAAGGCAAGATTCCTCGGAAAGGTCTCATTGACTACTATACTGAATAAATGGAAAAAGAAAAAACTCACCTGTGGGCCCGCTGAAGGAAATGAAAGATAAAAGTAATCTTAGTTCCCCAAAAGAAAACACGATAACTTCCAAAGCAGAGAGAATCAGCCTGATGACAAATTTCTCATCAGCAACACTAGATTCAATATTGGAAACAGTATTTTGGGGACCAGCAGATACCGTAATGGTTATGTCGTTGGACTCCCGTAGTCAACCTTGGTTCGAGTCCTGGACCCAGTGGCTTAAATTCACACCAGGTGCGTGTGCGTGCGTGCCCAAGACCCCGAGAGGAGAATGGAGGAGAAGGGATTGTGGCATGGCCATCCCCACCCCCGGAGGGGGTGGTGATTGCTTGCTTTCTGTCTCTCTGTCTATCTCTCTGGTGAGCACATACACCTTAAAGCAAAAATCTCTCTAAAAAAAAAAAAAAGATGTAGATATATATGGAGTTAATACAACAGAACCATATTTTGAGCCAGAAACAGTACTTCAGGGTGCTCAGAGAAGGGTCTCTCTTTTTTTGTTTCGAAAGAGATTTGTGCTGTAGGGTGCATACACTCACCAGAGAGACAGAGAGAGAGATAGAAAGTGAGAAATCACCCCCTGGAGGATGGCCACACCACAATCCCTTCTCATCCATTCTACTCTTGGGATTTTGGGGCACACATGCACATACACCTGGCGTGAGTTTCAAGCCACCAGGTCCTGGACTCGAATTGTGGTCAGGCATGTGGGAGTCCAGAGACATAACTGTTACACCATCTACTGATCCCCAGAGGAGGCTCTCTTTAATTCTCCCATTTGGAAACATGTTCCCTCAATATGAGGTTCTACCATACCCTAGGGCAGTGGTTCTTAGAGTGATCCGCAGACTAGCAGTGTCAGCATGTCCGGGGAGCAGATGAGACATGCTTGTCCTCCCGCAGACCTACTGACTTGGAAAGTGTTGGGGTGGGGACCAGGGATCTTGTTCAGCGAGCCGGCAGGTGATTGTGGTACTCACCAGTTTGAAGACCACTGCCTTAAGGCTTTGTCAAGTCTGCAGCAAAAATGAAAAGAGGGTATGGAGGAGGAAGCTCACTTCCTTAAGAGCCCTGGCCTGAAGGTAGTGCATGTCATTTCTACTTACATCCCATCAGCAAGGACTTAGTCACACGGTCTCATGTAATTTCATGAAGGTTGGGAGATGTACCCAGGCAGGGAAGAGGCAGCTGATTTGGAGAGGCAACTGGCACTCCCATCGCACCTCCCAGGTTCGGTTGTTTAGCCACAAACATAGACTGATCTATTCCCACCACGCTCATGCCCCAAGGTTCAGGCCTACGCCACCTCTCCACAGTGACTCAAACTGTGACCTGTCTCCAGACTTCCTCTGTCCACTCTCATGCCACTGGCGAGGCTTGCTTTGGTGAAGCTGTGTCTCTCAAAGCCCTGGGGTGAAGAACTCCACGGCCTCACTCATGCTAAAGCCTTCAAGAGCTCTCATTCCCCACCACACTGTTGCTCCTTCCCCAGCGCTTTTCCCTCCATCCTCGGCTGGGCCAAACCCTGTTGTCTTTATTGTTTCCCTTACCCTCGAAGATAGACTCTTCCTCCAGACCCTTACGTCATGGGCTTATATCCAACGCAGACTCTTAACAGCTCTGCTCAGATACAACCCAGCATGGGTTAAATCCAAGTTGTACTTAGAATAGGACTGTTTTCAGAAGACACTGGAAAGTATGAATACATTTGTTTTCAAGGGCTAAATAAAGAGGGTCAGATTGCCCCACCAAGCATGTCTTTATCATTCATTCATTCATTTATTCACACATCCATTAATTTATTCAACACATTTTTTAAAGAATTATTTATTTAATTTTATGTATTCATTCATTTATTTTAATTTGACCAGAGAGAGAGAGACAGAAAGAGAGGGAGGGGAAGCAAGAAAGCAAGCCACCAGGTCCGGGACTCGAACCATGGTAGGCCATGTGGAAGTATCCAACACCTTAACTTCCATGCCACCCGCTGGTCCCTCAACAAACATTTTTTGAGTGGCTTTATCTGCTATACACTTCCAGATAGCCAGTGATGTGATGGTGAACAAGATAATCATGGTCCCTGTCCCCTGGGCATTTATGCTTAGAAATGAGGGTTCTAGTGAGCAGACTCGCAGTTGTACTATTGTGTTAAGTGCTGAGTTGGAGAAGGTCAGGGAGTTACGGGAACACAAAGAAAGGCCTTCAATCCTCTTTGAGGGCTGAGAAGGCTGAAGATGGAAAGGGAGATATTCCAGATAAAAGAAGCAGCTAGTACAAAAGCCAGGAGGCAGGGTTCTTTTCAGAAAATTTAAAGTGTATGTCACAAGAGTCTGTTGATTCATACCTTCCGAAAAGTTTCCTCTCTTCTCCAGGAGTAGGCCTACCTAGAGAGGGACTGAGCAGGGCCCTAAGAGTCTGGAGGTGCCTGCTTGCTTTTACAGTGCCAACTGAGTCAGTGGCCCTCTCTCAGGGGCGGCTGTGGACACTGGATTACTCACGGTTTCGAAATGCTGAATTGCCAGTCCGTGGCATTTAGACCAAGCTTTGATTTCACTTTGGCTAACACAGCTGAAGAGAGTCCTCTTCTCGGGAAATCTGAATTTGAGCACCCCATACCTGCGGACATACTCATAGATGCACCTCAAGTCTTGCTTTGTTTTCTATCATGAGGATGCTGGATGTGAACAGGCTTGCACCTCCCTCCCATTTTCTCTCCACTGAGAGCTGTTTAGAAGGCTCAGGAAGAGGAATTAGAAAAGAACAACTTGTTCACCGAAAATCAAAAGGGAAGAGAGGATTTAAACACTATTCATAGATCCCCAGGACTCAGGAGACCGTCCAAGATCGGAATTCTTGGACAACCGTCCTCTGAGCTTCACGCCTCCTCAGGAAGGAGCTAGGGCAGTCAGGGCAGCTGACAGCCATTTAACTGAGTCTCGCTGCCCACATATCCCTGCCACCAAGGGAGACGCACACAGACGTCTGTAAGTGATAAGGTCCTCACTTCTGAAATGAGCAGGGCGAGTGTGCCACGGAAACGGTTCTGCAGTATGAAACTGAAACAATCTGGGGGCCACGTTCCTTACAGCGTAGCAACGCATCAAATGAGGAGACTCTAAGAAAACAGGGAGGTGGGAAAAGTGCGAAGGAGAAGTGTCTAGAATCACCCCAACGTTCTCGTGCAGCTAGGGAGCCTGCCTGGCTTTCTTCATAGCAATTTGAAGGCCTCAAGGTATGGCAGGTGTGATAGTCAAGGTCACAGGAAGACCATAAATGCAGTGCGAGATTTCTGTATAATATGTTCAGGAGTCATAAAAGTAGCTTCTTGGAAATACAAATGTGAAACAGGTCCTCTTCAGATGATTGCAAGCTTTGAAGATTTTGGCACATTCCAGCTTTGTTCTCAGATATCTCCAGGGGGTATTAAAAATGTCATCCTAGATAAAACTATGGATAATATTTTCCTCAAGTACCACTTTTTAAATGCCCCACTGCTAAATTAGACTGGCTCTTGGCAGGCATGTGGGTCAGGGTCTTGGAGAAGGCATAATAAATATCATCTCCTGCTAATATATACAGCCTTCCAGACATATTCTAAAGCACAGATTATTAATCCATGATATCCACCTAAACACTAGGAAGTAGATTATTATAGACTTCTTTTAAGTTTGACAGGTTGTGCACACTGTCATTAAATAGTGTCATAAATTGGAAAACAATGATGTAAATCTTATGCATTTGCCATGTTCCTTTTTTTTTTTTATTAATCTAGCACATGGTTTTCATGGCCAGTTTATTTTTATTTCTAGTTTTAAATGATTGCTGATTTATAGACCATCTACTTTCCAGAAAGTTTCTGAAGTAGTTTTTAATAAATAAAACAGGAAAATGAATTTTTCAAAAGGATCCAAACCAGGATCCAGAAGCAAAAGATGAAGAAAAGGTGGAGGCAAATTAAACAAAACTACTGTTGGCTTAAAAAGTTTATTAAAGCCTCAAACAAAATTGCATGTCATCTAGGCATTTTGTTAGGTTTCTAGCACATTCTGAATATCACTGCTCAGATGATAAAGTATGAACAGGTTCAACTTGCTAAAAGTCAAGGCCAATCAGATACCTGTATCACTTCAACAAATCAATGTCTCCCTTTAGAAGGACACTTCCCCATTTCTCAGCTATGAAAAAGAGAACAATATTATGTCTGCTTGGTGAGAACAACGGGAAGATGATTTGTTGCACATGACCTTTTGGTACGGTCCAAGGACCAGGAATCACAAGGCAGTACACACAGTGAGTGAGGCACCAGAAAAACAGCTGCTCCGTGTACTGTCTCAGTATCTAGTCCCATGTCCGTACTTACACATATTTCTTTTTTTAAAGAGAGATTTTTGCTCTAGGGCACGTGGGCTTGCCAGAGAGAGAGAGAGAGATATAGAGACAGAAAGGGAGAAATCACCCCCTCCCCCCAGAGAGAATGGCTACACCACAATCCCTTCTCCTTCATTCTCCTCTTAGGATCTTGGACTCACACACACACACACACACACACACACACGGTGTGAGATTTCTTATGTTTTGTTTTGAATTTTATTTAACTTTATTTATTATTATTATTTTAATTGGACCAGAGAGAGAGAGAGAAAGCGAGAAAGTGAGCTGCCAGATCCAGGACTCGAACTACTGTCAGCCATGTGGGAATCCAGTACCCTTAACCATCAAGCCACCTGCTGGCCTCCCAGTGTGAGTTTTAAGCCCCTGGCTCTGGGACTCGAACCACAGTTGAGCATGTGGGAGTCCAGCCATATAATCATTACGCTATGTGCTGGCCTTCATACTTGCAGTCCTCATACTTACACATATTTCTAAATATGTCTTTTAAGAGCGCATTTACAAATTATTTTGTAAAAACAGAGGCGGGGAGAAAGGGTTTATTGAAGCCTATGGCAATGCCCTAATAGGGGATTGGTTAAATCTGTCCATTTCCAAATTCCCCAAGGTAAAATTTGAGCCCATAGTTTTCCTCCAGCTTGGTGGATTGCTGCCTTCCTCCACAGCTGGCAAGGTTCAGAAACCTTAACTCTCTTCAGAGAAAACTGGCTCTTTTCCTCATCCAGGGCATGACGGGTAGTGTCAAGCCTCTCAGTCCATTTAACATGATATTGGGCCGTAATTCTTTAATGTCATTTAAAGCAAAATGCTAAGCTCCTACTCTGTGCGGGTTGGGCCACTGAAGGGTTCTAAAAACCTCATTTATGATGTCATTTCAAGTATTCCCTCCTTTGGCAATGACAATAAAAGTTAACTATTACACTCATGTTTTCAACTTCCCACCATGGGTTCCCTGCAACACAAAACCAGCAAATTAAATCATTGAGATGTTAGGGTGCCTAATGAAATAAAGACACATTCCCCACCAATGACCCCGACTGCAGAACATCTGGCCTGCCCAGCTGCGTTTTCTCTACATCAGTTGAGGATGTAACAAAGATAACCGACCTCTAGTCTTCCCAAGTAACAAAAGCCCAGTTATTCTGAAGGCAGCTAAACTGAGTGGGCTTCGGTGTCCACTGGCCCTGCCCCAGAGCCTGTGATGACTCATTTGTAGAAGCTCAGAGTTGTCACTGCCAGGGAATTCCTCCTCCTTCCATCTCTGATGCTTCCTTTCTCTCTCTCTCTCTCTTTAATAATTATTTATTTTATTTTATTTATTTTAATTTGACCAGACACACACACACACCCCCGATGCTTCCTTTTCTTTAAAGAAATAGAATTAGGAAAAATAAGCCAGGATAGAGAAGCAATTGTTTAATTCACCCTTTGACCTTATACCATCAAATCTTGGCTTGGTGTTAGAACCTTGGATCTGTATTCTGTGCCTAATCCATACCATATCCTGGGGCTACAGAAGTGGAAAAAAATATACACTTAGTGACCACCCTCACAGTACTTACATTCTAGTGGGTAAGAGTCAATACAGATGGGCTGGCAGGTGGTGTGGTAGTTAGGGTGCTGGACTCCTACATGGCCAACTGCAGTTCAAGTCTCCGACCTGGTGGCTTGCTTTCTAACTTTCTCTCTCTTTCCCCCCCTCTCTCTCTCTGTCTTTCAAATTAAATAATAATAAAGTTAAATTTTAAAAAATTACTAAAAAAAAAGAAGAGTCAATACAGAAGTAAACCACTAGGTAAATACACAATTTGAAATGGTGAAATGAGGGGCCAGCAGATAGTGTGGTGGTTAAGGACGTTAGACTCCCACATGTACAACCGTGGTTCGAGTCTTGGACCTGACAGCTTGCTTTCTCACTTCCTCTCTCTCTCTCTCTCTCTCTCTCTCTCTCTCTCTGTCCCTCTCTGGTATGTATGTATGTATAAATAAGTAAAGTTAAATAAAATAATCCTTTAAAAAGAAAATGTGAAATGAGTGCGCTGCGAAGGAGTATAAAACGGGGACCTCCCTCAGGAGGCAGTCAGAAAATGTCTCTCGAGGAGGTGATGTTTATCTGGGCCTAAATTGTCATGAGGAACTAGCCACACAAGGATTGCGCAGGGGAAAAGAACATTCTCGGCAGTAGGAAACCGCACGTGCCCAGGCCTACAGCAGAAAAGAGCCTGACGCAGCGAGGGGTGAGTACCGTATGGCAGGGAGCAGGACAGGAAGTCACAGAGAGAGGAGAGACTAGGCCATGAATCGGCAAGTTTTCTGGGAACCGATTTGTTTGCTGTCCCTGGTCAGTTTTGTCCATCGGAATTTGGTCATGGAACTGTTGGTGAGATGTAACACACAGATGACGTGGCCAGCTTCAGCAGGTATTCTCCTTAAGCACAGTTACCCTAACGATGGATAATAGTTGGACCAACAGGTGGTGTGTGTAAGGTGCTGGACTTCCACGTGGCTGACTGTGGCTCAAGTCCTAGACCTGGTGGTTTACTTTCTCATTTTTCCTCTTTCTCTCTGTCTTTCTCTGGTTCAGTGCACATGCCCTGGAACAAATTGGGGGGAAAAAAAAAGATGTTAAATAAAATTAAATAGAAATAATTATCTTTAAAAATCATGTCAAAACAAAACAAAACAAGACATGCCAGGCACATGGGTATGTGTGCCAAAATTCTAAGAGAAGAATGGAGGAGAAGGGATTGCAGTGTGGCCATTTCCCCCAGGAGTGATTTCTCACTTTCCCTCTTGCTGTCTTTCTTTGTGAAGTGCATGCACCCTATGGCAAAAACCTTAAAAAAAAAAATAAAAAATAAAAATAAAAAAAAGAAGAGGAAGAAGAAGAAGAAGAAGAAGAAAATAATAGCTAATGGAATACATGTAGACATGTAGACACAGGTAGCTATAGATACATAATCTTTTTTTCCCCTGTCTCAGTCTTTTTTTTTTTAAGAATTATTTATTTAATTTTATTTATTATCATTATTCTTCAATTTTGACCAGAGAGAGATAGAGAGAGATATAAAGATAAGCCACCAGGTCCGGGACTTGAACCCTGGTCAGCCCTGTGGGAGTCCAGCACCTTAACTACCACACCACCTGCTATCCCTCCCTGTCTTAGTCTTGAAGGTTACAGGAAACGTTTGTTTAGTACCAAAGACTGTCAGGCAATACTGTTCAAATAGCGCTTTCCGTGGTGAAGAAATGCTTTTATCTCAGCTGTCCAAAATAGTAGCCACAGGCCTCGTGTGGCTATTGATCATTTTGAATGTGGCTAGTGCAGTGCACTGAGTCCTTAACTGTATTCAGTTTTAATTTAAATTTAAACAGCCACATGTACTGTACTAGGCAGGGCAGCTCTACGATTCTGACGAAATCGTAGGGGGTGGCTGAAAGCCAGAGCCACATCTGTGGTGGTTCACAGAATCATAACGGGAAACGGTTCAAGCGATTTAGTCCGAGATCTGAAGAGAGCATAACCAGGTAGCCTGGGAAGCCATCTAAATTGTCACAGGTCTGTAGCAGAAACACAACTTGTGGTTTTTAATGGACCTTAACGTGGAGGGTGCGCTCCTGGAGGCATCATGTTACTGTCTTGCTACTCGGTGTGGTCTGTGAACCAACAGCGTTGTCGTCACTCAGAAGCTTATTGTACATGTCCCCTGCCGACCTACGGAATTGGATTCTGTATTTTAACAAGATTTCATTATCCAAATGCACACTCCAGTGCGAGAAGCATTATCGTGAAAAGGCTTTGGAGTTGGGCAGATCTGTGTTCAAATCCCAACTTTGTCACTTGGCCGTGCAAGTCATTTTATCTCTTGGGACCTCAGTTTTGTCATATGAATAAAGAGTAGTAATTCTACGTACCTGCAAAGGTGGCTGTGAAAATGGAACAACGCACAGCAGGAAAGTAACATGAGGTCTGGTTGACGTTGGACCAAACACTCATTTGTCAACAAATCATTATTGATTCTCTATTCTTTCTTTTTTTTTCTAGAGAGAGACAGCGATGCCATTGTCTCTCATTTAATTTTATTTGTTTATTGGTATTCTTCAAGTTGACCAGAGAGAGAGAAAGGGAGAATGAGAAAACAAGTTACTAAGTCTAGGACTTGAACCTCGGTTGGCCATTTGGGAGTCCAGCACCTTAACCACCACGCCACCTGCCAGTTTGGATTGTCTATTATATTCTAAGCACCCTTCCTGTCTTGTGTTTAAACCCTCTTCCAAAGGAAAATAAAGCAAAACAAAAAGACTGCAGAAGAAGAATGCTTTGCTTGTCACGAACAGGGAAGAAGGTGATCCCCTCTAGCAGTTTCAGTTCTGTGTCAACAACTGCCCCTCTTGAGATCTTCGCAGGACTCTCTTTAATGTCTGTCCCTAGACATTAACTTGGGATGTGAGAATGTAGGGGAGGAGGGCAGGAATAATCCGAGAAAAACTCGGGAACAGACAGATCGGGAATGTTTGTTATTGTTTTACCGACAAATCAAAAGCGTCAGCGCTGCCTTGAAAACGAGGCATTACTATTGACCGCATGGATTTTTCTTTTATTAGTTTCCTTTAAAAAAGCAGCGGCAGCAACAATCCCACTGGAGGTCCCACTGGTAGGCAAGGGAATGCCAGGGGTGTTCTGTGCTGCTCCCCAGGCAAAAAGGGTTTCTCACCCAAGCCAGTAGGTGTTAATCTGCTTACGCCTGCCTGAGTGGCCCCGTTAGATTGCTGGCACATGGCCATTTAGGGGTTTTGTTCCCCAGACCACGGGGGCCCATTTTCCCAAAAGCTCCGCTAGCTTTTTGTTTGGTAACGTCTATTTCTAGCAGCGTGTACTCCTGCAACAACAAATTCAATGGAACAGAAATTTACTGAACACCTACTATTTGGCAGAGCTTCTGTTGGGGATACAGAGATGAATAAGGAACAGTTGCTGTGCTCCAGGGGCTCATGCTAAAGTAACTGCTGCGTGCTCTCGGGTGGTGGCTGGGACCCTGATGTCCTCCTACTGCAGGGGAAAGAAGCCTTTGGCTTCCTTGGCTGCCCCTTTAAATATCCGCTGGCAGGGCTGTGCCCTTCTGAGACCCTCCCCCCACCCCCCACCCCTGCTGGAAGGGTTAATTATGTGTTTGTCTGTCTGGTTCATTGCGCTCCCACCCCCCTCCAGTTCCAACTCAAATTATAAACTATTTTGTGTATTTAGGTAATGTGTTCCTTTTAAGAGAGGCAGTGTATGTTAATTACAGAAAAATACACATAAGCAAAAGTAAAATGACAATTTGGGTCAGCGGGCGGTGTGGTGGTTAAGGCGGCTGGATGCCACATGGCCAATGGTACGGTCTGAATCCCAGACCAGCAGGTTGAAAAATACATTGGGTGTGTATGCTTGCGTGCCCAAAATCCTGAGGAAGAAAGGGGAGGGGAAGGGGCTGCAGCCTGACTATTCCCCATCCCCACTGGGGATGCTTTCTCACTTTCTCTCTCTGCCTCTGGGAGCACACATGCCCTCTGGCAAACTAAAAAATAACAAAAAGTAAAGAAAGAGAAAAATCTAAAAATCATCCTCCATCTCATTACTCAGAGATGATCCGTTTTAATAAAAGTTGGTATTTAAAAAAAACATTGCAACAGTTTGGCCAGCGGGTGGCATGATGGTTAAGCCACACTCCCACGTGGCCGACCACGATTCGAGTCCTGGACCTGGTGGCTTGCTTTCTCACTTTCCTTCTTTCTGTGTCTGTCTGTGGTCAAATGAAAATAAATGAATGAGTAAATAAAATTAAATAACTTTTAAAACAAAACTGTAACAGTAATATAATCGCACACACAGTTTACAACAAAGGAAGGCGGCAGTGCTTCATCTTAATCTAATCAGATGGTGTGTAATCATTTGGGGTTTCCCTTCTGATCTTGGAGTTCCTACAAATGTTGCCTAACATGTAGCCTGCTGAAGTCATTTTTGGGGGGGTGGTAAGGGAGAAGAACATGGTGTAGATGTGCAAAACAGTATTTTTTTTTTTTGAGAGAGAGAGATTTTTGCTATTGGGTGCATGCACTTGCTGGAGAGATAGAGACAGAAAGCGAGAAATCAGAGGGGATGGCCATGCCACAATCTCTTTTTTATTCTTCTCTCAGGATTTTGGCCACACACACACACACACACACACACACACACACATACCCAGCGTGAGTTTCAAGCTGCCGGGTCTGGGAATTGAACCACAGTCAGCCAGGTGGAAGTCCAGTGACGTAACCATTACATCATCAGCTGGTCTCCAAAGTAATACTTTTCATGTTATTTCTGAATAAAATCACTAGTAATTTTTTTATGTTTTTATTTTATTTATTCATTTATTTTTTAGTTTGAGCAGAGAGAGACAGAGGGTGAGAATGAGAGAGAGAGGAAGTGAGAAAGCAAGCCACCAGATTCAGGACTTGAACCCTGGTTGGCCATGTGGGAGTGTCCAGCGCCTTAACCACCACGCCACCTGCTGGTCCCAAGACACTAGTAATTTTATAGAAAAACATGTCTCACGGTTTGCTGTAAATGGTTAAATTACTATTGATATTCATATATTTCATCCCTTGGTGACAGAATCTGGCCCAAGAAACTTGCCTTTCTTTCTTTAGATCTAAAATGAGATATTTAAAAATACAATTATGTGTGGCTTGAAGATATAGATCTTTTCTGAGAAATGTTTCCTGAGGCCATTTCATCGTTGTGCGAGCATCACAGAGCTGACTTACACAGGTGTAGGCAGCACAGCGCACTGCACCCCTGGACTGTGTCCTGGACTGGCCGTTACGATCTCACGATCTGTCGTTGACCTCAGTGGCATTACCGGTGCATGACTGCATCTACTCTAAGAAAGGCTTGGGGTCCAGGCAGACAGTGGCACACTAGTGAAATGCAGATCGAGGCAATCCCAAATGAGAAGGCTCATGATCCAGAGACCTCCCTGAACGTCACCGGTGTCCGCCCTCCAAAGCTGGCTGAAGTCTTCAGGTGGACCGAAGCATGGATGCCCTCTTAGGGATGTTCTCTCTCTCATGCACTCGCTCATGGGAAAAAAATAAACAAACAAACAAAAACAAGTCTAAGAATATATGAGTTCATAACAAGCAGTGGATTAGTATCATTAAAAGCCTACCATGTGGGAGCAGCAGGTGGCATAATAGTTACGTTGCTTGACTCCCACATAATCAACCACAGTTCGAGTCCCAGACCCGGTGGCTTAAAACACACTGGGCACGTGTGCATGCATGCCCAAAATCCTGAGAGGAGAATGGAGGAGAAGGGGTTGTGGCATGGCCATCCCCCCGCCCCCCGAGAGTGATTTCTCACTTTCTGTCTCTATCTCTTTAGTGATTGTAAACACCCTACAGCAAAAATGTCTCTAAAGAAAAAAAAAAGCCTACAGTGTACCATATTTTATATCTGATACATACTATCACAGATAATCCTCACAGCAGTCCTGCAAGCTAGATACTGTTATTATCCCTCTTTTAAAACGCTGAAACAAAGGCTCTAAGTTTAAGAGGTTTAGCTAATATTTTAGAGTCAGTACACCACAGAATCAGGACCCAGAGCAAAAAGACATACTGGACAGAGTGGAAAGTGTGTGGCCCATGTGGGTTCAGGGTCCCATTGGGCTACTCACTCAGCCTGGGACCTTAGCCAAACTGGTTAATATTCTCAGTTTCCCTAGAACTGGACTGTTCTGTAATGCCTTTAGCCTGCAGTTAGTGTTGACATAAGGAACAATCCTAAGAATCAAGACGGAGCCCATCAGAAGGGTGTTGTTGAGGACATGTTGAACAGTTCACAGTTGTCTTATTTATGAGGGCATCTGAAAGAATCTGCTGTTTGATCTGGATTCCAAGGACAATGTATTCCTGAGCAATGTGTTTACCATCCTACGGCTCTTAACCGATCATCTTTTCTTTTTAGCATTGGCTCCTGAAAAACTCAAGAGTCAAGTTGAAGGCCCACATGTAGAGGAAAAAAAAAAATTTTTTTTTTTGAGAGGTTTTTGCTATAGGGCGGTCATGCTCGCCAGACAGACAGAGAGAGACAGAGAAACAGAAAGTGAGAAATCATCCCCGAGGGGGGATGGCCATGCCACAATCCTTTCTCCTCCATTCTTCTCTTGGGATCTTGGGCACGCACGCACACGCGCCTGACGTGAGTTTTAAGCCACCGGGTCTGGAACTCGAACTGCGGTCGACTACATTGAAGTCCAGTGACACAGCCGTTATGCTAACTGCTGGTCCCTAGAGGAAGAATTTGGACTTTTAGGATAGGCATGTTTTGCTTTATTCCTGATTGTGCTTTTGCCTCTATTGTTTTTCTTCTTTTACTCCCATTTTCACAAATCTTCTTGAATCTTCAGTATTTCTTTTATTTTTAAGAATTATCTATTTAATTCCATGTGTTGTTATTATTTTTAATTTGATCAGAGGGAGACAGAGGGAGAGAGGGAGAGGGAAAGCAAGAAAGCAAGCAGCCAGGTCCGGTACTCAAACTGCGGTCAGCCATGTGGTAATCCAGCGCCTTTGATCACCACGCCTCCTTCAGTATTTCTACACGCTACTTTGAACCCTTCAGATATAATCCTCATTTCCTTGTCTATGGACTGGAAATGTTTCTCCTAAGGGTGTCTGTAAAGCACTTAGCACAGTGCTTAGACTATAGTAGACACTCAGTAAATGGTATCTCCTTTCATGCTCTTTCTTATAATGAATCTTTGTCACTTCATTAAAAAAAAGACATATTTGCATTGCAAAAGATTCTTCAGTTTACAAAAGGGCTTCACCACAGGGGTTTTTTTTGTTTGTTTGCTTTTAATAATAAACCAATGTATTTATTTATTAACATAGTTTTTTTTTTTGGAGAGATTTTCACTATAGGGCGCGTGCGCTCGCCAGACAGACAGAGAGAGACATAGAGACAGAAAGCAAGAAATCACCCCCCAGGGGGATGGTCACTCTGCAATCCCTTCTCCTCCATTCTCCTCCCGGGATCTTGGGCACACATGCACAGGTGCCCGGCGTGAGTTTTAAGCCACTGGGTCCAGGACGCGAACTGCAGTCGACTACATGGGAGTCCAGCAACATAGCCATTACGCTAACTGCTGGTTCCCTTTTTTTGTTTTTGTTTTTTACATAGTTAAGGTCTAGATTTTTGATGTTTATTTTTTGAGTTTGCTACAGGATATATGTGCTCACCAGAGAGAGACAGAGAGGGAGGAAGCACTTTCCAATGCAACACGGCTAGGCCAGTGCCCTTCTCCATTTCTCCATCCAGTTGGGAGACAGGGAACGCACATGCACCCAATGCGTTTCTCAGTCCTCCAGGGCCGAGATTTGAACTGTTCGACCATGTGGGATTCGGTTCCCTCAACAGCTAGGGCACAGAGCTGGTCCAACCGATATTTTAAAAATAGGATTCTGTTTCCACATTCCTTTAAGAGTATTCTTTACTGAGTCTCCATCAACATAATTGACACAGTGCTGATGCACCAGCTCTGCTTCCTCCTGCCTCTGTGCATGGATGAAGCTGCTCTCCTGGCATGGAATGGACTGAACTTTTTAATTTTTTTTTTTTTTAAGTTTTGCTATAGGGAGCATGCACTCACCAGAAAGAGATAGGGAGAGAAAGAAAGTGTGAAATCACCCCCAAGGGGGATGGTCATGCTGCAATCCCTCCTGCTCCATTCTCCTCTTGGGATTCCAGGCACCCATGCACACGTGACCCAGCATGTCTCTCAAGCCACTGGGTTCAAAACTCCCACTACGTGGGATCCAGCTGCCTTAACCACTGTACCACCTGGCTAACCTCTGAACTTCTAAAATAAAAACCTTCCCTTTATTTTCCCAGAGGAATGTTAGGATAGAAATAGTCTGCTGCAGATGATTCAGCATGAGAAGACCCAAGTTTCCTCTTTACTTCACCTTAAAAATGGCCTCTCTTGGGACCAGCAGTTGGCGTAATGGCTAGGTCACTGGACTCCCACATAGTCGACTGCTGTTCGAGTCCCAGACCTAGTGACTTAAATTCACACCGGGCGCATGTGCATGTGTGCCCAATATCCTGAGAGGAGAATGGAGGAGAAGGGATTGTGGTGTGGCCATCCCCCCTGGGGATGATTTCTTGCTTTCTGTCTCTATGTCTCTCTCTGTCTTTATAGCGAGCGCACGCGCCCTACAGCAAAAACCTCTCAAAAAAAAATGGCCTCTTTTAACCAATTCTTCAGTTTTCCATGTGCCTGAAAGGGGATGTTGCATCCTAGTCACTCTGCCTTCTAAAACAGGCTGTTACTTTCAATACGTTAACATACTTTGAAATTTATCAGAAATCAATTGTCCAATGAGTTTATTATTGCTATTAGTGGTGTCTTCAATTGTCTTTTTTCTTTTTTCCTTTTAATTCTAACCATCTCATAAAATTCTAAGCATCCTGAGGGCTTTTCATTTTGTTAGGCTTTTTTTTTTTCTCTAGTGTCTACTGCTTTCAAGGTAGCCAATTAAAAAGCAAATAAGTGGAATTAATAATATGTATGGACTAGGCCACCATCCAGGTCACTGTCTAATAATCTTCATAAAGGCCTGGCCAGGCCGAGCCCAATAATCTACTTAAGTTTGCTTAAAGCACTTTGTTGGATCCTTAACACCTGTTGAGTGTTGAAAAGTTAATCTGGGGACCAGCAGTTAGCGTAATGGCTATGTCGCTGGACTCCTACGTAGTCAACTATGGTTCGCGTCCCAGACTCGGTGGCTTAAAACTCACGCCGGGCGCGTGTGCGTGCGTGCCTAAGATCCCGATAGGAGAATGGAGGAGAAGGGATTGTGGCGTGACCATCCCCCCTGGGGGGGGATTTCTTGCTTTCTCTCTGTCTCTCTCTGTCTGTCTGGCGAGCACACACGCCCTATAGCAAAAACCTCTCCAAAAAAAAGAAAAAAAAAAGTTAATCTGCAGTTCCTGTCTGGGCTAACTTTGACCTCCTGCAAGTCTTGCTTTGTCCTCCCTTCCTCCCATCCTTCTTTCTTTTCCTCCTATCTTCCTTTCCTTTTTTTTTTTTTTATTTTTAATTTCTCATTGACTCTTTTGGTCACCAGTCTCTGCTCTAAGCTCTGGAGACAATAGTGGGCAGTATAGACAAGGCCCCTGTCCTCATGGAGCTTACACTCTGGTGGGGATAAGTGTTCATCAGATCGCCTTCCCTGAGGGCTGCAAGATTACAAGCCACAGCAGGCACCATGAAGGCCCACCGTGCAGTGAGAGAACTGACCTAGTTTGGGGCGAGGAGACAGCCCTGCGGGTTGAGACAGGGAGAATAAGAGGATACAGAGGAAAGCGTGAGGACACCATGCAGCAGAAATAGCATGTGCAAAGGCCCTGCGGTGTTGGGAGTCTTGGTTCTCTGGGGAAGAATGAAAGCTACTGTAACTGGACCAGACGGAACAAAGACAGTGGGTGAGAGACACCTCTGGCAAGGCCAGCAGAGCCAGAGACATCTGTGTCGTAAACATTTTGCCCTTCAGCTGAAAAGCAAATGGGGGGGGACCAGCAGTTAGCGTAATGGCTATGTCACTGGACTCCCACGTAGTCGACCGCAGTTCGCGTCCCAGACCCGGTGGCTAAAACACCAGGCGCATGTGCATGCGTGCCCAAGATCCCGAGAGGAGAATGGAGGAGAAGGGATTGCGGCGTGACCATCCCCCCCTGGGGGGTGATTTCTCACTTTCTGTCTCTCTGTCTCTCTCTGTCTGTCTGGTGAGCGTACACGCCCTATAGCAAAAACCTCTGAAAAGAAAAAAAAAAAAAAAACAAATGGGAAGCCACTGAAGCGTTCTCAGGAAGAACTGTGTGGGTGACACACACGTGTTACTTTGTCTCTGCAGGAGCGATGCAGTCATACACGTGGTCTCTGACCTACACAGTGACGACGGCTGCTGGGTCCCCAGCTGAAAACCCCCAGCAGCTGCCCTGTATGAGAAGTACCCACGGGCCTTCTTCCTCCGTCACACACAGAATACCAGTTTACCCGCACAGAGAGGAGCACGGGTAGGTTACTTCCCCGGGTGCTGCCTTCCTCTTAAATCTGACTTGAAGAGGGTGTCTGAGCGGCCGTGTCAGTTCTCAGGGTGCTCGACACCACGCCGCATGTTGGTCTCACGTAATCCCTGCAACCAGCGGGTGAGGTCGGTGACAAGGTGTTAGTGACCCTGTCGTACAGAGGAGGAAATTGAGACTTGGCTGATGAACTTCACTTCCCCGAAGCCACACACGCAGCTCGCAAATGGGGGGGGGGGGGCCCAGACTGAACATCTGTCTAAAGCCTGTGTTCTTCGCTCTTTACTCTTTAAAGCCTCAGCTGAAAACCCCCTTCAGCAGTGCCCTGGGTGGCTCTGTACACACCGTAGGCTTACAAAGCCTCACGGTAGGTGCATGTCTTTTCTGACTCTGAAGAGGAGGGCTTCCTCACCGAGGGCCAGAGCTCCCTGGAAAGCTGTGGTTTGCTCAAGGGGCTCGTGGGGTGCCTGTGGGGTCCAGTAGTGCTTTCTAATCTGGATAAATACATCTTTTGCCTTGCCCCTATTTTTTCGAATCTGTGTAGTGATGGTTCTGTGATGAATAAACAACAAACCCATCCGAAAGCGTTACTACCTAAATCATAGTCTCTTTTTGCCAGTGTGTGTTGTCTTTATCAAAAGATACTAGCCTTATGGTGTCTAATGAGCAGAGTTCTGCAAACCACCTATGGTCTTAATAAGATGCTACCAGGACCAGCAGATGGTATAATGGTTACATTGCTGGACTCCCACGTATTCGAACATGGTTCAAGTCCCAGACCCAGTGCCTTAAAACTCATGCTGGACACGTGTGCGTGCATGTCTAAAATCCTGAGAAGAGGACCAAGAAGGGATTGTGGTGTGGCCATGCCCCCTGGGGAGTGATTTCTCGCTTTCCATCTCTCTGTCTCTCCAGCGAGTGCACACACTGTGTAGCAAAAAAATAAATAAATAAATAAAAGACCAACAACAACAACAAAAAAAACAAAAACAACTCGCTCCAGGTGCGTGTATGTGCATGCCCAAAATTCCAAGAGGAGAATGGAATGTAGTGTGACCATCCTCCCCCCCCCCGCCCCGGGGGGGTGATTTCTCACTTTTTTTCTATCTCTTTGGAGAATACATGTACCCTATAGCAAAAATCTCTCTCTCTAAAAAAAAAAAAAAAAAGAGAGAGAGAGAAAATTTAAAAGAGATGCTATCTGTGGCCACCTACAGACTGGTTCCAGCAGACCACCTGTGGGATGAGAAGGGAAGACCTCTGGGTCCCTCCTCATGGTGGCCAGCACAGTGCTACAAGGCAGTGACAGGGACCTGGGCTCAGATCTGGAGGCTGGTATACTTTCCCACAAGTTCAGGTGTCCCTGGGACAGCCATTATTTCTCAGAGAGACTCTTCTAGTATCTTCTCACACATTTAGAATGGACTCTGAAGAAAAATTGCAGAGAGCTTTTGGATTCTGTGGGAATGGCAGAACAGGACGGTCCCAGGTCAGCATGTGTGCTGTAAGGATGCGACTACGATAATCGTAGGCTGGGCTTACATTGGCCTTCTGTTTTATAGTACGGCTTCACCCCTGCGATCCTCAGAATAACCATGTGCAGCATTTTTACAAACGTAAGAAGCAGGGTTGTGAGTAGCCCAAGCTCACCTGACGGGGCAGTGGTGGAGGCTGACTTAGAACCGGGGCCTGATGCCTGCTCAAGGATGCCATGGCGCTTTCCCCGAGGACAGAACTACAGAAACACGCTCAGTCCTTCCCAGCAGAGGCCCGAGCAACACAAAAACTTAAGTCCCAAAGTGATCCCTTCTGGGTTTTGTTGTTCTTCTTTTTTATTTTTTTTTTTCCTTCCTATTTGACTTCAGGATTTATTATGGGGAGGACAGAACTACAGAAACACGCTCAGTCCTCCCCAGCAGAGGCCCGAGCAACACAAAAACTTAAGTCCCAAAGTGATCCCTTCTGGGTTTTGTTGTTCTTCTTTTTTATTTTTTTTTTTCCTTCCTATTTGACTTCAGGATTTATTATGGGGCTTTTTAACACAACAGGAGAAGAGGTTTCCATCACTAATTATGTTTTGCTCAGAGCTGGCTTTCACTCCCTGAGGGCTTGCTGGGTGGTAAGGGAGGTAGCCTGAGTCGAGGGAGAAAAGAATCAACCCGGGATTTTAAGCTTATCACAACAAGGCCACAGAGGAGAGGTGGTAAGAACCCAAAACACGAAGGAAATGATGGTGGTGATGGGGGGGCAGGAGGGGAGAGGAATAGACAAAAAGAAGAACAAACAGTAAAAAGAATGGATGAGGTGAATTTTTAAAGGTGTCAAGCAGATTTGTTCTCCCTGCTATTACTCACACGATTCCATGTGCATTTTAGATACACGGGAAGCTATAACTATGGGAGCTATGGCAACCAGCATCCTCCCCCGATGCAGAGCCAGTATCCGGCCCTCCCCCATGATGCAGCCATCTCCGGGCCACTCCACTACTCCCCTTACCACAGGAGCTCTGCACAGGTGAGTTGGCGGTCCTGCTTGCTTGCCCAGGCGTGGATATGTGTGCAGCCAAGTCCAGTCATGTAACACAGCTAATGAGCACCTTCTGTATACGGCGTGCCCAGCCTCTCTGTCCCCAGGGAGAGAAGAGTCATTAGTGTCATTTCTACCCTCCTGCGGCTGGCCCACGGTGGGTGCTCCATCAGCTTCTCGCTTAGCTTTCCCTCACGAGTCTCAGTGTTCAACGGATTTCCTCAGTTGCCTCTTCTCTGTGACCTCGCTTAGGTCAGGATCCAATCCATCGCATGCCTGTTGCCCTTCTCTGGGCAGCCAGCCCTCACACGCAGCCCTAGGTCTCTCCTCTCCTGGGTAGACTTTCGTGAGGTCCCACCAGGACACTCACACTGCAGCATCATTCTGTCTGGTCTCAGTCTCCCATGTCGGTTCCTTTTCCGGGCCTCCCCCACACACACACACACTTAATCTTAACCAGAAGAATCTTCCTGAATTGGACCCTTTTTCAGGTCCACCTTTGATCACCCACCTCCTTGGGCATGTCACTGCCAAACCAAGCTGGCCCTCCGTGGCCCATGGTGGATGGAAACGGTGGCTGCACCTGTAACACCACAGTGCTGGGCACTCTGCTTGTCTGAGACTCTTGTCTGTGTGTTGGCCCCAAACACAAATGGTGGCCAACCCCATTCAACTCCACATCCTAAATGGCTCTCAACCCCTGCTGTTCATGCCTCAGCTCAGGTTTTGATTATTCGAACCTAGATGATGACAGAAGCCTTCCTGGTGGTCTCTGTGTCTCTAAAATTCTGGTCTGCTCCCTACACCACAGCTAGAGGACTCTTCTGGGGAAAAACCCAATGAATGTGACACTTCTCCTCTTTGATGCAGCATCACTTTCAGGGTCAAGTTCGATTCTTTGGCATGTCCCTGAAGACTTGCTGCCTCTCTGACCTACCCCACTGCCTCTTTCTCAGCAGGCCAGCCCACGAGCAGTTGGCCGGCATGTGCTGCATTCCTCGGTGCCTTTGCAGACGTGGCTCCCTCTGGCTGGGAGGCTCTCCCCTAGCCTCGTCTGCTCGTTGTTCAGGACAAGCATCTTGCTGTCTGTGTGGTATCTCCTGACAGTACCCCTTCCTTCCTCTAGGACCTTGATGGCTGCCCCTTTCCGGGCCTGTCTCAGTGGTACTTCTCATACCCTGTATCACTTTTTTGCCCTAAAGTAGATTTGCTTCCTTCGGACCGCCACAGGAGCCCCCTAGCACCTGGAGGCAAAGGTTAAGTCTAGTATCTGTGGTCCCAGCACATGGCGCCTATCAAAAAAGCAGCCAACTTTCCCAAAAAGTTGCTGCGTGCCGGACTCTGCACCAAGCACATTCCATATCCTCTCGATAGCCCTGCCGAAGACGACATGAGCCTCAGAATAACTTGCCTGAGGATCTGAGTCAGGCAGTGTGGCCCCTGCCCAAGCTCTCACATACCACCCTGTGCTGCCTGTCATGCAGACATTCACTGTATACTGAGCAGATGAGTATGAGGGAGGCACCCTCAGCGTGAACACCACCACGGTGGCCCAACCCCCCACATCCATTCTGCAGGCACAGGAAGCCACAGTTCTGTTTGCACCAGGGAGCGGCAAGATTGGAGCTATGCCTAAGACAGGGAGCTCTCTGGGACCAGCAGTTAGCGTAATGGCTATATTGCTGGACTCCCACGTAGTTGACTGTGGTTCGTGTCCTGGACCCAGTGGCTTAAAACACGCCGGGTGCGTGTGCTTGCGTGCCCAAAGATCCCAAGAGGAGAGTGAAGGAGAAGGGATTGCGGCGTGGCCATCCCCCCGGGGGGTGATTTCTCGCTTTCTCTCTGTCTTTCTCTCTGTGTCTGGCGAGTGCACACGCCCTATAGCAAAAACCTCTAAAAAAAAAAAAAACAGAGAGCTCTCAAGTCCCCCATAGGATGGACTCGAAAGGGGCACTGTGGAGACAGGGCCGTGCGCCAAAGTGTTTGCAGCAGTCTAGGCAAGAGACAGCAGGACTGAAGCTGGGGGTGGAGGCTGCAGTCACTTGCCTCCGAGGGAGGACACGGAGAAGAGTGTGTGCACAAACACGGGCACTCTGGGCAAACAGGCGTCTGTTTTGATTTCCATCTGCAATACCAAGGGGAGCCCTGGTTTAATCCCCAGACAAGCCAAGAGGTTGATTCCACTGAATCATCACCTGGGGCATTCATTATTGGTCTCTGACTGCGTCACACAGAGGTGCCAGCTCCTTAGGTGCTGCCTCCCTCGGGAGTAGAGCCCGTGCCTCTCAGTGGGATCCGCCGAACAGCTCAGAAGTGCTGCTACAGCCTGGGTCACACGGGGCACCCTCCAAGCAGCTCGCCTGTTCTTTCATTCATTCATTCCTCAATGGTTGCTGGGTGCCTACTATGTGCAAGCACTGTCCTGAGCCTCTGGGAATGCAGCCGAGCAGACAGAAGCGTGCCTGCTTTGGGAGACCACATCACCAAGTCACAGCTCCCAGCATTATCTTCCCTCTTTCCTACTCCTGCCCGCTCAGGAAATTTCAGGAGCTGGCTTTCTGGGGTGATATTTTTAAAGCCATTGCTGTAAAGAGAGGCCAAGGTCTCTTCCAGGCCCTTGTAGTCCCCAAAGATAGTTCTGGGGCATCCGCTCTGGAAGCCACAACGTCTCCAGCTGAAATACTATCACGTGACAGCTGGTCTTAATAGATGGGCCTAAGGAATAAATGAAGGCCGGTGGAGGAGCCCTGAGAATCCAGTGAGAGGGTGTGAGAGGCCACAGGGTCTTTGGCCAGCCTCATCACCACCACGCCTTGTGACCCTTAGAAGCGGGCCTCTGAAGCCCCTCACCCCCAACATGCACACACACACACCTACACTTTATGATTTACGCTTTAGTCTCCATCTGTAAAGTAGGGTGGGGAAAAGTTAATTATATCACTTCTAGACCCAGGTTGATGGACAAGGTCGGTGTTCAAAATGCTCTCCTGGGGAAGGTACTGTTTCAAGGCAAAGTACCCTCTGTTTACTGTTTCATTAACATTTATACATCAAGCACTGTTCTAGGTACAGTGGATGCATGGATTCATTTAATCCCTGTAACAACCTCAAGAGGAAGGCATTTTCCCCCCAGTTTTTCTTTCTTTATTACTTTTTTTAAAGATTTATTTATTTGTTTATTCAATTCCATTTGCTGTTATTATTTTTCTATTTGATCAGAGAGAGACAGAGAGAGAGAGAAAGGGAAAGCGAGAAAGCAAGCCACCAGGTCCGGGACTTGAACCGTGGTGGGCCATAGGGGAATCCAGTGCCTAACCACCACGCCACCTGCCTCTTTCCCCCAGTTTTTAAAGATGAAGTGACAGCCTCAGAAGCTGACATGCCCCGTGTCATGCACCCATAAGCAGCAAAGCAGACCCAAGTCCATTCTCTGACTCTCAGCTCCAATCCCAAGCCAGCAACACTGAATACCACTGTATTTTAGAGGGTGGAAGGTAAATTCAAGAGGTTACTGATACTATTTTCAGTATGTTTCAAGTTAGCAAAGAGAAAAAGCACACACCCAAGATACCTTATTTCTTCCCTTTATTGGTTCCTTGGTTTAAAGCTGAGCATACAGGAGAAAATCCACTGCGGGGGTAATTCGTTTCAGCTTTCCGGAGCAGAGGTCAAGCTTTTCAGTTCTAGGTAATTGAATATCACACTTCACTAGGTCAGACTCACTAGGAAAAAGGTCAGTCTGAACTGAAGAAAAATCACAAATGTATGATATCGTTAAAGGACTGCAACTGGTTGTCAGAGTAAGAGTAACTGAAAGAAACTACTGCTAAAAAATAGCTGCTAGATTTGCCTTTAAAAACGAATATATACGTGAAGGGCAGTAACTGTATCACATCCCAGCATCCATATGCTCAAAATAATTTTTTTTTTTTTAGTTTTGTTACAGGACACATGAGGGAATGGGGGGGGGGGGGGCTTAGAAATTATTCCCTGGGGTATGGCCATGCTGCAACCCTTTCTCTTCTAATTTCTTTGGGGACTGGGGGCATGCATGCCCGTATGCCTGGCATGATTTTTAAGCTACCCAGTCTGGGAATCAGTGAGCCATGTGAGATCCAGTACCTCAACCGCCACGCTATCTACTGGCCTCTGTTCAAAATAATGTTTAGCCATTCGTTTCTGAAATATTGGGTCACTGGAAAAGTCATGACATATTTTTCTGGTTTTCTATGCAAAAATGCATCGCGACTTTTCCGATGACCCAATAGAACACACCTCTGTGCCCTTGTTTATACTTCTTATTTGCAGGACACATACTTTGCAGGGCTGGAATAAAATTCCCAGCCCTGCTTAAATTCTTATAATTTTTGTTTTTGTTTTTGAGAGATTTTTGCTACAGGGCACGTGCGCATACCATAGAGACAGAAAGTGGGACATCACCCCCCAGGGGTGATGGCCATGCTGCAATCCCTTCTCCTCCATTCTCCTCTCAGAATTTTGGGCATGCACTCACATACACACACCCAGTGTGAGTTTAAGCCGCCAGGTATGGGAATCGAACCATAGTCAACTACATGGGAATCCAGTGACATAACCATTATGTCATCTGCTGGTCCCAATTCTTATAACTTCTGAACTAGTCAGTTCAGAATGAATGAGGCTTCATAGTGTAAGGTTTGTATTATTTTAGAAAAACACCCTTTTGCAACTATGCTGTACTCATTTACATCAAAATAACTGAACCAGCGGGATGGTGTCTCCTGGCCCTTCCTGAGTTCTCCATTCCCATGTCCATCCAGAACGAAAAAACAAACTAGACCAAAACACAGGGATACAACATATTTCTGAGCCCCATTCAATTCATGTTCCTCACATTTCTACCTTGTCAGTGGTCACGAATATAAACTGGAGCCTTTGAGTTCAAAGCCATTTGACCAACCCAACTGGAG
This sequence comes from Tupaia belangeri chinensis, assembly GCF_000334495.1. NCBI lineage: Eukaryota > Metazoa > Chordata > Mammalia > Scandentia > Tupaiidae > Tupaia > Tupaia belangeri. The sequence continues at coordinate 4,862,289 of NW_006208084.1, read as the reverse complement.
GGCTAGGAATATACTTACAGTGGACTTGAAAGCTGTTCCTTTTTCTCTCCTGAATGGCCAAGGCCCAGTCTGGCCTGGCCCAGACCAGCCAAGGCTAGGTGGGAGCTACAGAGTTTGTTGAGGGTACTCTACTTTTGGATACCATCTTGGGCTAAAGAGAAAAAAGTAATCACTCAACCACATGAGGTATGACCTCTGACTACAGAGCCAGGTACCCCAATTTATTCATCTGAGATGTGGGGATAATTATAGTACCTATTTCACAGGGTTGTTGTGAGGGTCAAGTGAGGTAATAAGAATTAGAAATGGGTCTAGGGCCCAGCAGGTGGTGTGGTGATTAAGGCGCTGGACTCTCACATGGCTGATTACAGTTTGAATCCTGGACCTGGTAGCTTATTCTTACTTTCTCACTTTCTCTTTCTCTCTCTCTCTCTGTCTCTCTCTGGTGAACACATGTGCCCTATAGCAAATAAAAGAGTAATAATAATAAATAAATAATTTAAAAAGAGCAGGACCTTGCTCATAGTGAGTACATTTGTAAGTATCATTACCCATTCCCCTATAATATGGTTATATTTAGTGTAATTAGTAGGTCGTTGGAAAAGTCACGATATATTTTTCTGTTTTTCTGTGCAAAAATGTGTCATGACCTTTCCGACGACCCAATACATAATTAACTGTCTCCCTCACTAGACTAACTCTGTGAAGGCAAGAACCAGGTCCTTTTTCTCTCATCATTGTACTCCCAGGGCCCAGCACAGAGTTTGACCCTTAGCGAGTGCTCGGTAAATACTTGTCAATGAAACGAATGCATGAATGAATGGATCCTTACTCTGGTACTAAGTCGTGTGACCTCGGTGAGGCCATTTCCCTTCTCTTGACCCCAATCCTATCATCTACAAAACCAGAGGTGGGGCCAGATGGTCTGTCACTAGGCTCTTCCTATCATTAATGGAGCATGACCCTGTGATTCTAAAAAGGACATTAATAAATAGTTAACACATTTTCAGAACTTATCACTCAATTAATCCCAACCCTAAAAGCTCAGCTGAGTGGACTCTCTTGACAAAAATTTCGGGGGGAGGGGGGGCTACATCCCTAGCCAGCAGAAGTTAAGAGGAAGCCTGTTTGGGGCGGGCCCATGGGCTGTACGTTGGTGCAGTGAGAGCCGCCTTTCATAGGAAAACAGTTTGTGCTCCTGACTGGGCCACCTTTCACCCCGTGCTCCAGTAGTAGCCCGTTCAGTAACGGTCAGGGATAAAGGGCCCATTCTTCCCTTTCCATGTGTAGGAAAGTCAACCTTGGTGTGGGGAGTCATTTCTAAAAATAGAACTTTCTAAAATGGTTCCAAAGAGGCCAAAAGTCAATCCCAGATGGGCTTAAGCCACAACCACTTGATGGGTCCTTTGACTACAGGCACACACACACACACACACACACACACACACACGCACACACACACACACACACGCCCACGAGCTCCTCTCACACATCCCTGTCATGGGGTGACTTGGATCCATTTTAAAATCAGTAGTGACAGTGTGTAATTTGACCCAGAGAATGGTAACTTCCTGTTATGGGCCCTCAACAAAAAGAGCCTTTATTCCAGGCAGAGATCTCTAGACCGCAGAGTTTGTGCCCAGCATGCTTAAGGCCCCTGCGTGAAACCGGATGTGAGTGTGAAAGGTGAGGTGGGTGCCATAGGCCAGCCTCTGCCACTCCCACCAGACAAAATAGAAGCTTCATTGGTCACGTCAAGCGCCAGCCAAGGCAGCGGGCACTTGAGCCATCTCGTCTTTCAATGGCCTCTTCACCACAGGGAAAACGAGTCACTGACTCATTTGCAATTAGCTGACCTAACAGGACAGAATTTTCCATGCCAGAGTCCGTGGTAACAGAATTTTATTGTCACATTGGAGATATTTTGAGCTGGTCTCATTTCCAGGCAATTACTCTTTTGAATCTATGACACAACTTCTGGGCACAGCTGTGTCGAGGGTCCTTGACTGGGCACAAAAGCCACACTCTCTTGGCTTCTGTGGGAAGGAACTCCAAGGCCATACTGTGACATTTTACCTACACAAGCCACAGCAAGTGAGGGCTCTGTAAGAACCAGTAAGCTGAGGCCAGGTCACAATCCTAAACCCCTGTGCCCTTTGAGGAGGAAAGAGCTTAATGAAGGAACCGTGTCACAGAGAAAGGTGAAAGAGCTGGCTTCCAAAGCAGAGTGCTGGCCTTCCCCATTAATTCAGTAATGACGCGTCAGCGTAGTGTGGGTCAGTCAGCGGGATAACGGGGAAAGGCGCTACCCAGGGCCGGGTCCTCAGGCCTGCTCTCCCACAGCTTACTGCGCGACTTTGGGCAGGACACCGCACACTGCTCTCATCTGTACAGCGCAGGCTCGGATGTCGGCAGCCCTCACCTACGCTCTTTCTAGTGCTCATATCCCAGTGTCCATTCACCAGATACAGCACCTGCTAGGTGCCAGCTACCTGACCAGACGTGGGGAATATGGTGGTGAACACGGCAGAGCTCCACCAGGCACGTATGGCTACAGGCCAGTGGGAGGAGACAGCTGCCAGGGGGCAGGACAATGAGGTCCTGAGAGATGGAAGGTGGAGTGTTTAGCTTCTTGAGATGGGATGTCCAGAAGTCTCCTTGAACTCAGAGCTGAAGAACGATAAAAGGGCAGGTGTGTCAGGAGCCCAGGTTAGGAGTATAAAGAAGGGTTCTAGTCAGAGGGGACAGGGAAGACACAGTTCCCTGAGAGAGGGACCAGCTGGGGATGCCTCTGTGCCAGGGAGAGCCCCTTGAACTGAGGTGACATGTGCCCAGGGAGCTCACTGGAGAGAACATAGAGATTATAAGGAAGGAGATTGGACCTTGTTAAAAATTAGAGACTTTGTTTTTGTTTTGTTTGTTTGCATCTGCTTGCCAGAGGGAGGGAGGGAAAGAAATCATCCCTCAGGGAGAATGGCCATGCTGCAATATCTACTCCTCTGTTCTCCTCTTGGGATTTTGGGCATGCATCCATGTGCCCAGGGTGATTTTCAAGCTGCCAGGTCTGGGGCTCATACCATGGTTTACCACATGGGAGTCCAGTGCTATAACCAACACGCCACCTGCTGACACCCAAAAATTAGGGACCCTTTTGTAATAATCTTTCTTTCTTTCTTTCTTTCTTTCTTTCTTTCTTTCTTTCTTTCTTTCTTTCTTTCTTTTTGAGAGAGATTTTTGCTATAGGGTCCATGTGCTCACCAGAGAGACAGAGAGAGGCAAAGAGACAGAAAGCAAGAAATCACCCCTCCCGGGGGGGATGGCCATGCCACAATCTCTTCTCTATCCTCCTCTTGGGATCTTGGGCACGAACGCACACATGCCTGGCATAAGTTTTTTAAGCCACTGGGTCTGGGACTCAAACCACGGTCAACTGCATGGAAATCCAGCAATGTAACTATTACACTATCTGCTGGTCCCCCAATACTTTGTAATACTGTTTAATACACATTCATGGGATCTTGTTTTCTTCGGCAGGATGCAATTTTACTACGGTTTCTTTGGGACTTACAGTAGGTCCTAACATTTGGAATTCTACTGCTCAGACCTGAAGGCCTGTCCTCACTGCCACACAAACAGCATCTTTAGGCTTCTGTAATGCACAGCACATGGGGACACGGCAGTGATTCTGATCTGATTTGGAATTAAGAAAGCCTTGGCATACTGTCCATGGTCTCCTTGGCAACAGCCCTCGGTGCCTTCTCCCCGGAGTTCCCAGACACCACCTACGCCCTTCTCCCTCTTTCCTAACTGTTCTTTTGACTGGGAAGTGGCTGTATTTTGCTATGTAAGGCATGCTGTCCTATGTGGAGGGGAAAAAACCCTCACTGCTAGAATTTGGATCCCTTTTTCTTTACTTCTGAATTGCTGGTTCTCTTTGCATGCTTCAAGACTAAGAGCCTTTGCCTGCTCCCCTTGGGCCCCCGCTCCAAGAAGCCTGAGCAGTTAGTTCCCTTTGGCCACCTCGACTCCAAGGAGCAGCCATTGTTGTCATAACTCCTTCTCTCTGCTGTCTAGGCTTCAGCCTGTCTGTCTCTCTCACAGGAGGCAGCCTCCCACCTAATCCCTTGGGGCTCCACTCTCCAACTGTCAGGGAAGACAGATGGGGAGCAGAAGAATTTGTACATTCACACACACACACACACACACACACACACACACTCCTCTTCGCTGTTCTTGCCATCCTCGTTGATTGGCTCCTGTCCCTGTTGGGGTAGTCCTCAGCACAGCCAGGAAATCTTTGTGCTAACTGGCCTGCAAACTGGGAGCTTTCAAAGGGAGCCCATAGCTCCTCCCCTTCCTCCCCTTGGATCATTCTAAAAGGGGCTTATTTGCATAGCTGTCTTGGTAACAGAAAAGAATGTAAAGGAAGAAGCACTTCACAGGCACTTCTTTTACTCCTAAATCTTTCTAGAACTGCTTCCCCTGTTCTTGGAGCCACTAACACCTGTTGTTCTGACCTGCACAAAAGCAGCCCTCTCCGGCCCTCTCAGTTGGATCTTGACTCTTTCCTGCACATTCACACGAAGCCCAATAATTCACCATTTCCTACTCATGCATCTTCCAGGACGTCAGTGAATGCAAAACAAAAAGAAATGATAGGCATTAATAATAACCTTTGAGGCTGTTGACTTGCTTTCTCTTCAAAAGCCTGCTTTTAGGCTGCAGTTCATAATTGAATTCAACTGTAAAATGCTATTTTTAATAATGTCATTGTATTTTACTTGGGAGAATTTTCCACTTGGGTTGATGGAGTAGGGCCTGTCTCACCTCCATAACTAATGATAAAACTCACAACTATCCATCCATACATCAGTATTTATCTGGACATCTCTTACTACTGCATGCACATGCGCGCCCATGTCTATATTTCCAGTGGGGCTCTTTCCCCTTTTGGGAGTGACTTCACCAGATAGTCCAGGGTAGGCGCACAGAGCCAGTGTTACTGCATGAGTAGACTCTAGCCTCTCTCTGAAATCCTCTGTATTCTACCTGTCGATTTCTTCTCTCTGCCATGGTTCAGTCTTGTAGAAGCTCATCGATAACTCCCATTGATAACATCTTAAGAAACTGAACTTAAAACTGTGAACGTGACTGAAAATGTATACCTGCAACTTCAAGCTAATTTTAACTTTGTGGAATTTCTTTCCCTCCACCAAGTACCCTTTTAATAGCCCCACTTCCCGGATGGAACCTTGTTTGATGAGCAGTACTCCCAGACTGCACCCTACGCCAGTCACTCCCCGATGGCCAGAGGTGCCCACAGCCAACACGTGCTACGCGAGCCCGTCTGTGCATTCCACGAGGTATGGAAACTCTAGTGACATGTACACACCCCTGACCACGCGCAGGAATTCTGAGTACGAGCACATGCAACACTTTCCCGGCTTTGCTTACATCAACGGAGAGGCCTCCACAGGATGGGCTAAGTGACTGCTATCATAGGAATCCATATTTAATATTAATAATAATAATAATTAATAATAATAATAATAAGCCCAACTCCAATCCCCCCCAGAAGAGTTTTTATCTCTCTATGTTGTAACTCATGGGCTATTGCTAGGTGTCCATTTTTCTAATGAATGTGAGGATGGGATTCAATGTGGGATGAATAAACTTTAGTTCAGAAACAGGACTTACTAAAAGTCAGTGGGATTGGGTTCCTGTAGCCAAGCCAGACTTGACTGTTTCTTTACAGAGCACTATCTCGGGCAGGCCAGTCGTGACTTTCCCCTCTGTTCCATGGCTTTGCTTTGCACTGGCAACCACTCCCCGTAAGCTACTTATTTTCCTGTTGACAAAAGCTCTTTAGTTTCGAAGGATGGATACCAGACATGAAATCTGGTTTGTGTTCTTGGATGGGCTCATAATTTACCGAGAGCATTCCCCTTGCCACCTGTCTGTCATCTGACCGTACAATGGACAGCCCTCAGACACGTCCCACCCATCCCTTCTTCCTGGTGGTGTCATCACCGCTTCCTGGAGCACCAGGTCTAAGGGGAGGTGTCTGGCAAGTCGAGATTCCCTGTTACACTCACATCCGCCACAGTACCTGCATTGTCTTGGAATGTAAGCACTGTCTTGAGGGAAGGAAGAGGCCTGTTCTGTATTGCCTTAAGTTGATTGAGGTTTGTAGGGGACGGGTTCTTCTACACACAAGGATTTGTCCTAAGTTTGCACAATGGCTAGCATCAAAAGGCAGGAGAGGGTTTGTTTTTCTTTTAAGTTCTATGAGAATGTGGATGCGTGGCGTAGAGTAGTACCTCACTCAGGCCTGCTGTGTTCACTTTGTGAAACTGGATTGGACCAGACGTTGACTCACCAAGCACCAAGTGTGACAAGGACTTCCACGGTCCCTTCGTAAGACCATAATAATTCCCGACACTTTGATAGAGAAGAGAATTCAGAGCTGTGCCTTTGAGCCTATACTATACTGTGTATGTGTGGAAATAAAAATGTATTGTACTTTTGGAAAATGTTTTTCGTAGGCTTTTTTTTTTTTTCCTGTCAGATTTGTAGCAATTTGTGAGGTTTGTTAGAGATTAACATAGGTTTTCTTTCTGTATCATAAAATGCACCAGGCAATTATGGTGGACCTATTACCCTATGGGTAAGAAATAAATGGAAATATGACATCGGATGTTTTAGCAACTGTTCTGTAAATAAAATCTTTGATCACACCACTCAGTGTGATAATCATGTCTACAGCTAAAATGGAAATAGTTTTATCTGTACAGTTGTGCAAGATATGAATGGTTTCACACTCAAATAAAAAGTATTGAAATGACCTGCCTTCTTCCTTTTCATTTTCTATGATCTGTGTGTGTGTGTGTGTGTGTGTGTGTGTGTGTGTATTAACACTTAAAATGTAAGTAGGCAGAATAAAACTATGTGGTCTCATCTGACTGCTTATCTGGTCCCCATCATCTTGCCATATGAAAATCATTAAAACTTGGATAGGCCACACATCCGCCCGTGAATAACGACTAAGTAAGTAAGCCTACCTGAGGTTTGCAGGGGGCGAGTTCTTTTACACACCAGGATTTGTCCTACGCGTACATACATGGCTAATGTCAGCAAAGGCCTTTCAGCTCTTACAGGGAATATTACTCTTCAATACCACCATCAATAAGAAGTCCCCTGATAGTTCGCTATGCTTTAATGATTACTGGGTTTAAAGATATTTCAAGTGCAGTGCCTTAAATGCTAATAAATAACAGACCAGTAGCATTACTGAATACTTAATAAGTAGTAATAAATTCTTCTCCAACACTGTATCTTTTAAAAAATAATAATTATTTCATGTAACTTTATTTATTTATTTTTAATTTGACCAGAGACGGGCAGAGTGAGAGAGAGACAGAGAGAGAGGGAAAGTGAGAGAGCAAGCTGCCAGATCTGGAATTCGAACCACAGTCAACTATGTGGCAGTTCAGCCCCCTGAACCACCACAGCAACTACTGGCCCCTCTAACACTGTATTTTGATTCTGGGGCTGAGAGAAGTGGAATACAAAAGCAAAATGATTATGTTTTGCCCAAATGTTAAACAGTCTAGGACCTATGAAAGATTCAGAGCCAGATTTCCAGAAATGGCAATAGTGATTCTATTAACTAAAAGGCATGAGAACTTGACAACTCAATTTGCATGTTGAAAGATTTATTTTTAAAGTCAAGTTCTTACTTTATTATATAACATGTATGCCTGAAAAATCACTTAAAGATGGAAATTATTTATATATTACCATAGCATCCCCTTAAATATTATTTAGCTACATTGTTCTACAAAGTGAAACTGGATGTTGGATTTCACTCTCTGATGGTTTGATCTTTCACCCACAATCCATTAGTTGCCTTAATATGAGGAAAGGGAGGGAGAAGGAGAGTAAAATTTTAGACTTGATTGCTATAAAAAATAAACCTGAGAGTGACCAGACCTGCAGCTCTCTTAACAATTCAAAGCTAGCATTCCACAAATGAGACATTGTAGTAAGTTTGACTTCCGACCTTCAAAGCACAAAAAATTAAATAATCCCTCAATTCTTTAGCCAAGTAGCAGTAGCACATAAAAAATAAAACCTATTTACAAGTAACAGTAATGAGTTCATTAACTGCACAAGTCTTTAGATAAAAATCGTCACAGCAAAGGCCTGAGGTCTAGACAGGTAGATCTCTACAGTAACTTTGCAAGAAAGAAAACCTATGCCTCCTTATCACAACACAACCAAGACCTGAGAGTCATAAGCACAGCCACGAAGATGGCAGCTTTATGGAAGGGCAAGGGATCTCTCCGGGGCACAGAGGGCCTATCTCTTGGGAACTGAGAGTTCTGCCTGTGTTCCCCATTCCTGACCCTTCAACTTCAGAACTGGGAAGGGTCTCACTAAGGAAAGGCAACAGCTGCTGTGGGCACATGACTGGAATGCACCGTCTCCCTCTAATGGTCCCAGCCAGTCACCAGAATGGGGATGGGCAAGGTCGGCAGCTGGGAGTGAGGCCAGTCACTTGTCAGAGGAAGAACAGAGGAGTCTTGGCAATAAAGGGACACTCCCCTCTTAGGACTCTTTGAAAAGGACTCTGCCAGCTTGAAACTGACTGAAGTCATGAATAACAGCCAGGATGGCTCACCCACGTTGCAGGCCTGCGGTGACCTCAGCAACCATCCTGCTGTGTCCTTTGTCAGGCCTCTAGTATACCCTAGGTTGAGAGAGAGAGAGAGACTGTGGCCACTCTGAGGCCTCAAGCCAGGCCCAGAATTCCAAGTGTTTGCCATTGAGTAAGCCCAACCTAAATAGGTGAGAGACTGAAGTTGTGGAAAGAGCCACAGTGTGTCCACCATGTGACCTTGGCAGGGTCACCTCCCCAGTCTGGACTTGTTACATGATGGTGACACTCTAAATTAGAGTCTCTGTGCTGATGGAGCAGGGCTGGCAGATCTGGGTGATCTCAGGGAAACAACGGGCTGGACTGGCAGCTGGACAACGGTGCAGGGAGGTTGCTGCAAAAGCGAAGGCAGCGGCTTCACCAGCTGGTGCTAACACAGACTGGGATCTAGACCGTAACCGTAGCCCATATAGTGACACTTCCATGGCCATCACCAAGCACAGCTCCACTTGCTTCCGCCCATCCAGCCCACCCTCTCTTACAGGACTCCAGATAGTCAACTTCTGCAACTTCCCCCCTTCACAACTGGCCTTAATACTTGCTTTAAAACGAGAGAAATCTGGACAAAGAACGAAAGAAAAGAGAACAAAACAAAACAGGATATTTGTCCCAACTTCTTGCACCTCTTAGAGGCAGACTTCCACGATATTTTGGAACAAATCGTGGGAAGGGGGATAGTAAGATACTCCCTTTATTACAGGGGAAGTGGTATGGGGGGGGGTTGAGTTAGTGTAGGTCTCCTGAAGCCCAGGGGCAAGCTCTCTGAAACTTAGTGTATAGAATCCATGCTTAGGTGAGAGCCTCTGGTATGCAAATTATCATCATTGGAAGCTTAAAAAAAACCCTAGTTCAAGTCCCAGATCTGGCGGCTTGCTTTCTCACTTTCCCTCCCTCTCTCTCTTTCTCCACCCTTCTCCCTTTCTCACTCTATCCCTCTCTGGTCAAATTAAAATAAATAAAGTAAAATAAAATAATTCTTTTTCAAAAAGAATTATTATTTTTCAATTGTGACCAGCGAGAGAGAGACAGAGACAGAGAACAAGCAACCAGGGAGTTGAACCACGGTTGGCCAGATGGGAGTCTAGCATTTTTAACCACCACATCACCTGCTGGCCCCATAAATAAAATATTCTTTAAAAAAAAAAAAAAAGCTTTAAAGTGAAGTAGAACTGAGGTCAAATCCTGGTTCCACTCAAGATTGGGACCAGCAGATGTTATAATGGTTAGGTCGCTGGACTCCAACATAGTCGACAGCATTTTGCATCCTGGACCTGGCAGCTTAAAACTCATGCCAGGCACATGTGCATGCATGGCCAAGATCCCAAGAGGAAAATGGAGAAGAAGGGGTTGGGCATGGCCATCCCCTCTAGGAGGTAATTTCTTGCTTTCTGTCTCTCTGGCGCGTATACATGCCCTATAGCAAAAATCTCCCTAGGAAAAACAAAATTACCAAAAAAATAAAGATGCCATACAAGAGATCTTCCTGTTCTAAGGAGGATTGGACTTCAGTGGTTCTCTCCCTCAGCTGCCCATTAAAGTCATCTGGTCAACTTTTAAAAAATATTGACGTGGTGGGACCAGCAGATGGTGTAAAGGCTATGTCACTGGACTCCCATGTAGTTGACCACGGTTCAAGTCCCAGATCCAGTGCCTTAAACTCACGCCGGGTGCGTGTGCATGCGTGCCCAAGATCCTGAGAGGAGAATGGAGGGAAAGGGATTGTGGTGTGCCCATCCCCCCTGGGGGTGATTTCTTGCTTTCTGTCTGTCTCTGTCTTGCTGGCAAGTGCATGCACCCTATAGCAAAAACCTTTCAAAAAAACACAAAAAACAAAAAACAAACTGATATGGGTTGGGCTAGCCCCATTGCCTAGTGGTTAAAGGAACTGGATACCATATGGCCAATTGTGTGTGTGTGTGTGTGTGTGTGTGTGTGTGTGTGTTGAAAAGTTTTTGCCTTAGGGCATGTGTGCTTGCCCAGAGAGAGACAGAGAGAGTGAAAGGCAAAGTGAGAAATTACTGCCTGGGGGAATGGCCATGCTGCAATGCCACCTTCTCCATTCTCCCGGATTTGGACACACACAAGTGCCTGGCATGATTTTTAAGCCACCGAGTCTGAGACTCAAACCGTGGTTGGCCATGTGGAAATCTAGCAACATAACTGCTATGCCATCTGCTGGCCCCAGCAAACTGCATTTTAAATACCAGCCCTGGCACCTTGAGAAACATGCCAGGCACGAGTGTGCGCATACCCAAAATCCTGAAAGGAGGGAAAAACAAGCAAAGGGATTGCAGCATGACCACACCCCATTGGAGGGTCCTTTCTCTCTCCCCTCTCACCCCCCCACCCCCGTCTCTCTCTAGTGAGCCCACACATTCTCCAGCAATTAGGAAAAATAAATAAAACTACTGATGTGGAGGTCCCGCCCACAGGGAATAACTGACCTGGAATATGACCCAGGCATCAGTTGTATTATTTGTGCTATAGGGCATATGCATTTGCCAGAGAGAGAGAGAGAAAGTAAGAAATCAACCCCCTCGGGATGGCCTTGCTGCAATCCCTTCTCCTCCAGTCTCCTCTTGAGATTTTGGGCAGGCGTGCACACATGGAAGGAAGATGCGTGGACCATGTGGGATCCAGCACGTTAACCTCCACGCCACCTGCATGCCTCCAGGCACCGGTATTTTTAAAACTCATTCTGATATTCAAGGTTGAGAAACAAGACCCCTTCCACTTTGAAGTTCTAAGATTCCCTGAGCACGCATGCACCCCCAAGTTTCTTCTTTTTCAGGGTTCCAGTCCTCCAGAGAGAACAGCGCCCAACAAGATGGTAATCTACACTGTTTCCAGTTTTCCTTTTGCTGACAAACCTTCCCCTAACTGCTGTTTCGCTCGTCCTTCAGCCACCCCACCTCCCTGCCACTTTGCCGCCTGCCCTTCTAACCTGGAACTTCTCTGCTTCAGTTCTTTGGCAGCCTCCCAAGTTAAGCCAGCTTGGACACAGTCAGTCCTTGGGGCTTCCTCTTCTTCCAGGAGGTCAGAACCTTTTGTGCTTCAGCAGCCTCCTCCCTGCAGCTCTCCCCCCATTCTTTCTCCTGTACCTCAACCCCCCCACCAGTCCTCTCACCCCCATATTTTCCTGCCACTGGTGTAGGTGGGAAGGAAGACGTGGGCCCCCAGAGTTGGTTTTTAGCGGTTGCTAGGAAAGGAGTGTGGGTGAAGAGAGAGGGTGGGCGGGAGAAATAGGGCTCCCCAGTTCTACGCCTCCCTTTCTCATCATAAATGCCTCAAGAGCTAAAAACCAGTTGTGTGAGATCTATTATGAAAAATAATGAGATCTGACTATGACAGCAGGGGTGAGAGAAAGCCTCAGAAACAGCTGCAGCACTGATACTTGGTATTTATACTAGTCTCCCGATAGAAAAGCCCTTGAGAGAAGTTTAAGAGTGAATTCTCAAGAAACTGCCAAACTGTGCCCCTACGAGGGATGAAATCCAACACATCCCGGCCCCTGTTCCAACCTCTCAAACCATAAACTGCACCATGTCTTCTTAAGAACTAAAATGCAGTCGAGGCGGGACAGCCTTTAAAGGAGGCATCTGCAACACTGGTCTCGCCTCTCACTGAGTAACACGTGCCCCATTTCTGGGATAGATCTGCCTTAATTCTTGGAGGCGCCCACGTCCTGGACTCTTGGGCACGTTAGACCCACCGTTCCCATTTCTCACAGCCACCCTGCAATGTCAATGGTAAGATCTTTCTGTTTCTAGAGGAAGAAACAGCGGCTCTGAGCAGGTGAGTGCCTTGCCCAAGGTCACAAGGTTTAGGAGGTAGGGCTGAGTTTCGAAAACTGCTCTGGGGATCATCTCTGCTCTGTCTACTATAACATGCCATTCCTACTGTTGTTCCCACCAAACCCCCACCCCCACCCCCCTCGCCTAAGCGGCTTTGCAGTTTTTAAATCACCCTTGGCCATGGTCATAGAACCTACTGGGGTCAAAGAGCATTTCAGAAGCTCTTGGGAAATTTTTGTGCTCGCTAAATGAAGGCAGTTTCCAAGTTGGGCACCAGATCGTCCCTGGCACCCGAGGTGGCATTCCACTCACTGTACGTTGACAGCAGAGTAGCCTTCCTCGATCCTTTCCCAAGATAAATACAAACCAAAACATGACCAAGGCCCAAGATTTAGTCATTCTGTAGAGAAGCGGGGAACAAAAGAAAATCAATAATAATGTAAAACAAAACAAAACAAAACACCAGGTCACAGGAGGATTTTTATTACCAGGCTGGAAAAAAAAATAAAGCTCTGCAGGAGAGGTGCAATGAGCCAAGCACTCACTGGAGTGAAGTCATTGGCTGGGGAGGGGAGAAGGGGGGCACTGGCTACCTCTTGCTGTTAAGGTCACTACCCTTTGACAGAGGTGGCCTCTGACCTTAACAACCCTACAATTCTGTTTTGACTGACCCTGAAACCCATGAAATTCAGATGTAGGCACTACCCAAAAGTTGAGATAAAGCTGACTAATATGGGAAAAGCTCCTGGTATGTGCCCCCAGCTGAAAGGAGCTGGCAGTTCTTTGGCGGTAGATGCAATTTATTCTGTCCTCCTCCTTTCAGGGAAATGCTAATCCTTCATAGGCAACGGGAGGGGAAGACTAAAATGTGTTGATGATGAATGACAATAATCCTTTGTCCACCGCCACCTCCTCCTAGGGCTGAACCTTAAGAGTTTAATCAAATGTTGGTAAGTAAATTAATGCTTTACTGCAAAAGGAGGTGGTGGGAAGAAGGGTGGTGAGAATATATTTCCACTGACATGTGATTCTCAATAAACTTAATTGCAAAGGCATTTATATGGGGGTATAGAAAGAGAGTTTTAGATTCCTTATTTACACACACACACACACACAGAGTCACTATCCCAAAACTGCCTTATGTCAGTGTTACAGGTGTTAACTTCAAAGCATAAGACCAAAGCAGTCAGTCTGAAAACAGTAGCTGTGGGCCCACAGGTGGCGGAGAGGTGAAGGCACTGGATCCCCCGTGGCCCAACGCGTGGTTCGAGACCCAGGTCTTGTGGCTTGAAAATCATGCCAGCTGTGTGTGT
>NW_006208084.1:4824669-4847609 GCF_000334495.1 Tupaia belangeri chinensis | reverse complement strand
TTTCCTTATTTACACACACACACACACACAGAGTCACTATCCCAAAACTGCCTTATGTCAGTGTTACAGGTGTTAACTTCAAAGCATAAGACCAAAGCAGTCAGTCTGAAAACAGTAGCTGTGGGCCCACAGGTGGCGGAGAGGTGAAGGCACTGGATCCCCCGTGGCCCAACGCGTGGTTCGAGACCCAGGTCTTGTGGCTTGAAAATCATGCCAGCTGTGTGTGTGTGTGTGTGTGTGTGTGTGTGTGTGCCCAAAATCCTGAGAGGAGAATGGAGAAGGGACTGTGGTATGGCCATCCCCCTTGGGAGGTGATTTCTTATTTTCCCTCTCTGTGTCTTCCTCTGGTGAACATACGCTCCCTGTAGCAAAATCAAAAACAAACAAAAACAAAAACCCCACACAAACAAAAAAACTAGCGGCAGCAGTAACAACAACAAATACTCATGCATTTGTGCATCCATAGGAATAACATGACTTTTTTTTTTATGAATTATTTTATTGAACATATATATATATATAATTTTTAAAATTTGACCAGAGAGGGAGAGAGAGAGAGAGAGAGAAGGAAAGTGAGAAAATAAGCCACCAGGCCCAGGACTCAAACCATGGTTGGCCATGTGGGAGTCTAGCACTCTTAGCCACCTTGCCACCTGCTGGCCCTCAGGAATGATACGACTTTTTGCCCTGTATCGTCACAACATCCTTGTAAGGGAGATTCATTTTTCATTCAGTTCAGCTAACACTTAATACTCCATGCCAGGTCTGCAGTGCTGGCCACTTTGACAGCCATCTCTTTTAACCCTTGCAGTATCCTGCAAAGTAGGTATAATTATACTCATTATAGTTGAGAAAATCAGTGCTCAGAAAGGGTAAGTGGGTTATCCCTGAACACACAGAGACAAAGTAAAAATTCCAAGTAGAATGCTTTGGCTTTCATGTTATCCCATTAGATACAAAGACTCAGTTGCCAGAAAGGTTTCAAGGAATTTGACAAACCATCAGCTTCTGAGACTCATGCAGTGAACTAAGACCAAAAACCAGGTTTTCCAGGCTGGAGGGGGAAAAAAAAAGCTCCGCAGGGAAGTCCAGGTTCTTTTGCCACATTACAACATTGGCATCCAAACCGCTGGGTTTTCCCAAGAGGTGTTTGGATGGGATTCCAAGTCAGCGGAGATGCAAATAGTTCTGACCCACATTCCAACTCTTGAATAAACAAAACCTCCTAAAGGGCAGAGCTCATTTCATGTGCTTAATTTGAGATCCCCACTGTGAACAGTCAGTATTAAACGAATATAGGTACATTTGCCAAGAACTAAGAGCGAGCGTGGGCTCAAATTTTTAAAATTATTTTTTATTATTATCATTTTAAAATTTGCTATATAGGATACATGTGCTCACCACAGAGAGACAGAAAGTGAGAAAGCAAACCATAGCGGTGTGGGAGTCCAGTGTCTCAACCACCACACCACCTGCTGGTCCCTGCACAGGCTCCATTTTAGCAATCAGGATACTGGGAAAATGACTATGGAACCTCTTAAAGTTGCTGAAAGATTGAATCAAATAGCCATACTTTAAAAAAAATGAATTATTTTATTTATTTTATTTTATTATTATTTTTAAAATCTGACCAGAGAGAGACAGAGAAAGGGAAAGTGAGAAAACAAACTGCCAGGTCTGGGACTCAAACCATAGTCGGCCATGTGGGAGTCCAGCGCCTCAACTATGCCTCCTGCTGGCCCCTAATCATATTTTCTAAGAGTTATAAAAA
This sequence comes from Tupaia belangeri chinensis, assembly GCF_000334495.1. Lineage (NCBI taxonomy): Eukaryota > Metazoa > Chordata > Mammalia > Scandentia > Tupaiidae > Tupaia > Tupaia belangeri. The sequence goes on along the minus strand of NW_006208084.1, from coordinate 4,845,838 downwards.
TACAACCTTAGTACCAGCAGATGGCGTAATGGTTATGATTCTGGACTCCCCCATGGCCAACCATGGTTCAAGTCCTAGATGAGTCGGCTTGAAATTCACAGTATACATGCATGCGTGCCCAAAATCTCATTTAGAAGAGAAGGGACTGCAGTGTGGCCATCCCCTCTGAATGGTGATTTCTTGCTTTTTGTCTCTGTCTCTCCAGCGAGCATACATGCTCTATAGAAAAAAATCTCTCTTAAACAAAAACGAAAACAAAGACAAAACCTTGAAACCATCTTTTCACTCTAGTTTTATAAATGAGATCCAGACATAAAAAAACAAATGCATGGGACCAGCAGTTAGCGTAATGGCTATGTTGCTGGACTTCCCTGTAGTCGACCATGGTTCGAGTCCCAGACCCGATGGTTTAAACTCACGCTGGGTGTGTGTGAATGTGTGCCCAAGATCCTGAGAGGAGAACAAAGGGGAAGGGATTGCAGCCTGGCCATCCCCCCTGGGGGATGATTTCTCGCTTTCTGTCTCTCTTTCTCTCTCTGTCTTTCTGGCTAGCACACGTGCTCTATAGCAAAAAGGAAAAAAAAAAATATATATATATATATATACACATATATGCATAAGGATCTGAAGCTAGTCAGCAAGAGACCCTCTCTTGACTCCCAGTTCTGTTTGATTTTTACATCATATGGCATTATAAGGCAATATTTTGAGTTTAACACGTTGTAAACTGAAGTTCAATTGGCTGGTTATAGAGCTATCACTGATTCTGAAACATTTCTCAGATTTCTTTTTCCCTATCTCATTTTAGTCCCACTAACCAAATTGGCCTGTAAGAAATATCCATTGCTGGTTTTCAAATTCAGCCAATTTGATGTGATTTCTCAATAGGCCTTGAGTTAAATTTGGTCTCTTGTTCTTTTTTCACAGCATTTCCACCTCTCAGAATTTGAGTGCTCTTCAAGCTCTCCCCATCATTCTTTTTTTCTTTTTCTTAAAGTTTTTTTGCCATAGGGCACGTGTGCTCACCAGACAGAGAGAGAGAGAGAGAGAGAGAGAGACGAGGGAGAGGGAAAGTGAGAAATCACACACAGGGATTGGGGGTGGTGGTGGTGAAGAAATGGCCACGCCACAGTCCTTTCTCTTCCATTTTCCTCCTGGGTTTTTGTTTTTGTTTTTTTAGAATTATTTAATTTAATTTTATTTATTTCAATTTGCCCAGAGAGGGGGAGAGAGAAGAGAGGAGGGAGAGAGAGAGAGAGAGAGAGAGGAGAGAGAGAGAAAGAGAAAGAGAAGAAAGGAGAGAGAGAGAGGAGAGGAGAGAAAGTGAGAAAGCAAACTGACAGGTCCAGGACTCGAACCACTGTGGGAGTCCAGCACCCTTAACCACCATGCCACCTGCTGGCCCCCTCCTCCTGGGATTTTGGATATGCATGTACAAACACACGCCTGCGTGAGTGTGGGCACCTGCCTCTAGCTGCCAAGTGCGGAGCTCGAACTGCACTCGACCATGTGCAAGTCCAGCACCTTAACCTCCACACCACCTGCTGGCCGCCATTCTTTTTTCTTCTCTCTCTCTCTCTTTTTTTTTTAACATTTTGTTTCCTTTTATTGTGCCAAAGGACACATGTGTATGAGTGTATAAGAGAGAGAGAGAGAGAGAGAGAGAAAGCAGAACCCCCCAGTGGGGCTTGGTCACACCACAGTCCTTTTTCCTCCAATCCATTCTCTTTGTAGCTCTCCTCCAAGAGAGCATCTCTGATTACTCCCCTTCCCAATGTTTCTCTTGCTTTGAATATGCACAGTGTTATGCTTAATTTGTCTCTTTATGGCATTAAAAATTATTCGTTTGGGGATGGCAGGTGGCATGGTGGTTGAAGGTGCTGGCTCCCACATGGCTGACTACGGTTCAAGTCCTGGACCTACCTAGCAGCCGGCTTTCTCACTACCCCTCTCCTCTCACTCTGTTCCTCTTTGGTCAAATTAAAAAGAAATGAATAAATAAATAAAGTTAAAATGAAATGATTTTTAAAAAAAGATTATTGTCTGTTTCTTAAGGGACAAGATCACTTATTTCAACTTGTTCTTTTTCTTAATTTTTAAAATTTTATTTATTTTTTAAAACAACAGCCTCAGGCATTTTTTAAAAAAGAATTACTTATTTTATTTAATGTATTCAGTCATTTATTTTAATTTGACCAGAGAGAGAGATACAGAGAGGGAGAGAAACCGAGAAAGAAAGCCACCAGATTCAGGATTTGAACTGTGGTCAGCCATGTGGTAGTGTCCAGCACCTTAACCACCACACCACCTGCTGGTACACTCAGCTTGTTATTTTTTATGATGTCTAAGACAATGTTGTGCTTCACGAGCACTAAATATGAAAGGAACAAACTATGTTAATTAGCTTTGCTACCAAAGGGGCATTTCATTCATGTAGAAAGTGAAAATAATAACTTTTAGGGGCCAGCAGGCAGCACGGTAGTTAAGGCACTGAACTCCTACACGGTTTGAGTCCTGGACCTGGAAGCTTGCTTTCTCACTTTCTCTGTCTCTCTCTTCCTCTTTTCAAAATAAAAATTACTAATACATAAATAAATTATTCTCAAAAAAAAAGAACCTTACATCGTGCCAGGTTCTTCTGACATGTCAAAGACTAATAAGTTACATGCACTTGGTTTGGCAGTCTACCAAAAAACTAGTTTGTGGTTGATAGTTTGTCAAAATATTAGTCCAATGGTTCTCAATCCTGGCTGCTCAGTTAAATCAACTGGAAAGTTTTTAAAACTACTAATACCCAGGCCTCGTCACAGATCAACTAAATCAGAATCTTTGCAGGTATGCCCAAGCAATAATTTGCACATATCATATTAATATTTGATTTGCACATATTGATTTGTACAATCCCACTCTAATTAATATTAATAGATATCTATAGAGAGTAAGCCTGCTAAAATGTGTTTTTATTGTTGTTCTCAGAATCATAAAATTTTAGGACCAAGAACTAAAGTAGGATCTGGATCAATCCCTTTATTTTATGGCTGAGACATTGTGGTTTAAAGGAAGTTGAGTGGCCTCACATAGTGAGTTAGTGGTTGCTGAGTGACAAGTTATATCTTAAATTATTGAAATTCTTTGAATTCCAATTCTGGTTTTTTTCTTTTCCCTAAAATTTATTCATTTGATTTCTTCCATGAATGAGAGAGTCAGAGAAGATAGCACACCCAATAGGATCCTGATGCTGCTCTCCACCCCCAGCTGCAGCCAGTCCTCGATCATGGATACCAGCATGCCTGGCATAACTAGAACCTTCCACCATGGGTCAGCCTTATAGAGGGTCACATTCTACCTCTGCATCACCATGCAGCTCCTGAACTCCAATTCTGGAGCTGTAGCAACTAGACCGAACGGTTTCGTTTCTAAATTTCTTTCTTCTAAAGAGAATGTATAAAACATGCAGTATGTGCAAGAGTTGGATTTTAAAAGCTGTTAGCACCTTGGGGCCAGCAGGTTGAAAGGTGGTTAGGACGCTGGACTCCCACATGGCCCACTGCAGTTCGAGTCTCGGACCTAGCGGCTTTCTCTCTCTCTCTCTCTCTCTCTCTTCCCGGTCAAAATTGAATAACTCAAAAAGTTAAATAAAAATTAAAAAAAAAAAAAAAAACCTGTTAGCACCAGGTACTTCTTAAAGACCTTCAATCTGGCACATTCCAACTTCAAAATTGAATAATTCAAAAAGTTAAATAAAAATAAAATCCTGTTAGCACCAGGTACCTCTTAAAGACCTTCAGTCTGGCACATTCCAACTAGCCCAATGTCATGGCAAGAGGAAATGCCACAGCAGGATATATCAAAGTCCAAAATAAATGGCTGGTATTTATTTGCAGGCTTTTTCATTGGCTCTAACCTGGAAGTCTCTAACCCTGTATGTTATCAGAGCACAGAGCACCACCGGCCTTTAACTATACCACTTATTAGCAAACTCAATTGCTTATGAGCATGTGACCACCATGACCTTCCCTTTTGCTCTGTAAAGGAAAAGACAGTGCTTGTCCTATTGACCTTGCATCTCTCAACTATTATGAAAATTAAAGTAGATCGTCTGTGTGGAGACAGTTTGGGAATATTAAAGCAATATACTTACTTATGTATTATTTATATTGCTACCTTTCAGAGCAATGGCTCATGGATAAATATTCATTGCTTTGACTATCCAGGCCCTACATCCTAATTCCTCGGTACCATGCCACCTAGCAATCAACTGGAACTGGAGGCAGTGCTTGACTAGAGACTCTAGTCACTGAGAGTATCAGATAACGAACATTCAGGGAAATAACTTGATGTAGTAACCCAGGATTTAGCTAGGCTCTAGTCCCAGAGTCTGCTTTTACATACTGACTTTGGACAAGTCATTGAGTTTTTCTGGGACCAGACTCTCATCAGTTGTCAAAAGATAACTTGATTCCGGGACCAGCAGTTAGCATAACGGCTATGTCGCTGAACTCCCATGTAGTCGACTGCGGTTCGCGTCCTCGACCCGCTGGCTTAAAAAACTCACGCTGGGCGCATGTGCATGGGTGCCCAAGATCCCAAGAGGAGAATGGAGGAGAAGGGATTGCAGCATGGCTATCCCCCCTGGGGGGTGATTTCTCGTTTTCTGTCTGTCTGTCTGTCTGGCGAGCGCACGCACCCTATAGCAAAAACCTCTCAAAAAAGAAAAAAAAAAAAAGATAACTCGATTCCAAAATCAGAATGTTAACATTTAATTAAAATTAGTAAGAACAGTTTCCCAAGCCATTACTTCATGTAGTTTCGCATTTAAAAAATCTCTTTTTAGAACTAAAGGCGAAAAACAACCTGCTTCTGGAAAATTGACATTTCAAAGATGTGTAAGACCCCCTTTATACAAAACAGCTCTACTGAGATACTTCATGCTTGCTAATAATCCTCCATATACTCTTGCTCTAAAAATAGACATATGGCTACCCAAAAGCACTTAATATAGTACTGGACAGAGTAGGCTTCCAAGTACATTTGGGTCTAAGTTAGTGTTACTTAACTCATCTGACCCTGCTTCCTTATCTATAAATGGAACAATACCTTCTTCAATGAGCCTTTGAGATAATGTATATTAAAATGTTTTGTCATCTGTTAAAAATAATGGTAAGATATTACTATTACCTTAGGAATGTAGTTAACTACCTCTGGCATTCCTTAGAAGTCTGCTATTTTGAGAGATGGTAAAATCTGACGACAGACACAGCACCTACTCTGATGCCTGGCTTAACTAACATGCTCAATAAATACCTATTGCCTGAAAAAACACAATCCACAGAAACAAGACCAAAAACTCTACAAGTTTCCATGTTTGCTTTTAATCTCCAAATTCCCAGTATTTACTACAATATCTTGCACAACATACAAAAAACTCAATTATCAGATGAGTAAATTTTATTTTTTTAAGATTTTTTTTAAGTTTTTGTGCCATGCTGTAATCCCTTCTCCTTCATTCTTCTTCTTTTTATTTATTTATTTTTTTTTGGAGAGGGTTTCACTATAAGGGCGCGTGCACTTGCCAGAAAGACAGAGACAGACAGAGAAACAGAAAGCGAGAAATCACTCCCCAGGTGAGACGGCCACGCCGTTCTCCTCCATTCTCCTCTCGGGATCTTGGGCATGCATGCACAAGCGCGTAGCGAGTTTAAGTCACTGGGTCTGGGACTTGAACCGTGGTCGACTACATGGAAGTTCAGCGACATAGCCATTACACTAACTGCTGTTTCCTCTTCTTTGATATTTTAGGTGCATGTCTGGCCTGAGCTTTCAAGCCTTCTGTTCTGGGATGCCAACCATGTTCATGGGGAAGTCCAGCACCTTAACCATCAGGCTACCTGATGGTCCCTAGGTAAGTAAAAGTAAATTTTCAACCCCTCTAGCTCCTTTTTTTTTTTTTTTTTTTTAAGATTTATTTAATTTTGTTATTATTATTTTTTAATTTGACCAGAAAGACAGAGCGAAAGAGAGGGAGAGAGAGAGAAAGGGAAAGCGAGAAAGCAAGCCACCAGGTCCAGGACTTGAACCGTGGGTGGCCATGTGGAAGTCCGGCAGGAGTCCACCGGGCCACCTGCCAACCCCCATCTCCTCTAGTTCCTCTTTAGCACAACTCAAGAGGAGAGAGGCCAGCAAGGTCAGCATCAAAGGTAAAGGCTGGTTGAAGTGGAAATCTGGAAATTACTTGGAGAATCCATCCACTCTCTACCAAAAGTTTGGGAGTGCAGAGCACGGGCTGTGAGTTCAAATTCCGTTTTCAAAATTTGCAATTTTCATAAATCAAACTACCAACCTGTCAAGTATATAGTTCCCAAATGTATGTGGGATGAATTTGTGAGAAATCAAGTGAGTTAACCCAGATGAAGCATGTGAGTGCCTTGCACAACGGCAGCCTCCATCACCACTCCCAGCCCTGCTCTAATTGTATTACTACATTTCCTGGTGGATGGAGGGCAGTTGTCTTCGGGGGGAAAATCTGGATTCAAATCTTGATCTCCCATTCACTGGCTATGCAATTTAGGACAAATTCCTGACTCGGGTTTCTTTTGGTTCCACCGAAAGTGTTGTGAGAATCAAAGGCTGTAAGGAAACTACCTAACACAGTCGGGAGCCCCAAAGGCACAAGATGCATGGCGGCAATTATTAATAAGGCAAAAAGCTCGCCGAGTTCCCTGTTATCTGGATAACTGGCTCCAAATTCCCACATCCCCGCGGCTGAACATGTAACATCACTGCAAACAAGGGAGGAAGGAAAGAATTTCAGAAGCCTAAACCGCTAAGCAAGTAAAGAGGGAATTAAGCCAGTGCTTGACAGCTCCCATCGAGGGGTGGCAGTTTCCGCGATGGTCAGTCAGTCCCACCAACCTGCTGGAGCAGGACAGTCGGCGGCGTAAGGGACAAAACCGAGGCACAGACGACGCTCAGACCCTCCCCCTAACGGTCTCCCCTCCGCTGGCCTCAGAGAAGACGCCGGACTCTGGTTTCCGGCCCTCGCAGGACTACAGTTCCCATCATGCCTCTGGGGGAGAAGTCTTTTCCGCAGGATGACTACTAATCCCGACATGCCATTCGGCACTCCTATAAAGCGGGCGGCAGCGTGGGCTCGCCCCGTTGCATGCAGGGAATGGTAGTCCGGCTAGCTGCTGGCTCATAGATGGGCGGGGAAGAGCCGAGTCGCTCTCATCCGCTGAGAATGATTCACAGAGGAGGGTCGGCAGCGAACAGTTGTGTCTGTGAAAGCCCACTCAAAAGACTGGCGTCCTCACAGAGGGAGGGACAGGCCGTGCTTTGAAAGTGTAGCCCGGCCCCGCCTCAGGCCGCTCGCCAGGCCTTGACCCAGTCCTGGGCCTTGCCGGGGGCGGCCTCGAGGCGCCGGTTGCTGGGGGAGCCGTGACGTCGCGGGGTGAAAGTTGAGGGGCGGTGACGTCGGGCCTGTCCGGGCGGAGGCTGGGGGCTTGGAGGCAGGAGGGAGGGAGGGAAGGAGGGAAGGAAGGAAGCTGGGAAGGAGCGAGCGAGCGGGGGCGCGAGGCGTTTACGTGGTTGGCTTGGCCGGGCAGGTTGGCCTCTGCTCCCCGAATGTGGCCATGGATGAGGAGCGCGCCCTCTACATCGTCCAGGCAGGCAAAGCGGGGGCTATCGAGCGGGTCCTGAGGGATTACAGCGACAAGGTAAAGAGCCCTGGCCCAGGGCATGCGGTATCGCACCCCAGGGCCGCCCTCCGGGTTTGCACAGCGCATCCCCCCCCACCCCGTCTCATTCCGGGGATGCGCATTGCACTCCCCCGAAAACGTTTCCGGCTTGGGCATGCGTGTTTGTGCCCCCAGCCTTTCACATGCATGCATCCTGCATCCCCCCGCCCCCACTCTAGCGCCCACTCCCCGGATTCCCGGCCCTGCAGCCTGTCCTACGGTCCTCCCAAGCGTGCAAGTCACACCCCTGGAATCCGTAGATGTGTGTCTGTGCCCCGTGCCCCACTCTAGGATGCATGAATGCATGCAAGGCTTCCTCACCTGTGTAGTATAAAAATACGTGCTTCTCTGTATGAACACGGCCCTCGATATGCAAGAAATGTGTTAGGAACGATGGCAATTCTTTATGTGCCTGTAACACTGTGTGACAGTTAAAAAGACGTTGATATGTCATTTATGGTCTTCTTTGATTCTCAGAATATATTATGTAGGGTAGATGGTATCATCCTCCCCATTTTATAGATGAGGAAACCGAGGTGCAAAGAAGTAAAATCATGCCCAAGGTCATGGACATAACTCTGTTGTAAGTGGGTGGAGAATCTAACTCCTAATAATACCTGTCATTTGTATTGCATTAACAGCTTTCCTATCCATTATCTCATTTAATCTTGACAGTAGCTCAGTAAGGTATTATCTCCGTTTTGCAATTGAGACTCTAGATCTCTTAAGTAACTTGCCCAAGGTCATACTAGTAAGTGGCTATCCAACCTAAGTCTTCAAATTATCCATTCATTGTTCCTTCACTTTACAACTCTGCAATAAGATGGTATCTTGTTATAAATCCCAGTCACTTCTCTCAATCTCTCTCCATGAACCGTTAGCTCTCCATTACTTGGAAAGCCTTTTAGGAATTTAGAATGATTGTTTCAAAAGGTAACATACCACACCTTTATTCTTCAGTTTAGAAGGCTACTTTATAGGAATGGCTCACTACTCCCTTCTGTGAATACACACCCAACACCAAGATGTCACACCCTAGATGTAACATCTTTTTTTTTTTCCTTTGTTTTTGCCTTCCTTCATAATCTCCCCTTTTGTGTTTTCTATGGTCCACAACTGTACTTCCATACACTTTGCATCATTGAACTGTCAGTATGCTATTTCTGTCCTGGATGAAAGGATCCAAAAAGAAGATAGAGCCGCTTTATGAAGAGACTTCATTCCCATTTAATCTTCCCAACAACATTAAAGAGACTAGTGGTATTCCCTGTTTCACAAATGACAAATCTTAGAATAATAGTGTAGTGGCAGGTTCACACAATCACTGAGAGATGAGGCTGAGATTTGAATCTAGATTTTCCCAACTTCAAGTCCCGACTTCTTCCTATAGTACTGTGCAGCTTTCTTTGGGAGGTTGCTTAGGTTCTATTCTATTTATAACATAGCTCCATCACTTTCTATTAATTATTTTTTAAAGAATTATTTTATTTAACTTTATTTACTTTAGTTTGACCAGCGAGGGACAGAGAGAGAAAGAGAGAGAGAGAGAGAGAGAGAGGGAGGGAGGGAAAGGGAGGAATGGCTCACTACTCCCTTCTGTGAATACACACCCAACACCAAGATGTCACACCCTAGATGTAACATCTTTTTTTTTTTCCTTTGTTTTTGCCTTCCTTCATAATCTCCCCTTTTGTGTTTTCTATGGTCCACAACTGTACTTCCATACACTTTGCATCATTGAACTGTCAGTATGCTATTTCTGTCCTGGATGAAAGGATCCAAAAAGAAGATAGAGCCGCTTTATGAAGAGACTTCATTCCCATTTAATCTTCCCAACAACATTAAAGAGACTAGTGGTATTCCCTGTTTCACAAATGACAAATCTTAGAATAATAGTGTAGTGGCAGGTTCACACAATCACTGAGAGATGAGGCTGAGATTTGAATCTAGATTTTCCCAACTTCAAGTCCCGACTTCTTCCTATAGTACTGTGCAGCTTTCTTTGGGAGGTTGCTTAGGTTCTATTCTATTTATAACATAGCTCCATCACTTTCTATTAATTATTTTTTAAAGAATTATTTTATTTAACTTTATTTACTTTAGTTTGACCAGCGAGGGACAGAGAGAGAAAGAGAGAGAGAGAGAGAGAGAGAGGGAGGGAGGGAAAGGGAGAAAGCACACTGCCAGGTCCGGGACTTGAACCGTGATGGAACATGTTGGAGTCCGGTGCCCTTAGCCACCATGCCACCCGCTGGCTGCATCTTTCTATTAATTCTTTACTATCTGCCTCATTTAGGAGAAACTCATTTCACACATAAGTGTACACATTGTGGAGATTATATTCATTTGATTTATTTTTGTTTTCCAGAAGCGATATAAGCCAGCTACAAACTGATTTTCAAAAGAAAAAAATACAACAGAGAATTTGACTATTGTGTTTATTTAGTACTTACTGTATGCCAGGTGCCCAAACAGTAAAGAGGGACTTTTCTCCTACAAGAGAGGGCAGGGGAAAAACTTCTAACTGGCTTTTAACGCTCTTTCAATATTCTCCTTCCCTTCATGGCTAAACTAATTATAATTTGACTCTAGATTTGCATCCTCCAATTTATTTATTCCTCTATCTCTTTGCAGGTTAGTTTCCATTTACCACTCCTGGTCAAGTACTGTATGAGCTTAAATGATGACATCTACATCTCCGCTTTTCATATAGCATGTTTTTAAAGTTGTATGCCCGTTGTGTACTATTTGAGGGGATATCCTGAAAAGCTTAGGAAGATTCCTAAGTCCGTGTACTTTTGTGGCTCAGCCTGAGAATGCTCTGGCTTGGTGTGAACCAGGTCAGTTAGCTCTTTCAGAAGAAACATGTTATGTTTAATGCTGATATAGTACAAAGAAAATAGTTGAGCTTTATGGTGCAGTGAGTCCTTACCCCTCAAGGGGAGAGTTTAGGGGAAAATGAATAGGAAGGAGAAATAAGACTGTAGTGGTCAGGCAATAAGATCAGGGAATTCTGTGGAATTAAATGGGCTTAACTCTATGGTGTATAGAGTCTGAAACCTGAAAAAGTAACTGAATATCATGTGCTTAAATTTCCTTATCTGGATTTGAGAAATGTTTGGGTAAGTGCTGATTATGGGACTTTGAGGAGTTCAACCAAGAGAGAAATGAGTGATGTATAGAGTGATTGGTTCATTCTTTGGGAGAGGAGTAGGCAGGTTCTTTATGCTACTTTATTTGTCTAATAAAGTCAGTCTTTGAAACGAGACGGTCAAGTATAATGGAAGAAGGTTGGATTTGGTATCATATAATCCTTGGTTCAAATCCCATCTCTACCACTTATTATCTTTGTGACTGGGTAAGTTATTTTGAAACTTGAGCCTCAGTTACTTTATATAAAATAGATAATATCACTATTCTCTTAGGTTATTGTGAGATTAAATTAAATGAAGTATAGTGCCAAACACTGAATGCAATGCACTTAAAGAGTTAAGAGGCAGTCACTCAGTAAGTTACAGTTATAGTGATCAAGGTACTCAAGAGGTCATGTGGCCAGAATACAGGCTGTAGAGTCACACTGGTTACTTAACCTTTCTGAGCCTTAGTTTCCTCAACTGCCAAATGGGGATAATTACAGCACCTATATCATAGTATTGTAGTTAGGATGAAATGAATTGTATGTGTAAAGAACTTAGAATAGTTCCCTGCTGAAGGAACACCCCTTAACTGTTAGCATTAAACAAAAAAGCTGGAATTAAAATTGTGGCACTAAATGGGGATCAACAGGTGGCGTGGTGGTTAAGGTGCTGGACACCCCCACACGACTGACCATGGTTAAGTACATGACCTGGCGGCTTGCTTTCTCACTTTCCCTCTTTTTTTTTTTTTTTTTTGGAGAGGTTTTTGCTATAGGGCACGTGTGCTCGCCAGAAAGACAAGAGAGAGACAGAGAGACAGAAAGTGAGAAATCACCCCCCATGGAGGATGGCCACGCCGCAATCCCTTCTCCTCCATTCTGCTCTCGGGATCTTGGGCACTCACGCACACGTGCCTGGCGTGAGTTTAAGCCACTGGATCCGGGACTCGAACCACGGTCGACTACATCGGAGTCCAGTGACATAGCCATTCTGCTAACTGCTGGTCCCTCACTTTCCTTCTTTCTCTCTGTGTGTCTCTATCTGTTCAAACTAAAAATAAAAGCATGAACAAATAAATAATTTTAAAGTTAAATAATTGTGGCACTAAATTGACAAAGCACAATATGAAAATTTAGGAATATAGAAGTGGAGAATTGTTTATCAGATATGCTTAGAGTTATTTGAATATTTGTGTGTATATAATGAGATATTATTTATACTCAAGTATAAACACAAAATTCATTTCTGTTTTATATATACATTATGTATATATATATATATATACACACACATATATATAGCCTTGAAATAATTTTATACAGTGTTTTTGTATTGCAGTAACTTTGTTTTATTTTTTTCTTTTTAAATTTGCTATAGGGTACATGTGCTTGCCAATTACTCCATTTTCAGAGCCAAATCACATATGTAAAGGGTTTTGTTCTAGGGCAAAGTTAGGATTTTCACCATTTGGGCTGGTGCATCTGGTTAAGCCATAGGCAAAAAGCCTTCAGTCTGAAAACTGAGCAATTCTCTATTCTATATTAAATTACACTTCTAATTTGAATTTCATACAGTCTTTTTACCCAATTACTTCATTCCCAGAGTTAAGTCACATATGTAAAGGGTTTCTTCTTGGGGAAAGTTGGGATATTCCCTTTTTAGGCTTCAACACTGGATAAGCCATAGGTGAAAAGGCTTCATTACGAGAACTAAAGAGACAGAAGGAAAGTGAGACAGCACCCTCGGGGGGGATGGCCATGCCGCAATCTCTCCTCTTCCATTCTCCACCCAGGATTTTGAGTATGCACGCACACAGGCACAGCTAGTGTGTTTTTCAGGCCAACAGACGTGGACTCAAACGGTGCAGTGGACCTTGTGAGATCCAACTGCTTTAACCATGATGCCCCTGGCTGGTCCCTGTATTGCAGCATTTTGACTGAGACCTATCACATAAGGTTGGGTGTAGAATTTTCTACTTGCGGTGTGATGTGATGACACTCATAAAGTTTTGCATTTTGAAACATTTGAGTTTTGGATTTTCAAATTAGGGATAGTCCAACTATACTCCATCCTCCCCCCTTTAGTTTTTTTCTTTATTCATGATAGAATACATATGAGAGAGAGAGAAAAATGAGCACCCTCCACTGAGTCTGGTCATACCACTGTTTCCTTTCGTCAGTTCTCTTTTGGATCTTGGGCTCTCAAATTAGTGCCTAGTGCACTCTGGGCTGACTGCATCAGGGACTTAAACCACAGTCACCATGGCGGGGGTCTGACCTCTGCCTAATACCAGGGAGGAGATCCCAGTATTCTATTGTTTCTCCTTCCCCCCTTACACTTTATTTTTGTTTAAGTTTATTTATTTCTTTTATAAGAGTGGGGAGAGTGAGAGAGAGAGACTGGCACTCCAACAGTGTCTTCACACCACAAGCCTACCCCTAACCTCAGCAAGCCCAGATAATAGGTGGGTGCACCTGGTGTGCACAGGGAGACCTCAGGATGCAAACCTGGAACCTTCCGGTGTGGCTTCAAGATTGTGGATCATTCAGTTATAGCTAGCTGACCCTTGCCCTTGTGTTGTTTTCCCAAGAATTATTTAGCTTTATTTATTTTAATTTGACCAGAGAGGGACAGAGTGCAAGAGTGAGAGAGGGAAAGTGAGAAAGCAAGCCTCCACATCTGGGACGTGAACCGCAGTTGGCTGTGTGGGAGTCTGTTGCCCCTAACCATCACGCCACCTGCCGACCCCATCCATTGTGCTTCTTAATGGGTAGCAAAATACCATATTCAAAATAACAGTTACCTATCTGGCCCCTGTTGCAAACAACACGTAGTTTGTACTGTGTCATATACACTCCCATTTTCAAGCCACCACCTTTTTTTTTTCTTTTTTTAATTTTTTTAGAATTGTTTATTTAATTTCACTTATTCATTTATTTTAATTTGACTAGAGAGAAAGAGAGAGAGACAGAGAAGGTGAGAAAGCAAGGTGCCAGATCCAGGACTCAAATTGTGGTCAACCATGTCGGAATCCGGCACCTCAACTACCAGGCCACCTGCTGGCCCTCCAAGCCTTCTTGCTTCATTAATTGACCCTTGTTATTTTGGGGAAAGGGAAGATCTGTCTATTCCAGAAAGAAAGCAACCTCTCTACTTGTAAAAGGCATAATGCAAGTTGACTCAGCATAGGAAAGTTTTTATTTTTTTTTTTTTAATATAAAGAGTGGTTGCTTTTTACTTCTCTCAATTCACCTATTAACATTTATTGAGTGCCTGTTATGTACTCTGTATTATCCTAAGCACTTTCACATGTCATGTCATCTCATTTAATTGTCTTATATTCAAACTTAGGAAGGAGATGGACGTATCCACCTCCACTACCATCTTTTTAGTGTAGACAGGCTCAAGAGCACAGAGCTAGAAAGTAGCAAAAACCAGGTCTTCAGATTCCATAGCCAGGACTCCTTTTGCAGGACTGTGTTGCCTTATTCTGCCTGTTTTATGGTTTTAGCACTTAAGAGAAAGTTTTTCAGGAGTGGTATACTACTTTCTCTGACTGTTGCTGGGCCCTGATCACCTCCTCTGCAGTTTAGAATGAACTGTTAATTTGGGGAAGTATGTATTGTTATGCATATACAGGCTCCTGCTCCTCCTTCAGGGCCTGGTCCATAACAGATTTAGTAGAGATTGATTATGAGAGATTAATGATCATATAATCAACAACAAACAGTGATTACGGACCCTGAGGTGCATAATAGTAATCATGATTCCTTCAGTCATGGGATGTTTATGTAGATTAGAAGAAACCTCAAAGATAATTTGGCCCAGCTCTTTCATGTGAGAGGTAAAGAAACTGAGGCCTAGAATCATCAACTCTGATGGTAACCAGTGAAGTCATGGCTGCTGCAGAGGCCAGTGGACATATAACTACTTTATAGCATGTCTAGCAGGATTTAATTTTGAAAGTGTGGCAAGTTTATGGCCAAATGAAGGATAAAAGTTATTTAATATGCAATTAGGTAGGTCTCCAAGAGTCTTCGTAAGAGAGGAAAACCACACTCGTAGCGGTGAAGTCTTCATTTATTTGCTGGAAGAACCTGATCGATGGAGACTTGATAATGGGACAGTTCTAGAAATACAGCCTCTGCATTTAAATAGAGCATATAAATATCAGGGACCATATAAGAGGATTCTTTTGCTTTCCACTTTTGAGGTTGAGCTGTGACTCTTAGAGTTCACTCTGTGGGTGTTTGCAGAGGAGCATGTTTAGTGGGCTGCTCCTTTATTATACTTTGTTCTTATTTCCAGATGGGGTTATATAATCTACTGGTTTTTAGTTCTACAAGTGATTTCTGTTCATGAAACACAGGACAAAAGATACCACCCAGATTTATTCCCTTGTTTTGGTGCCGTTTGAGGTTGGTGCTGTTCAAGTATATCTTTAGAAATCCGTGAAAAACTCCTATCTAGTAGGTCAGTATTTGGCCAGATACCACATCATGGGCTGTGAAATAATAATAGTGGCCATTTATTTAATATATATATATTTTTTATTTCTTAAAGTTTTACTAAAGGGAGTTTGAGTTTGCTAGAGAGACAGAAAGGTACAGGAGAAAGAACCCCCACCCTCACCCCACATGGGGACTATTCACATCACAATCCCTTCTCTTCCATTTCATCTTTATTCTGACATTTTGGGCACATGCACACACATGACCAGTGTGGTTTTGTTCCAAGCCTCCTGGTCCAGGACTCAAATCACGTGGTTGCCTATATGAGATCCTACTGCTTTAGCCACCAGGCTATGGGCTGGCCCAATGATGGTCATTTATTGTGCAAGGTGCTATACAAAAGTTAAGAAAAATGTGGAGGGTAGTACGGTTGAATAACTTGACCACGGTTGCACTTTCAATAAGCAGCAAAGCTGTATTCAAACTCAAGGTTGTCTGACACCTAAGGTTTTCAGAGACTGTTATTTATAGGTATAAAACTTCCAGTGGGGGCCAGCTAGGTGGTGTGATGGTTAAGACGGCTGAATCTCACATGGCCAACTGCACTGTTCAAGCGCCACACCTGGCGGCTTGAAAAACAGCAGTGTGGGCGCTTGTGTGCCCAGAATCCTGAGAGGAGAATGGAGGGGAAGGGATTGTGAGGGATTGTGGTGTGGCCAGCTCCCCCATGGGGTACTTTCTCTCTTCATCTCCTTTCTCTGTCTCTCTGACAAGTGCATGCACCCTATTACCAAATAGGGTGGGAGTCCACAAATGAGTCTGGTGTGTCACAGAGCTGCTGGAGCTTGCTAGTCTCTAAATTAAACAGTTTTACTCTTTAATTTATTACTCTTTAATTTATATTTGACTTGTTGCTCTTAAAACTTAGAGGCTAGGTGGTTGACAGTTGACTAACAGTTCTAGATGAACATTTATAGCCAGAAATGATAGTTTCCCCTTTTCCCTGTTCAGCTTAGAAAAGGGAGAGAATAGGGGTTTAGGGTTACTGAATAGGTAATATGTTATCTAAGTTGGATAAAAGGAGCCAGCCAGCCCTATAAAAACCAGCATTCGTTTGAGTCAAACAATCTTAGAGGGTTGAGTTTCTGAACAAATTGGTGCTGTCAGAATTCTGTTTATAGTGCCTTATGTGCTAGTATTGGGTCATTGGAAAAATCATGGTGTATTTTTTTCTATTTATCTATGCAAAAATGTGTCATGACTTTTCTAACAACCCAATGTGTTTTCTTTTCTTTCTTTCTAAATAGATTTTTGCTATTGGATGTGTGCACTTGCCGGAAAGACAAAGAGAGACAGGGAGGTGAGAAATCACCCCTTAGGAGGAATGGCCACACCACAGTCCCTTCTCCTCCATTCTCTCTTCTTTTTTTCTTTCTTCCTTTTTTTTATCTTGCTATAGGGCACGTGCGCTCGCCAGACAGACACAGAGAGACAGAGAGACAGAGAGCAAGAAATCACCCCCCAGGGGGGATGGCTATGCCGCAGTCCCTTATCCTCCATTCTCCTCTCGGGATCTGGGGCACACACGCACACACGCCCAGCGTGAGTTTAAGCCACCAGGTCCAGGACTCAAACCGCGGTCGGCTACATGGGAGTCCAAGTGACATAGCCATTATGCTAACTGCTGATCCCCTCCTCCATTCTCCTCCTGGGATTTTGGGCATGAACTCACATGGTGAGAGTTTTTGTTTTTGTTTCTTTTTTATAAGAATTATTTTAGGGACCAGCAGATGGCATAATGGATAGTCACTGGACTCCCATGTATTTGACCGAGGTTCGAGTCCCAGACCTGGTGGCTTAAACACAACACCAGGTACATGTGCGTGCGTGCCCAAGATCCTGAGAGGAGAATGGAGAAGGGATTGCGATGTGGCTATCCCCGCCAGGTGGTGATTTCTCTCTTTCTGTCTCTCTGTTTCTCTGTCTTTCTGGCAAGCACACACGCCCTATAGCAAAAACCTCGCCAAAAAAAAAAAAAGAATTATTTTATTTAACTTTATTTATTTATTTTGATTTGACCATAGAGGGATAGAGTGAGAGAGAGGGAAAGTGAGAAAGCAAGCCACCAGATCCGTGACTTGAACCACAGTCAGCCATGTGGAAGTCCAACGCCCTTAACCACCATGCACCTGCTGGCCGCCTAGCAAGAGTTTTAAGCTGTTTGGTCCTAGACTCGAATGACGGTTGACTATGGGAGTCCAGCGATGTAACCATTATGCCATCTGTTGTTCTCCCAAAAGATATTTTTATAACTTATTCAGTGTCTTTCCTAAAGACAATTTCTTTTTCTGTCTCCTCACCATAAGTTTCAAGAAAGAGTTTAGGGGAACTGTTATATTAATAACCAGGTACATATATTCCAGATAATTTACAAAATTAATATTTCACATATAATGGCAAAAAATAAACTTTCTTAGTTTCAAGCTACAGTCATTTTTTTCTTGTTTTTATCTAATCTTTACTGAACTTTACAATTTTAGCCTGATGTCTGTTGCTGCTTTATTTTAAATTTTTATTTATTTATTTATTTATTTATTTTTGCTATAGGACACATGTGCTCACAAGAGAGAGACACAGAGAAAGAGAGATAAAGTAAGAAATCACACCCCAGGGGGGATGGTCATACCATACCACAGTCCCTTTTTCTCCATTCTCCTCTCAGGATTTTGGGCATGCACATACACACACTTGGAGTGTTTTTCAAGTTCGCAGGTCTGGGACTCACACCACACATTTGGCTGTGTGGGATCCAGCCACCTTAACTTCCATTCCACCTGCTGGCCCTGGTACTGCTTTATCTTTAGTGTTAGTTTTTTACTAAAATAGATCTGTACATTTCTTTTTTTTTTAATAATTATTTTATTTTTATTTATTCGTTCATTTATTTTTTTTTTTAAATTTGACCAGAGAGAGACAGAGGTTGAGAGTGAGAGAGAGAGGAAATGAGAAAACAAGCCACCAGATTCAGGACTTGAACCCTGGTTGGCCATGTGGGAGTGTCCAGCGCCTTAATCACCACGCCACCCGCTGGTCCCAGATCTGTACATTTCTAAGTTTCGCGTTCAGATTTACAACTCGTCTCTCCTTCCTTCTTCCCCTTTCTTTCTTCATTACCTTCTTTATTCATCATTCTTTTATCCTTTATTTTTTGCAGTTTTTCCTTTTTATTGTAAAAGTAATATACCAACAGTGAATCATTTTTTTAAAATAACATTCTATCTGATATGTTCAATACAATATTATTACTTTCGCATTTCATTAGTCTCCTGTTAGATATTTAGTTTGTCTCTTTTTTCTTCCACAATATTATATAATACTATAACGAATATAATTATATGTATAATTTTTCTTTCTATCTGGATGATTTCATTAGGATAAATTCCTGGGAGTAGGAGTTCTAGGTTAAAGGGTATGAATATTTTTATCGCTTCTAATATGTGTTGCCAAATCACTTTCCCTTTTAAGGTTTGTGTCAGTTCATACTGCCATAAGTAATATAACGTCTGGATTATTGATGCCTATTCCTCCTATGGTTTTACATCTTCAATCTTTTTCTCCTTTGACCTAGCTTGTGAGCTACTACCCAAAATATTCTTCCAGAATGCTCTTCATACCTTTCTCATAGTCTTCCCTGGTTACTTTCCATTTATCTGCCAGCTCAGGCATAAATTTTTAAGTTCAGGCTTTACCACCAGACTTCATTCATTTTAATTGTTTAGTATCCTTGTTTAGGGCAGCCTCTTTGTTTTCCTCGAATGGCCATTATTTCTTATTTCTTACCTCTAATTCTTCCTTTTGATCATTTCTTACATTCAGAACTGCTGCTCTGCCAATGTTTCTCCATCTCATTTAGTTTCAAAAATTGTTTATTCTATAAAACTGTCAATGCAGACCCACCGGAATTGATTATATCTTTAGTATTTGGTGTACCTAACTTAAAGTGAGTGGCCATATTTGTCAGGTAGCCAGTTAGAGAAATACAAAGGAAAGGTAGAAACAAGTTTAGGAGTTTTTGTTTTTAAGAAGGCTTAGAATTTATAAGAACTCGGATTTCCTTATTAAACTTAAGAGGAAAATGAGGAATTCTGTGTTCTGTTTTTTTTTTGTTGTTGTTGTTGTTTTCCCTATTTGGGGGGTATAATGCTAGCATTCTATGACAGTGGACAAGCCAATTTTTCTTCCATTCTCCTCTACTTTAGCTACAGAGTGGAAAATAGAGTGCACCAATCATTTCAAGAGAGTCTTGACATTTTCTCCCCTTCCTATTACTATTATTTTTTAAAAGAATTATTTATTTATTTATTTATTTATTTAGAGGTTTTTGCTATAGGGCGCATGCGCTCTATAGACAGACAGAGAGAAACATAGAGACAGAAAGCGAGAAATCACCCCCCAGGGGGGATGGTCACGCCGCAATCCCTTCTCCTCTCAGGATCTTGGGCACGCACACACACACACGCCCGGCGTGAGTTTTAAGCCACCGGGTCCGGGACGTGAACCGCGGTTGACTATGTGGGAGTCCAGCGACATAGCCATTACACTAACTGCTGGTTCCCAAGAATTATTTGTTTAATTTTTAAAATTTATTATTATTATTATTTAATTGACCAGAGAAAGTGAGAGAACAAGGTGCCAGCTCCGGGACTCAAACTGTGGTCAGCCATGTGGGAATCCAGCACCTTAACTACATGCTGCCTGCCTGCCCCCCTTCCTATTTTTTTAAATCAATATTCTTAGCATATCTATTAAACCCTAATATATACTGAATATTTACTGTGTGCCAGACACCAGTCTGGTATGTTGTGTGCCTTAGACCTTTTAACCCTCACAATCACCCTATGAACTAGGTAACCCTGTTTTCAGATGAGCAGCTCAGTTATTTTCTTGCTCAAGTTCACAGCTAGTAAGTGGCAGAGCCATGATTTAAACGCATTCTTATAGAAGTACTTTTCTGAATTACCAACTATCAGGTCTCTTCTATATCTAGTTTTCTTATGATTTCTTATTATATATGAAAAGAAACTATAAACTCCTCAGCACCATTGGAAGACCTTCCATGTCTCAATCAAATCTACTTTTCCAATCTTTTCTTCCCCCTGTCCTAATATGTGTCCTATGTTCCAGTCTCAGAGCTGCTTATTTCACACATACATCATAGAGGTTCACATATCTAAGCCTTTTTTTGTCCCTAACATGCTGTTCATTTGCTTCCTGGCAAACATCCCTCAAGATTCAGCTCAAATGCTTTATTCTCTATGAAAGCATTCCACATTTTCTTGGGCAGTTAGTGGTTTGGTTCTCTGTGTTTCCTTGAATATAGTTCTACTGTAGTATTTTCAAACTGCTTTGTAATTATTTGCTTACATGCCTGTTTTTCTTGCTTTATGAAGAATAATGAGATATGAGAAGGTAACATTTTTACAGGCACATTATCATGTGTTTTTAAACATAGCCAAAATTTAAAATGAGTGTATTTAAAATGACATTGTTTCCCTTTTTTCCCCCCTCAGCATAGGGCTACTTTCAAATTTGAAACAACAGATGAAGATAAAAGAAAGGTAAGCCTTGGTGTTATTCTGTGTGTATGTTTTATTCATGGAGTTTCTAAGCTGTGGTCTGATGATTGTTGATTCGTTTTTAGTTTTCCTTTAGTTTGTAATTTAGGAACCCCGAGAAGAAAGCCAGGTGCCAGGTTGACAATGGGTTACACACAAGTCTTTCCTATGCCATGCCTGAATTGCATCAATCTAATAATGGAGGGAAAAGCATTCAGACGGAACTCTTT
>NW_006208084.1:4810482-4824593 GCF_000334495.1 Tupaia belangeri chinensis | reverse complement strand
TAGTTCTTTCACCCTCCAAGGTGGACTTCATTTGGAGGCAGGACTTAAGGTTGCTTGCTTTCTGTTGGGGTAGGTTAAGTTTTGGGAAAGCAGTTGGTTATGCTGCTACTCCTCAACTACATGTCCTTCTCCATACTGTGGTTTATGTTATTAGCAGTTGTCTAGGTCATTGGCTTTCCAGGCATAGAGGAAAATGGAGTAAAGAGACTCACTAATAGAGGAGTTACTATAAAAGAGGTTTTATCGGCTATATGACCATGTAATGTTACGTTTGCCTGTTGGGGTTGTCTATGGTAGTTTTACTTGATTGAAACATGACTAATGAGGATAAGCTCACTAGTTCTGCCTTTGTGTGTCGCTGGGGCTCTATATTATCTGTTCCTGACCTCACAAATGCCGAGACAGCATAAAAGTATATGGCTGGGGACCAGCAGGTAGTGTGTGATTAGGGTGACGGACACTCCCATGTGGCTGACCACAATTCAAGTCCCGGACCTGGTGGCTTGCTTTCTCACTTTCCTTCTTTCTGTGCATCTGTCTTTCTCTGGTCAAATTAAAATAAGTGAATGAATAAACAAAATTAAATAAATAATTAAAAAAAATATTTGGCTGAATTGGGGTAGCTTAAATCTAGTGTTTTATTGGTAGTGGGTTGACGACACCTTGAAATAATCTTTCCATTCACCTTTATTCACCTTGACTCCCACATCTAATATCTATGTCTTGCTCATTTTATCTCTTAAGATTCCTTCAGTCCATTTTCTTCTTAATCCCTGCCCTAATTGATGACTCATCAGTTTTCCTAGCTGTTCTTTCATTTTCCAGTTATGTGCCTGCCATTCAAGTCAATTGTCTATAATTCTTTATTTTTTTAAGAATTATTTTATTTGAGGCCAGCAGGTGGCATGGTGGTTAAGGGTACTGGCCAACCATGGTTTGAGTCGTGAACCTGGCAGCTTGCTTTCTCACTTTTTCTCTCTCTCACACCATTCATATCTGGTCAAATTAAAATAATTAATTAATTAATTAATTAATTTAAAAAATACCTCTCTCTCAAAAAAAGAATTATTTTATTTAACTTTATTTATTTACTTTCATTTGACCAGAGAGGGCGAGAACAAGAGAGAGGAGGAAAGTGAGAAAGCAAGCTGCCAGATCTGGAACTTGAACAGTCAGCTATGTGGGAGTCTAGCACCTTAACCACCACACCACCTGCTGGCCCCTGATTATCTATAATTCCAGCAATCTGTCTATGTCATTCTCAGCCTTAAAATCCTTGGTGATTTTTGCTTCAGAATAAAGCCAAGTTTTGTTTGTTTGTTGGTTGGTTGGTTGGTTGTTGTTTTCCAGGAAGGCTCCTGCTTTTCCCAGAGCAGGAGGAGTGGAGAGGGTGGGGGAAAAGCACTCCTCAATGGAGTGTGGAGAGACCACAATCCCATCTCCATTTCTCTATCCTGTGGGATTTTATCCTGTTTGAATTTGGGCATGCACATTCATGAGTTCAGCATGTTTTCAAGCTGCCAGAGCCAGGATTCAAACTTCACAGTAAGCCGTGTGGGATCCAGTTCCCTCGACCACTAAGACCACAGAGCCAACCCTAGTACAAGCTTCTTAGTGTGACATGCTAGGTTCTTCCTGATCTGATCTCTACCTACTTTTGCAGCCTGTTTGTTCTCTTTCCTGTACTTCATGTTATAGCAATTTAAAAATGCTTCCAGTTACACACACATATACAACCCTTCTGGTTTTTACTTTAAGAATTATTATTTATTTTTATTTATTATTATTATTTTAATTTGATCAGAGAGAGAGAGAGAGAAGAGAAAGTGAAAAAGCAAGCCACCAGTTGTGGAACCTGAACCGTGGATGGCCATGCGAGAAGTCCAGTGCTAACCACCACTGCACCTGCTGCCCTCCCTTCTGGTTTAATTCCTACCTTTGCATGTATTGTTTTCTACCTAGAATGCCCCCTCCTTCTTGTACATCTCTTCTTTTCACCTGTTTAATTACCACTTACCTCAGGGACACCACCTTTAGCAAGCCTCTGACAGTCTGGTTAGGATGCGCCTCTTAGTATTCCCATCCATGTAAATCCTAAAATAATACTTACACCTTGTTTCTTTTTTTTCTTTTTTCTTTCTGCTGCAGTGCACATGCATTTGCTGGAGAGAAATATATATAGAGAGAGTGCACTCCCTAAAAGGGGGTGGGTACACTGCACTCCCTTCTCCATTCTCCTCAGGATTTTGGGCACCCATTTGGCCATTTGGGATCCAGCCTCGTTCACC
Source organism: Tupaia belangeri chinensis (assembly GCF_000334495.1). Classification (NCBI taxonomy): domain Eukaryota; kingdom Metazoa; phylum Chordata; class Mammalia; order Scandentia; family Tupaiidae; genus Tupaia; species Tupaia belangeri. Next base: position 4,822,305 of record NW_006208084.1, on the reverse strand, counting down.
ACCACTCCACCAGCTGGCACCTTGTTTCTTTTAAAAAAAAATTTTTTTTGGCTATAGGGTGTACACACTTGACACAGAGAGACAGAGACAGAGAGAACATGAGGGAGCATGGCCACGCTGAATCCTTTTTCCATTCTCCCCTTGGGATTTTGGGCATGTACAACATGCCCAGTGTGTTTTTTAGGCCGCCAGATCTGGTACTCAAAGCACACAGTGGACCATGTGGGATCCAGTGCCTTTACCACCATGCCACCTGCTGGCCTGGCCCCTTGTTTCTCAGTTATATACCTGTATCTCTCCACGTTAGACCCTGAGAACTCCTGAAGATAGTTTTCTTTTAAAAGAATTATTTTATTTAACTTGATATATTATTATTATTGTTATTTTCCAGTTTGATCAGAGAGAGACAGAGAAAGAGAGGGAAAGTGAGAATGCAAGCCATCAGGTCTGGGACTTGAACCATAGTCAGCCATGTGGAAGTCTAGCACCTTTAACCATCACATTACCTGCTAGCCCCCTGAAGATAGTTATTTATCTTTATGTCCTATATTACAGTGCCCAGCCAATAATAGGCGCTCAGAAAGTATATTTATTGAATGAGTGGTTGTGAAATATAAACTTTGGAGATTAAAGATTTAACCCTGACTTTCTTTTAGATTTGAACAGTATAAACAAGACTAGAATACCTTTTAGAACAAAGATAATCAGGGTTGTGATCTTTGGGGAGCTTTTTCAAAATAGACCTGCCCAGGCCTATCCCCTTATCTACTGAACCAGAATTGGGGAGGTGAGCTTCAGGCATGTATATTTTTATAGATATTCTTCAGGAAGTACTCATACATTTGGTAGGAGTACAAAATGGCACAAATCCCTGTGGAGAAGAAACTGACAATATCTACCAAAATTATAGATGCATTGCACCCTTTGACCAAGCAGTGTCACTTTTAGAAATCTTTTCTATAGATAGATTGAACCCAAGTAAATAAAAATTATTCATTGAATATTGTACATAGTGGCAAAAGATTGGAAGCTAATTGTCTAGCCATTAGGGAGTGCCTGAAGAAACTATGGCACATTTACATACTAGAATTCTATAATGTAATTAAAAGAAAGATGCTGTTATATGCTAATAGGGGAGAGAGTTAATTGGAAAAAAAGAAGCAAGATGTTAAAAAGATAGACCTGGGGCCAGCAAGTGGCATGGTAGTTAAGGCACTAGATCCCACATGGCAATTGGGCAGTTAAGAGTCCCAGACCCAGTGCCTTGAAAAGCATGCTGGGCGCATGTGCATATATACTGAAAATCCTAAGAAGAGCGAGGAGAAGGGATTGCAGTGTGGCCATCTCCCCTGAGGGAGTGATTTCTCACTTTCCCTCTTGCTTTGTCTCTTTCTGGCAGGCGCATATGTTCTATGGCAGAAATCTGAAAGGTAAAAAAAAAGACTCAGTGATAAGTATTCAGGCCAGGCTGACAACTGCTATTTGCTGGAACAATCCATAATACATTTGTAGACTCATAGACTCTACTTTAGGAATTTAATTTGACCAGGATTTTACATAGGAATCTGACTTTAGATTGTTTGGTAATGCTTTTAGTAGTAAAAATAAGTACATTAAGACAGACTTTCCCACTCCATATAAATTTCAGCTGAAATGGAGAAATTCTCCACACCATTATTAATAAAAACATGTTATTTATTTCTTGTAGGATAGTAAATAAAAATGTAACATTTTCAGAATATTCCCTGCCCAGGCCTATCCCCTTATCTACTGAACCAGAATTGGGGAGGTGAGCTTCAGGCATGTATATTTTTATAGATATTCTTCAGGAAGTACTCATACATTTGGTAGGAGTACAAAATGGCACAAATCCCTGTGGAGAAGAAACTGACAATATCTACCAAAATTATAGATGCATTGCACCCTTTGACCAAGCAGTGTCACTTTTAGAAATCTTTTCTATAGATAGATTGAACCCAAGTAAATAAAAATTATTCATTGAATATTGTACATAGTGGCAAAAGATTGGAAGCTAATTGTCTAGCCATTAGGGAGTGCCTGAAGAAACTATGGCACATTTACATACTAGAATTCTATAATGTAATTAAAAGAAAGATGCTGTTATATGCTAATAGGGGAGAGAGTTAATTGGAAAAAAAGAAGCAAGATGTTAAAAAGATAGACCTGGGGCCAGCAAGTGGCATGGTAGTTAAGGCACTAGATCCCACATGGCAATTGGGCAGTTAAGAGTCCCAGACCCAGTGCCTTGAAAAGCATGCTGGGCGCATGTGCATATATACTGAAAATCCTAAGAAGAGCGAGGAGAAGGGATTGCAGTGTGGCCATCTCCCCTGAGGGAGTGATTTCTCACTTTCCCTCTTGCTTTGTCTCTTTCTGGCAGGCGCATATGTTCTATGGCAGAAATCTGAAAGGTAAAAAAAAAGACTCAGTGATAAGTATTCAGGCCAGGCTGACAACTGCTATTTGCTGGAACAATCCATAATACATTTGTAGACTCATAGACTCTACTTTAGGAATTTAATTTGACCAGGATTTTACATAGGAATCTGACTTTAGATTGTTTGGTAATGCTTTTAGTAGTAAAAATAAGTACATTAAGACAGACTTTCCCACTCCATATAAATTTCAGCTGAAATGGAGAAATTCTCCACACCATTATTAATAAAAACATGTTATTTATTTCTTGTAGGATAGTAAATAAAAATGTAACATTTTCAGAATATTCCTTGACTTAAATTTCTAGAGAGGGTAACTATTGTACTAGTGCCTATTCTCAGTTATAGTGTATAGATTTCTGCTTCCTGGGAGGTCTGTGACACACAAATGTCATTAGGGACCTAACTAGGTAATCTTCATTAATGGGAAAACATTGGCAAACATCTATTTCCGTCTCCAAGGGTTAAAACCATTAGTTACTCTCATGCCTAAGAGCCCTTTTTAGACTTTGACATCAAATGCTAGACAGCTCAAAAGGATCTACATCCTAGCAGCTTTTTAATTTCTCAGTATAGAGTCACGTAGAATAGTAGACATTTCTCCACATTAAACCCAATGTAAAAATGGAAGGAATTCAAATTACTGCCCAATTTGTTTTCCCGCCCTAGTTCTTTTTCTTTTTCCTAAATGTCTCTGGAGCCTTCTTCCAGCAACTTCTTGGTAACAGCAGCCATAAACTATAGTGCTCTTTGATAAGCAGAATACCTTTCTCATGTAAAAGAAACTTTTGTGACACCAAAGAAGTAAGTGTAAGGAAACAGCGGTCTTCAGAAAACGAAACTTGATTTAACGGAGCTTTTTGGGAGATGGTTATAACTTAATCCTTAGCCATAATTTCTGATGCTTACATAGTGTTTTGCATTTTTACAAAGGTTTGCTTCCCATCATTAATGCTGTAAGTATAGTGAGACTACCATCATTTTTTTTTATGTATTTATGTATTTATTATACCAAAGAGAGACATAGCTGGCCATGTGGGAGTGTCCAGAGCAAGCGAGAGAGAGGGTAGAAAGCAAGCTGCCAGGTCTGCTACTCAAACCGCAGCTGGCCATGTGGGAGTCCAGCGCCCCTAACCACCACTCCACTTGCTGGTCCCCCACCACCCTTTTTTATGGAAAAGAAGACAGGCTTGCATAAATGGCGTCTTGCTAACATTCACACCACTAGTAAGTGATAGAGCCTCAAAGCGCGCACTCTGCTCTATAGCTACCTCCAAGTACCTTTTAAGGTATATTTTAGAAGCCTTGAAATTATGATGCTCTATCTTGTTTTATCGTTTATTTCTTAGTTTGAGAACTAATTTTATAGGCAACTAGACTTAAGTTAGGAGATAGCAAAGGGAATTATCAACTAGGAGTGCTTACATTTTTCTAGAGAAGTTAAGTCCCATACAACTGTTAATGTTTTTGCAAATAATGCAAATAGTTTCAGGTGCATATGGATCATTGTGTATTTAGATCTAAACACCTGTGCTTATAGAAGCATTTGATTTACATCCTCTATCTAAATTGGTAGACTGATTATTCCTGACATAAACAAATATATGCAAATATGTAGGATGGTGAGAGAAAATATGATGAGTAATCTGAAATTTCACACCTTAAGGAAATAAAAGTTCTTAAATTTGAGGTCTCAAAATTGACCTCAAAACCAATAAAGAGTACTAATTGTAGTAAATGTTGAAAAAGATATGTCATGGGGCTGGCAGGTGGTGCAGTGGTTAAGGCACTGGATTCCAACATGGCCAAACATGGTTGAGTCCCAGACCTGCAGCTTGCTCTCTCACTTTCCCTCTCTCTGTGTCTCTCTCTCTGGTGAGTGCATGTGTCCTATAGCAAATTAAAAAATAATAATAAAATTATTTTTTATTATTTTAATTTTCTGTATAATCAATCATTATATATCACTACAGCTAAATAATTATTTTTTAAAGAATTATTTATTTTATTTCATTTATTTATTCATTTATTTTAATTTGACCAGACAGAGAGAAACAGAGAAGGAAAATAAGAAAGCAAACCACCAGGTCCAGGACTCGAACCATAGTTGGCCATGTGGGAGTGTCCAGCACTTTAGCCACCATGCCACTTGCTGGTCCCCCTAAATAATTCTTAAACAACAGAGAAAGAGGGAACCAGCAGTTAGCGTAATGGCTATGTCGCTGGACTCCCACGTAGTCGACCGTGGTTCACATCCCGGACCCAGTGGCTTAAAACTCACGCCGGGCGCGTGTACGTGCGTGCCCAAGATCCCGAGAGGAGAATGGAGGAGAAGGGATTGCGGCGTGACCATCCCCCCTGGGGGGTGATTTCTCGCTTTCTGTCTCTCTGTCTCTCTCTGTCTGTCTGGCGAGCGCACGCGCCCTACAGTGAAAATCTCTCAAAAAAAAAAAAAAAACAACAGAGAAAGAAAAAGACATAAAAAATGAATAAGAGAATTGCAGTTTTGGTCACCCAGATGGCATGTTTGAGTTGCAGACCCAGTGGCTTAAAAAGCACGCTGGGCATATGTGCATGTGTGCCTGCCTAAAATTCTGAGAGGAGAATGGAGAAGATGGGACTGTGACACAGCCATTGCCCCTGTGGGTGATTTCTCATTTTTCCTTTGTCTCTTTCTTTCTCCAGCCAGCACATGTGCTATAGCAAACTAAAAAAAGAAGAAAAAAAAAAAGATACTGTAGCTCAGCCCAGCCACTGTCTACATACTAAGACATTGTGCACTGTGCTCCATAGGCTGGGACCACATTGGAATCTTGTGCCTATAATTCCAGTGTCTCCAGAGGCTGAACTAGATGATTAGGACACAGTGAGACCCTATCTTTTTTTTTTTTTTTTTAAAGTATAGGGCATGTGTGTTTGCTGGGTAGAGAGAGAGAGAGAGGCAGTGAGAGGGAAAGTGAGAAATCACCCTCTGGGGCCATAGCCATGCCACAGACCCTTCTCTGTTCTCGGTATTTGGAGCATTTACGTACACATGCCTAGCTTTTCAAGCCACTGGATCTACGACTTAAACCATGGTCAACCATGTGGGAGTCCAGCATCTTTAGTCATAATGCCATCTGCTGGCCCCAAGGCCCCATCTTTAAAACAAAACAAAAATGCAGCTCTGTAACTTGTAAGAAAGAATTGAATTTTGTCAAGTCTGGAAAATTTCATTTGTTGTTTAAGGTAAATCTTTGTGTTTATAGTAATTTTTCTCAAAATAGTAAAATTTCAAATAGCCAGATTTCAAACTTGAGAAAAAAATTTTGCCAGAGGGAGCCTATACTAGCCAGAGAGAAACAGAAAGAGAGGGAGGGAAAGTGAGAAGCACCTCTAATAGGACATGGTCCTCTACAGGCCCTTCGCCATCTCTTCCTCCTTTTGGGATTTTGGGCATGCACGCGATGTGCCTGACATGTTTTCAAGCTGCCAGGTCCAGACTTCAGTCATACCTTTGGCCATCCAGCTGCCTTCACCGTCACACCGCTGACTGGTCCTTCAAATGTATTTTTTATTGCTTTCTAGCTCACACAATTAATATTCCTGCAAAGGAATAGGATAAATGTCACTTTGAGATCTGGAGCTGAGGACAAGAACTCTGACTTACCTTCGTATTTTTAGCCCCCAACCCTGAATTGGTACAACATAGGCATCTATAGCAAACACCTGTTAGGTTAATAAAGGGTGCTTAGAGACTGAGTGGGATTTCTGTTTTATATTCTCTTACCTATACCTCGGGATCTCAAGTGCATCTTCTAATGTCGTTCTCTGAAAAAGTAGGATACCAAACTATGTATATAGTACAGTCACAAGCATGTAAAACTAATAAAAATTATACAAATCAATTACTAACAGGAAATTCATTAAATGGTGACTGCCTGAGTATTATTACTATGGATAATATTTTTCTTTTTCTGCATTTTGAACTATTCTATTAGATTATAATGATACAAGAATATTGTATAAACATAAAATGTTACACATTTGTTTTTTGATAGTGTGATTGGTGGTATATGCAAAGAGCAAACACCTTTTTTTCAAATTATCATTTTCTCTAAAATTGGCCTTCTCCTTTTAATTTTTTTAAAATTTCCTGAGAGTTCATGGGCTTGTTGGAGAGGGAGGGAAAGCACCCACTAATAGAGTGTGGTCACACCACAATCTCTTCTCCATTTCTCCAGACTGTTGGGATTGTGGGCATGCTTGCACAGGTAGTTGGCAAGTTTTTTAAGACACCAGGATTGGACACTGCTGACCATGTGGGATCCTGCTTTCTTAAATACTAGCCCACAAAGCCTGTCGTAAAATTTGCTGCCTTGATTATCTTGCATATTCCTTTCTGGGGGAACATAAAAAAATGTTACTATGTTTGGAGTAGTAGTATGTACAGAGTCAGTTTATCAACATAATATATGTAGAAGAACACAAAAGTTCATTCTGCTATGTAAAAAAAAATTTTTTTTCCCCGCTTTTCACTCTATCTTAGATGTACTTGGGCTATTAGGGAGCTCTGTAATATACAATTTTTTTTTCAATGATTTATATGTGCCACTCCCTGTGTTTTGCCTTTGTTCTTAAGTTGGCTATTTGCCAATGGTATTTGGCTTGGCACTTTTCTCAGGTACAGATGCATCTTGAGGATTGCCATTGTGGATTATAGAAAATGAATGGATTGGGGGGCTAGCAAGTGACGTGGTGGTTAAAGGTGCTGGATTCCCACATGGCTGACCACAGGTCGAGTCCTGGACCTGCCTGCTTGCTTTCTCGCTTTTCCTTTCTCTCTGTCTCTGTATCTCTCTGGTCACATTAAAAAATAAGAATAACAAATAAATAATTTTTTTTACTTTTTTTTTTTTGGAGAGATTTTCACTGTAGGGCGCGTGCGCTCGCCAGACAGACAGAGAGAGACATAGAGACAGAAAGCGAGAAATCACCCCCCAGGGGGGATGGTCACGCCGCAATCCCTTCTCCTCCATTCTCCTCTCGGGATCTTGGGCACACACGCACACGCGCCCGGCATGAGTTTTAAGCCACCAGGTCCGGGACGTGAACCGCGGTCGACTACGTGGGAGTCCAGCGACATAGCTATTACGCTAACTGCTGGTTCCCAATAATTTTTTTTAAAGAAAATGAAATTTTTAAAAAAGAAAAATGAATGGCTCGGTACCAGCAGATGGCATGATGGTTACATTGCTGTACTCCTACATAGTCAACTGCAGTTTGAGTCCTGGACCTGGCTGCTTAAAACTGACGTCGTGCGCATGTGTGTGCATGCCCAGAATCCCAAGAGGAATGGGGGAGAAGGGATTGTGTTGTGACATGACCACCTACCCTGGAGGGTGATTTCTTACTGTCTCTCTGTTTCTCTAGCGAGCACATACACCATATGACAAAAATCTCTCTAAAAAAGGGAAAAAGAAAATGAATAGATCAATTCTATATTAGATCCTAGGAAAATGTGCCAGGATAGAGCCATCAATCCTAGACCATGCTTGGGAATAATTTGGATGCGGATGCTTATTCTGACAGCTCTTTATACTTACTTTGGTCATTTCAAATTGTCAAATTCCAATTTTTTTTTTTTTAAGAATTATTAAACTTTGGGACCAGCAGGTGGTATGGTGGTAAAGGCGCTGGATACTCCCACATGACTGACCACGGTTTAAGTCCTGGACCTGGTGTCTTGCTTTCTCATTTTCTCTCTCTCTCTCTCTGTGTCTCTCTATGGTCAAATTAAAAATAAATGAATAAATAAAATTAAATAATTATAATAAAAAAATTATTTAAAAAAGAATTATTTTTTAAAAAATAATTATTAAACTTTATTTATTTAGTTACTTTTTAATCTGACTAGAGAGGGATAGAGCGAGAGAGAGAGAAGAAAGAGAGAGTGAGAAAGCAAGCAGCCAGGTTTGGGACTTGAACTGTTGTTGGCCATGATGGGAGTCCAGCACCCCTAACCACTGCACCACCTACCAGCCCCTCAAACTCTTAATTTTTATTAACATAAAGTAAGTTTTGTATGCCTAGCAAATTTGACTCAAAATTAATTTGATATCTTTTTGGGAGAGACTATTTTGATACATAATATCACTATAGTTCTCAGAAATTAATAGCTTTAAAGATAAAAGTTCCTGTCCAATTACAGTCTTATAGGACAGGAGTAATACCTCACAGTAATCCAAAATAAACAATTAGAAAAAAAGAATTATTTAATTCCATTTGTTGCTGTTGTTATATTTATTTATTTATTTTATATATTTATTTATTTATTTTGGAGAGATTTTTGCTATAGGGTACTTGCGCTCACCAGAGACAGAGAGACAGAAAGCAAGAAATCACCCCCCCGGGGGGGATGGTCACACCGCAATCCGTTCTCCTCCATTCTCTTCTCGGGATCTTGGGCACGCACACACATGCACTCGGCGTGAGTTTTAAGCCACCAGGTCTGGGACACAAACCACGGTCAACTACATGGGAGTCCAGCAACATAGCCATTATGCTACCTGCTGGTCACTAGTTTTTTAACTTTTTAAATTTAAACTTTTTAAAATTTTATTTCAAGTTCTTTTATACATTCATTCAAGTTACTTAGCTTGTATAGTGAATATTCCAACATGTGTACATTTCTCACCGGTCCAATTGATAATACTATAAAGTTACCTTCAACAGATATTTGACCAGAGAGAGAGAGACAGACAGAGAGAGACAGAGAAAGGGAAAGTGAGAAAGCAAGCTGCTGAGTCTGGGACTTGAACCATGATCAGATATGTGAGAATCCAGTACCTTTAATCACCACATCACCTACTGGTCTCCAAATTAAACAATTTAAACTTCGTTCAGAACTCCATTTTTCTTTTTAGATGTTTTGCCAAGGTATTGAAAGACTAAATCTAAGAAGAAAGGACAGATTAGTCTCTCTGACTTAGTAAATCATAGGTGTGACAGTCTATATGTGATCTTAAGATTACTTTTTAGGATTTCTGTATAGGATGATAAGATAATTTTTGTTTGTTTGTTTTTTGTGTTTTTTTTGTTTTTGTTTTTTTTTTTGTACATTTTCTTTCTTTTTAATCGCCTGAGGATTCTTACTAGAGAGACAGAAAGTTACTCCAATGGGGTATGGTCATATACCACAATTCTTTTTCCTCCATTTCTCTATCCCATCAAGATTTAGGGCATGCACGCACACGTATCTGGAGAGTCTTTCAAGCTACTCAGACCAGGATTTGTACCACAGTTGGCCATGTGGGATCCCGTGCCCAATGAGCAGCACTTAACCATTGTACTGTGGGACCAGACCAGGGTATATTTTCTTATATACAGATTTTTTTTTTTTTTTGAGAGATTTTCACTGTAGGGCGCGTGCGCTCGCCAGACAGACAGAGAGAGACATAGAGACAGAAAGCGAGAAATCACCCCCCAGGGGGGATGGTCACGCCGCAATCCCTTCTCCTCCATTCTCCTCTCAGGATCTTGGGCACACACGCACATGCGCCCAGCGTGAGTTTTAAGCCACCGGGTCCGGGACACGAACCACGGTCGACTACGTGGGAGTCCAGCGACATAGCCATTACGCTAACTGCTGGTTCCCTTATATACAGATTTTATCAAGAAATTCCACTTCCAGTCAAGATAGTGTGAAGAGCTCTATATATCTGTTCCCCAGTGAAACTGGTAAAAGTTATTTTAAAAGTCCCTGGAAATAGTGCCAAGGACATATAGTCAATGAAGAAACATTTATTCAGGAAAAGCTACAGAACTGCAATGAGAAAAGTGAAAGTCTGTGCTGTTTGAACCGGGGTCTATTTCTCTTCCTCTCCTCTCTTATCTAAATGGGGTAAAAGTCTTCAAATTGGTCCAGGGAATTCAGGGCTCCCTTTTCTTCCAGCTTCCAGCTGATGGACTATTTTCTTGGGAGGAACAGACCATCAGAATTTCTCATCCTGCCTCTACTTGTTACAGAGGCTAAATTCTTTTTGAGTCCATTTTAAAGGTAGGAGCTCCTTTCATTCAGCCTTTGCTTTTAGAATAGAGGCCGTACCTTCTGTGTGACAGTGCTGAGAGTATTGGGGTGGCAATGTGGGATTGTCCTGGCTAGTGGGACATGGAACCACCTCAGGAAAGGGCAAACAAGAACTGGGGATGTTGCACACCTGTCTCAATTGAACTCAGTTTTGTTTTGTTTTGTTTTGTTTTGTTTTGAGAGAGATTTTTGCTATAGGACGTGTGCACTCACCAGAGAGACAGAAAGCAAGAAATCACCCTCTGGAGGGACGGCCATGCCACAATCCCTTTTCCTCCATTCTCCTCTTGGACACACACGCACATGTGTCCAGCATGAGGCTTAAGCCACTGGGTCCAGAACTTAAACCATGGTGGACTATGTGAGAGTCCAGCTGCATAATCATTACACAATCTGCTGGTCCCTTGAACTCAGCTCTTAAAGGAGGGATGCCACCCAGAGAGAAGCATGCATCGTCCTTGCCTCCAGCATCAGAGCCAGGGCTTAGAAATTTTGCCCTGGAGGACCAGCAGATGATGTAATGGTTTCGTTCGTGGGCTCCCATGTAGTTGACTGAGGTTCAAGTCCTGGACCCGGCAGCTTAAAAGTCTCACCAGCCATGTGTGCATGTGTGCCCGAGAGCCTCAGAGGAGAATGGAGGAGAAGGGATTGTAGTGTGGCCATCCCCCTGGTGGGGGGAGAGGGGATGGTTTCTCACTTTCTGTTTCACTTTCCGTCTCATTTTCTGTCTCTCTCTCCCTCTCTGTCTTTCTGGTGAAGGCACATGTCCTATAGCAAAAACCTCTCTTAAAAAAGAAAAGAAATTTAAAAAAAAGAAAAAAGGGAACCAGCAGTTAGTGTAATGGCTATGTCGCTGGATTCCCACGTAATCGACCTCAGTTTGCGTCCGGACCCGGTGGCTTAGAACTCACGCCAGGCGCGTGTGCGTGCATGCCCAAGATCCCGAGAGGAGAATGGAGGAGAAGGGATTGTGGCGTGACCATCCCTCCTGGGGGGTGATTTCTCGCTTTCTGTCTCTATGTCTCTCTCTATCTGTCTGGCGAGCGCACGCGCCCTATAGTGAAAACCTCTCAAAAAAAAAAGAAAAAAAGAAAAGAAATTTTGCCTTGGGAAGAAGCAGGGTGTATAGCAGAGAGCTCTGAATGTCTCCTCAAAGGAGTTGATGTTATTTGCAACAGAGTGTAGAGACGTTCATGCCTAAGGGAGCAGAACATAGTGACTGCAGTTGGGAGATTGACAGATTCACTGGAGGTATAGGCTGACCCAAAGCCAGATAGTTTGTTAGAGGGAAAGCGATAG
>NW_006208084.1:4808312-4809890 GCF_000334495.1 Tupaia belangeri chinensis | reverse complement strand
AACATAACATTTATTCAGGAAAAGCTACTGCACTGCAATGAGAAAAGTGAAAGTCTGTGCTGTTTGAACCGGGGTCTATTTCTCTTCCTCTCTTATCTAAATTAAATGGGGTAAAAGTCTTCAAATTGGTCCAGGGAATTCAGGGCTCCCTTTTCTTCCAGCTTCCAGCTGATGGACTATTTTCTTGGGAGGAACAGACCATCAGAATTTCTCATCCTGCCTCTACTTGTTACAGAGGCTAAATTCTTTTTGAGTCCATTTTAAAGGTAGGAGCTCCTTTCATTCAGCCTTTGCTTTTAGAATAGAGGCCGTACCTTCTGTGTGACAGTGCTGAGAGTATTGGGGTGGCAATGTGGGATTGTCCTGGCTAGTGGGACATGGAACCACCTCAGGAAAGGGCAAACAAGAACTGGGGATGTTGCACACCTGTCTCAATTGAACTCAGTTTTGTTTTGTTTTGTTTTGTTTTGTTTTGAGAGAGATTTTTGCTATAGGACGTGTGCACTCACCAGAGAGACAGAAAGCAAGAAATCACCCTCTGGAGGGACGGCCATGCCACAATCCCTTTTCCTCCATTCTCCTCTTGGACACACACGCACATGTGTCCAGCATGAGGCTTAAGCCACTGGGTCCAGAACTTAAACCATGGTGGACTATGTGAGAGTCCAGCTGCATAATCATTACACAATCTGCTGGTCCCTTGAACTCAGCTCTTAAAGGAGGGATGCCACCCAGAGAGAAGCATGCATCGTCCTTGCCTCCAGCATCAGAGCCAGGGCTTAGAAATTTTGCCCTGGAGGACCAGCAGATGATGTAATGGTTTCGTTCGTGGGCTCCCATGTAGTTGACTGAGGTTCAAGTCCTGGACCCGGCAGCTTAAAAGTCTCACCAGCCATGTGTGCATGTGTGCCCAAGATCCTCAGAGGAGAATGGAGGAGAAGGGATTGTAGTGTGGCCATCCCCCTGGTGGGGGGAGAGGGGATGGTTTCTCACTTTCTGTTTCACTTTCCGTCTCATTTTCTGTCTCTCTCTCCCTCTCTGTCTTTCTGGTGAAGGCACATGTCCTATAGCAAAAACCTCTCTTAAAAAAGAAAAGAAATTTAAAAAAAAGAAAAAAGGGAACCAGCAGTTAGTGTAATGGCTATGTCGCTGGATTCCCACGTAATCGACCTCAGTTTGCGTCCGGACCCGGTGGCTTAGAACTCACGCCAGGCGCGTGTGCGTGCATGCCCAAGATCCCGAGAGGAGAATGGAGGAGAAGGGATTGTGGCGTGACCATCCCTCCTGGGGGGTGATTTCTCGCTTTCTGTCTCTATGTCTCTCTCTATCTGTCTGGCGAGCGCACGCGCCCTATAGTGAAAACCTCTCAAAAAAAAAAGAAAAAAAGAAAAGAAATTTTGCCTTGGGAAGAAGCAGGGTGTATAGCAGAGAGCTCTGAATGTCTCCTCAAAGGAGTTGATGTTATTTGCAACAGAGTGTAGAGACGTTCATGCCTAAGGGAGCAGAACATAGTGACTGCAGTTGGGAGATTGACAGATTCACTGGAGGTATAGGCTGACCCAAAGCCAGATAGGTTGT
>NW_006208084.1:4785373-4808281 GCF_000334495.1 Tupaia belangeri chinensis | reverse complement strand
AAAGAGATAGCTGGGAGGAGCCTTCTTCTGGTCATAATAGATCATAAGATCTCAGATACTAGCCTCAGGAACTCTCCCTTCAAAAGAATTCTGAAAGACTGGGTAAGTTTGTAGAGCAATTTTTGTTTTAGTATGTTGTTGAAGACAGTAGATCAAATCAGGGGCAATAAATAGAGCTTAACAGCTGGGTGTGGTCAGGAAAAGAGAAAATCAAAAAGGGGCCTGCCAAAGCTATTGCCATCTATGGCAATGTATGGGCATGGCCAAGGGTGTTTTCCCCGAGTTGGCAACATCAGGGTTACAGGGAGAAAGAAATAATTTAGTCAGTCACTAAACAAATGAACAAGCAAATCACAATCACTAGTCCTGGAACCTGGTCGTGTGTGGGGTGTGTGTGTGGGGGGTGGTGGTGGTAGTACTTAGAGTTGCTATAGTATTATTTAATATTTCTCGGAAAGGATGACCTAAACACAGAAAAACAAAAACGGGTACCAGGAAGTGCCTGTGTGTGACCAGATGTTGGATTTAACAAATATTAATATTTAAAGTAGCTCTTTAATGTAAATTCAGAGAACTAAAGGAAACCATGATTTTTTTTTAATTTATTTAATTGTATTTGTTACTATTTTTAAATTTGACCAGAGAGACATAAAGAGAGAGGGAGAGAGAGAAGGAGAGGGAAAAGAAAAGTGAGAAAGCAAGCCACCAGGTCCAGGATTCAAACTGCGATTGGCCATGTGGGAGTCCAACACCCTAACCACCATGCCACCTACCAGCCCTGGGAAACTGGGATTAAAGAAGTGACAGAAAGTATGACAATGTCATATCAAATGGGAGACTATCAATAGAGAACAATTTTTAGAATTTTTTATTTTATTTTATTTATTATTATTATTTTAATTTTGCTATAGGACATATGTGCTCACCAGAGAAAGAGGAAAAAAAAGTGAGAAAGCAAGCCACCAGGTCCAAAACTCAAACCGCAGTTGGCCATGTGGGAGTCCAGGGCCCTAACTACCATGCCACCTGTTGGCCCCAAGAAATTATTTTTAAAAAGAGCCAAATGAAGGGCCGGCAGCTGGCATGGAGCTTAAGGCACCTGGGTCCCACATGGCTGACTCTGGTTTGAGTCCTAGACCAGGTAGCTTGAAAAATTACTCTGGGCTCCTGTGTGCATGTGCCTAAAGTCACAAGAAGAGAAGGGAGGAGAAGGGATTGCAGCGTGGCCTTCCCTCTTTGGGGTGATTTCTCACATCGTCTCGCTTTCTCTATTGCTCTCACTTTCTCTCTCACTCTGGCTCTTGCTAGTGCATATGCCCTCTAGCAAAAGTTGAAAAACAAACAAAAGGATAAGAGCCAAATGGAAATTCTGGAGTTGAAAAAGTTTAGAAGCTGAATGAAATTAATTGCTTAAATGAAAGGGTTTAGCAGTAGGTTTGAGCCTGCACAGGAAAGAATAAGCAAACTTGAAGATGGACAAGTAAGAGAGTATGCGAGGTGCAAAACAGAGAAGAATGAAGGGCCCAGAAGATAGCACAAAGGTGAAGTGTGGCCCTCATAAAGCAGACCCATGCGAGAAGGCTGCCGGTTTGCATGCTGGAATTTCCGCGTGTATTCGAGTCGCATATGTGCCCATGATCCAGGACTGGCCAAGGTTGGGGTGGATCATACATCAGGACTCTTGTCAGAAGTATTGTATCTCTCTCTCATGGACTGAATGAATAAGCTTTTTTTAAAAAAAATAAATAAAGAGAACTTCAGAGAAAAATGCAAGATAACTTTTATACACCAATAGATGCATAAATGGGAGTACCAGGAGAGGGTAGAGTTAAAAGAAGATTACAGATTTGAAGAAATAATGATGAGGCCAGCCCATGGTCTAGCAATTAAGGCAGGTGGATTCCACATGGCTAACTTTGCAGTTTGAGTCCCAGACCCGGCAGCTTGAGAAGCATGCATGTATGTGCCCAAAACCAATATAGGAAGGAGAAATGGAGGAGAAGGAATAACAGTGACATGGGTGAGTGGGAGGTTCTTTCTCACTTTCTCTCTCTCTCTGGTAAGACCTGTATCCCTGGCCAAAAAAAAAAAATGTGGAGGGGAGAAGTTTTTGGACAAGGGTGCATGCACTTGCCAAAAAGACAGAGACAGAGAGACAGAAAGCGAGAAATCACCACTCCCCCCTCCCAGGGGGATGGCCACGCTGCAGTCCCTTCTCCATTCTCTTCTCAGGATCTTGGGCATGCACACACACACACACACACACACGCCCAGAGTGAATTTAAGCCACCGGGTCCAGGACGCAAACCACAATTACATGGGAGTCCAGTGACATAGCCATTATGCCAAATGTTGGTCCCTCCCTGGTAAAATTAATAATAATAATAATAATAAAAAGACATAATGACTGAAAACTTTCCAAATTTTCGGAAGCCTGTATGTCCAGGAAGTTCATTAAACTCAGAGATATCCACAAATAGTTACATCATAGAAAAATGCTAAACACCAGAGACAAAGAGAGTATCTTGAAAGAAGCAATGAAGAAAATAACATCACTTTCAGGGGAACCTCAATAATAAAACTTAGATGAAATTATAACAGACACAGAATAGCCAAAACAATCTTGAAAGGAAGAACACATGTGGAAGATGCAGAATTTCTGATTTCAAAATGTACTGCAAAGCAACACTAGTCAAGACAGTTGTTACTGGCATAGTATTGGCATAGGATAAAAATAGGTATTAAATAACAGTGCTGTGACTAGACTAAAAAGTAAGATAATAGCAGGTATTGACAAGAATGTGGAGAAATCATAACCCCCATACACTGCTGGTAGGAATATAAAATGTTGCTACCAATTTGAAAAATAGCCTTACTTGTTTCTCAGGAGGTTAGCCTCAGTCTAGCCATTGTACTCCAAGGTATCTATATCCAAGAATAATAGAAATATATGTCCACACAAAAACTTACAACTGTTCACAGCAGTATTATTCCTAATAGCCTAAGGTAGAAACAACCCAAGTGTCCACCACCTGTTTGAATTGATAAATGAAATGTGCTATGGAATGCTGTTTGACCATAAAAAGGAATAAAGTAACTGATACATACAGTCTCTTCTCCTCCATTCTCCTCTTGGGATCTTGGGCACGCATGCACACGCGCCCAGCGTAAGTTTTAAGAACTGGGACTGGGACTCGAACCGTGGTCGACTACATGGGAGTCCAGCAACATAGCCATTACACTAACTGCTGGTTCCCTAAAGTCACAATTACTGAGTAAAAGAGCTAGAACTCAAGTCAGGTCTTCTGTCTCCTTTTCTGCCTTCATTGGTAATCTATATAGGGCTTATTCTCAAGTATAGTAAGGGACCCAGAATATCTTCCAGTACAATTCTTCCTTCTAAGACACCCTACACTGCAGGACCACTGACTGAATACTTTCGGTAATAGGAAGCTCACAGCAAATTCTCTGCTTTTGGATAGCTCTCAGTTAGAAAGCTTTTCCTTATATGAACTCTGAACCTACTTTGATTTTCCTAGTTTATTGATTTCCCTCTCTGCCTCTATCAGTCCGTCATTTGACTTATCTTCTTGCCTCCTTTCTGCTACTTGGTCCCTATCATTTTTATCCTCCTGTCTAGCACATTTATCAAAAAAAACTCTCTAGCCAAATTTCCTAAAGTTTATTTCTTCAAGTGTGTGTTAAAGTTTTTGCCATGCACTCCCTAGAGTGGAGCTAGATAGAGACAATGAGAGGGAAAGTGAGAAATCACCCCCCCCTCGGGGGGATGGCCTTGCTGCAGTCCCTTCTCGTCCATTCTGCCCTTGGGATTTGGGCCCACACATGTATGCACCCAGTGAGATTTTCAAGCCCCCAGGTTCAGGACTTGAACTGCTATTGGCAGTATGGTAGTCCAGCACCTTAACCTCCATACAACCTGCTGATCTCTCTTCAATGTGTTTTAATACACAGCTTAAATGGGTATACATTGAAAGAGAGCATTCTTTATTCATTTTTATATATGTTTAGTCTCCCTAATAGAGTCATGTTCTTTCATGTATTTTATAGCTCACTAATCTAAAATAGAGGGCTTGCTACTTAGAATTTGTTTCTCTTGAATAATTTTCATGCACTTGAATCTTAAATTGTGAGCATTTTTTGCCTATATCAGGGCTCTGTACACTGGTGCTCAGTAATAGACACTGTACAATCTAAGTAGATGGTTACATGATCTATAGAATTAATACAGAATTGCAGTGTTATGTTTATAACATCACCACTTCCTTCTCTTAAATAGCTAAGGGCAAGTATATGTAAAAACTTCTTAGCCATATTTTGCTTGTGCAGAATGCTTTCTGTTGGCGTTTATTTATCTGTTTGTTCATCTGCCCATTTTTTTGATGTAATGTGCATTAGCCTTCTACTCTACCCCAGCCGCTTTGCTAGAGGGTTGTATTGTGTTTTGTTTTGTTTTTGTTTGTTTGCTAGAGGGTTGTGTTTTAGGGATTTGTTTCCTTTTTTTTTAAAGACAGGGTGTTGCTATGTCAAAATCTTTCTGCATCAGCTTTATGAATAGCTGGGAACACAGAAGTATCTGCTGTCAGACAGGATCTCACTATATTGCCCAGACTATCCCTGAGCTCAAGATCCTCCTGCTTAAGCCTCCAGAGTCACAGGGATTATAGATACACACTTTCAGGTTGAACTGAGAATTAAGACCAGGCCGCCCTTAGCAACGCTTGCCACCATAACTGGGCCTAGAGATTTTTTAGTATATCATCTCATTTCATATTTATAAGCCTAGTTCTTGTCCCTATTTTTATACATAAGGAAATGAAGCTCAAGAGATTTCAAGAAATTTGCCCACGGTCACATAGCCACAAAGGGCAGAGCTATCATTTGAGTCTGTGTGCTTTCTTTACTTCAGTTATACTGCTTCCTGTTAAGTAGCATACAATAAGACACTTCAGTACCTTATGTTTTTTCAGATGCTATGTTAAATAATTAAGCCTGTGAGATAAATATATTTCTGTCTTACAGATGAGGAAATTTAGCTTCAGAGAGATTATTAAGTAGATTGTTACAGATCCAAGTTCAAAAAATACTAGAACTAAGGCATAAGAAGAATCAATATTTGATTGTTTCTGTGCTTTTTTTCTCTTATACTACCAATGTGCCTTGAAAGATCTCTAAAATTGCACAACTGTCTCATTGACACAACTGAACTTCCCTCTTATCCATGGTCTAGGTTGTCTTAGTCTGCTCAGACCATCAAAACAAAGTATCATAGACTGGATGACTTAAAGAAATTTATTTCTCAGGGTCAGCAGGTGGTGTGGTGATTAAGGGCACTGGACTTTCACGTGACCAACTATGATTCGAGTCCCTGACTTGGTGGCTGGCTTTCTCACTTTCTCTCTGTCCCTCTCAGGTCAAATTTAAATAAATAACTGTGTTTTTTTGTTTGTTTTTCTTTTCTTTTTGGGGGAGATTTTTGCTATAGGGTGTGTGCGCTGGCCAGAAAGACAGAGACAGAGAGACAGAAAGCGAGAAACCACCCCCTCACGGGGGAAATCACCCCGTCGGGGGGATAGCCACGCTGCAATCCCTTCTTCTCCATTCTCCTCTTGGGATCTTGGGAACGTATGCACACATGCCCAGCGTGAGTTTAAGCCATGGATCCAGGACTCAAACCACAGTCGACTACATGGGAGTTCAGTGACATAACCATTATGCCAACTGTTGGCCCATCAAATTTAAATAAGTAAATGTTAAAAAAAAAATCTATTTCTCACAATTCTAGAGGTTGGGATGTCTAAGATCAAGGTGCCAGCAAGATAGATTTCATGCTGACGCCTACTGCCATCTCACTTTGTGCTCATATGACCTTTTTTCCTTTTTTTTTTAAGTTAATTTATTTGACCTTCTTCCTTCCATGTTACTTTATTTATTTCTTCCAAGAGCAGGAGAGACACAGAGAGTGAGAGTGAGCATCCCTCACAAGGTCTCAGTGTGATTCACCCCCAGCCTTTAGCCAGCATTGGATCATGGGCACATGTGCACCCAATATACGCAGGGAGGTCTCCAGACTTGAACCAGGAACCTTCTTCCTATGTGGGATATACTCACAGAGAATCATATTTAACCATTGTACCCCTGTCTGACCCCGTGACCTTTTTGTATATGCTTACATGAAAATAAAACAAGCTCTCTGTGTCTCTTATAAGGGTGCTTGTTCTACCAGGCCAGAGGTCACCCTCATGACCCCATCTAAATCTATTTAACTCCCAAAGTCTCTTTTCTAAATACCATTACATTGTGGGTTATGGCCTCAATGTAAGTGTATATCCATCCATCACCTTGTCGTCAGAATCCTTGACTATCATCTAGTATGCCTGGGCTAGTAGAGCTGAGAACCAGGAATTCAAAGACAGAGGAACTAGGTCACAGTGAGTAATTGAGTGTTGTAGGGTGGATTTTACTTTTGGAGACAAAAGTAAGGAAGCTCCAAAGAGATTGTACAGAGGAATGACCTTGATACGCTAAAAAAGGCAAGAAAGGGCTCTTGAAATCCTTGGGATTGGCATCTGTATTACCCACCAGGATATGAGGTATCTGTTGTGACATTGTCAATTTTCCAGCCTTTTTAGTATGCTACATAATCTATAGCTTATGCCAAGAATTCACTGAAGATTACATAAAATAATCTATCACTTTGTACATTCTAATATGCAACAAATGAAGATTCTTCTGTATCTGCCAATACATTAACTTGAAAGACTTAAATACATTTTGTATAGGCAGTGGAGAAAAGGGCTTTCTACAAAATAAAGATTTAGTAAGAGAAACAGAATTCGCTGGTACTGTGTTTGAAGAGAAAAGTTTCAACATAACCTTTTCTGCTTTCAGTCAAGAAAGGAAGGACAGCTGATGGATTTTGTTAGTGTTCATTTACAACTAAGCTGTCTTTCCCATCTGTTAATGAACTCTTGATGATGCAACATGTCTTTTAAAGATTGCTAATTAGCAAAGAAGTTTGGGCCAAACATTTCATTATTGTTACTCAGAACTTTCTCTTCAGTCTTTTTTTGGCAAGATCCCCATAATATAGAACATAGCTAGGAGGATTATGTTACTGAAAAATGTACATGTTCAAGAATGTATACTAGAGATGAAATTTAGGAAGTGAGATGAAACCTCTTTCCCAGAACTAGTATCCACTAAATAAAAGGTTAGAGTCACCATTCCCTCCCATGCTGTAAACAAGGAAAAAAACCCCAAAGTAGAGATGCATAATATTAAACTATAAGTATTCATGGATCCAGTATGAATATTTTCTTAGAAAACCTCATCTTCATTAGTTTCTTAATACAGAAATTCCAAATTTGACCTCCAGAATTCTCTCTTACCTTTATTAAATGTATACTTTAAAATTTTGGCAACAAGTCATTAACTGTTTAGTATTTTTATACAATATTTGAATACATCTGTCCTGTGGAACTGACAGTATTCTTCAAACTACTAATTATAGTAGGCTTATTTTAGAATTTCATAACCCCCTCCTACCTCTCTCTCTTTTTCTATCTCTCATGTGTTGTATACAGAGGGCAAAAGTTTAGAACTATCAGATTTAGGTGGCTGACCTTCAGCTCCAGTTAAGAACTAAAATTAGATCCCTGTGGAATATATACCCAGTGACGTCCATCAGGGGAAAGTGTAGGCATAACCTTGAGAAGCCAGGAGTCATCAACCAAGGGAGCTGTGCTAACTACAGAGATTCCTTTGACATCTCATTTTTTACCTTAACATGTTCATGTGGTATTTTTCATGATTTTTAATGCATTTTAGAAATTTTCTGTAGAAATTTTCCCCACGTATAAATGTTTTAGTAGAATAGTGGCTTGAGAAGATAAACCAGGACAAATATCACCTTAGAAGTCACTTAGTCTTAATGCATGTTATAGAAAGAGAAAAATAACATGCTCAGGATTACAATGAATGGGAGCCAGCTATGTTATGATCTTTGGTTTACAGTGGAAATTATATTGGAATCAGATGACCTGGATTGAGTTCAGGCTTTCTACTTCTTAACTAAGTGTCTCTGTGCTGTCACTTAACCTAAGAATCATACATTAAGTGTTCAATAAGCATTTCTTAGATGGAGAAATATACATAGAAATTTTTTTGTACACTGTAAAGCACATAAGCAAAAAGTATTACTGTTGTTATTAAAATTATGAAACCACCCAACCTGATACTACATTCATTGTTCTTTCTGTACTCCATTGCATTTCATGCTACAGACTCATTGAGGAGTCTACATGCACACACACTCTCACACACACACAAACACACATAATTTTTTTTTTTGAGAGGTTTTTGCTGCAGGGCGTGTGCGCTCGCCAGAAAGAGAGACAGACAGAAAGCGAGAAATACCCTCCCCAGGGAGGGGACGACCATGTGGCAATTCCTTCTGCTCCATTCTCCTCTTGGTATCTTGGCACACATGCACACGCACCTGGCATTAGTTTAAGCTACTGGGTCCAGTATTCAAACCGCGGTCCACTACATGGGAGTCCAGCAACATAGCCATTACGCCAACTGCTGGTCTTCACACATCATTATTTTTATTTATTTATTTAACCACAACATTTATTGCATGACTGTTAAAATCCTTCAGATGAACTGGAAGCTGCCTTCTTGGATTTAGGTGGTGTTCCTTCACAGAATCCATGCCATCTGCAGTATACAATTTTTTTTTTTTTAGAGGTTTTTTGCTATAGGGTACTTGAACTCTCCAGAAAGACAGATACAGAGAGACAGAAAGCGAGAAATCACCCCCCCAGGGGAGCTAGCCATGCCATAATAACTTCTCCTCTATTCTTCTCTCAGGATCTTGGGCATGCACACACACGCGCCTGGTGTGAGTTTAAGCCACCAGGTCTGGGACGCGACATAGCCATTATGCTAACTGCTGGTCCCTGCATTATACAATTTTTAGATGCCTCATTCAACCAGTCCCAGTGGTATTTGCCACAGGTTGACTTCTGAAGATGGTAGGCCTTGGAACCA
This sequence comes from Tupaia belangeri chinensis, assembly GCF_000334495.1. Lineage (NCBI taxonomy): Eukaryota > Metazoa > Chordata > Mammalia > Scandentia > Tupaiidae > Tupaia > Tupaia belangeri. Next base: position 4,799,209 of record NW_006208084.1, on the reverse strand, counting down.
CCATCATGGCCCAACATGTGCATATTATTGAGAGGCTTTTCAAACAATGACATTCCCTTCCTTACTTCACTTCTGTGGCTGAGACCAAAGAGACTGGAAGCAAAGGCACATTATTGCTAAATCAGGAGCCTTGTTTTGTTTTGTTTTGTTTTTTTAAGAGTTTTTTTGGGTTTTTTTTGGGGGGGTTGCTGTAGGGTGCATGTAGTCTCTTTTATTTTGTTTCTGTTTTAAGAGAATTTTTTTTGCTATAGGGCGCATGCAAGAACTCACCCCCTGAGGCAATGGCCATGCCACAATCCCTTCTCTGTTCTCTCAGGATTTGGGGCCTGCACATACACGTGCCTGGCATGAGTGTCAAGCCTTTGGGTCCAGACTGGAACTGCAAAGTTGGCCATGTGGGAATCCAGCACCTTAACCGCTGTGCCACCTGCTGGCCCCTAGGAATCATATTTACTATTGCATCCATTTAAAATTATGCTTATGAATACTTCATAGCAGTGTGGAAAAATACTTAAGGTAAATTTTAAAAGTCAGGAAATAGCTATATGCATACAATAGTTACAACTCTTATGTTAAACTAATATTTATATTAACAGAAAATCAAATAGATTGACTAATGATAGGACCCTCTGTCCACTGCATATTCAGTATGCCAGCAAGGGTAACTGTGGACGCTTTTTTCCCTTTTACTTCTTATTTTTTTAATTGTTGATGGGAGAGGGAGAGGGAAAAATCACCCTCCAATAGGTCATGACACAGTCCGTTCTCCATTATTCCATCCTGTTGGGATTTTGGGCTGTGCACATGTGCCCAGCTACCAGAACTGGTATTTGAACCATGTGGTCAGCCATGTGGGATCCAGCTTCCTTAACCATGAGGCTATGAGCCCAACCCATTATGAATATATTTTCTCTTTACTAGTTTAAATATTTATTTATTTAATTTTGACAAATTGAGGATATTACCATGCACATAATTTTCAATAGAGAATTTTACATTTTTGGGTCTGTTAAGTGTTTCTTTCTTTTGCCCCTTCCACCAGCTCACCACCACCTACTACACTCCCTTACAGACTTTGGTATCTACACTTATCCTTCATACCATCACCTCTTTAGATTTTTCCATTTCTACCATAGAGGGCAGATATTTAGTATATATATTGGGCAAGGCTATACAGTATCTTTCAAAGTCTGGCTTACTTCACTTAGCAGTAGGTCTTCCATATTCAACCACTTTTGAGTCAAGAGATAGTGTCTCATTGTTCCTTATGGCTGAATAGTACTCTGTGGTGTATATGTGCCACAATTTTCAACCTAGTTATTAGTTCTTGGGAATAGTAGTTTTATTAAGTTTTTAAAAAATTGCCAGAAGGTGTGTGCACTGAATGGAGAGAGACAGAAAGGGAAGGTGAGAAAGCACACCTACCCTACCTCCCATGGGGAGTCACCACACTGCAGTCTCTTCTCTGTCATCTCTCTGCTGTCAGGATTTGGGGCATGCAGGCAGACTCACCTGGCATGTTTCTCAAACTAATGAGTCTAGGACTCGAACCTTGTGAATCTACTGCCTTAATCACCAGGCCATGAGCTGTCTCGATTTATATTAATTTTATATTTTAAAGAAAATTGAAAATCATTTAACAGCGTATCTTAGAATAAAGTGGAACATATTACTGGCCCAGGAAAAGAACAAAATTTGAAGCATAGTTTCTACTGGATGCATATCACTTTCACATTATCGTACAGTCAGAAAATCGTTAAGTTGAACCATTGTAAGCTGGGAATTGCCTGAGTGTTTTATAAACATTCCTCACACTTGCTTTATGACTTTAGCTCATTACTGAAAACTTGGCTTCTAAGTGAAAAGCTATTAAATCAGAAGATATCTCCATTCATTTTAATGGGAAAAAAGTTTTGTCATTATTTATGATTCCCAAATAATTTTAACATTGAAAGTATCATTTGAGCAATAAAAACAAGTTTGTATAAATAACATACTTTGAAAGTAAATTAAAAGTTTATACCTAAAATATAATGTAACAATGGTTTATTGTATTTGCAGAAAAAGGAAGAGAGGACTTAATAGTAGCTGGTAGAAGAGAGGTGCAAAGGATTCGTTGTTTGGAAGGTGTTGAAAGTCAGGAGGTAGACTTTAAGGCAGGTCATCTTTGTGAGTTCATAGTTACCTTACACTTAAAAATAGTTATAGCATATCTAAGCCAGCAGCTGTGTTTCAGATGAAACGTGGCCTCCGTTCTCAAGTGTCCTGGAGGAGTGGGATGTCTTAACAATTTACTGTATGAAAAGGCAAAAACAAGTGCTTGTTGAAAGCAGGGAGAGAATAAAGGAGGGGGGTGACACCTCAGCTCTAACTAAGCTGAGTAGAGTCCTGGCAGGCAGATACCATGGGAGAGCATACTGCAATGAAGGTACAGTGGGGGAAAGACTCAGGACATTTCATGGGTAGGGGACTGTGAGTCAGTTTGAAACACCTGAAGAAGAAAGGGTGTGTGTGTGTGTGTGTGTGTGTGTGTGTGTGTGTGTGTGTGACAGCAACAGGAAGGGATACTGAGCTTATTTCAGGTGTCTTGTGTGGCAAGTAGGGAGTTGCAGAAGGTGTCTGAGAAGAACAGAGCATGTTTTAGGAAGAGTAAAATCAACTTTCAAAACAGTTATGGCACAGAAAAATACCATTAGGGCAAAAATACAGGGAAATACAAGAACATCTTAAAACATGGAAGCAGTGTACCTTTAACTGATGGGGGAGTTGTAAGAGTGCTGCTGCTTCATTCTTTTTCCTTGGTGTACTTAGACAAAGCACAACTTTTTTGATTTGTTCAAATATGGTATACAACTTATTTCTTACATTTTTAGTAGGAATGAATGTGTTAAGAAAGGATTAAATTTCACTTATTTTACATGTGTCTTTTTAAAAGATTATAATACAAATAAAGCATTGGTATTACTTTTCAAGAGAAAGTGTCGCAAAAAGCTATCTAGCAGTCTTTATGTGAGGTAATTTTATAGTAAGAAATAGTATGTTCAAAAAAACTGTCCTTTGAAACATCGACTGGTGGATGATCTCTTAGAAGCTTTTGTTTACTTTTTTAAAGAATTATTTTATTATCATTATTATTAGATTTTAATTTGATGAGAGAAAGTGAGCAAGCAAACAAGCCACCAGTTCCAGGATTCAAACCATGATTAGGCATGTGGTAGTCCAGCACCTCAACCACCACACCACCTGTCGGCCCCCCTCTTACAAGCTTTTGGATGGAGCAGCTTTAACTATAAATGTTTCAGGCACTTCTCATTTTTTTTTTCATGTCTTAGGTACCAGAAATTTCCCAATCCATTTAGTTTATATATATATTCATAGCTATTCCAGTTTGTTATCACAGTTTGCTCTTTTTCTTTCTTTCTTTTTTTCCTTATTTATTTTTCACTACCAGACAATAAGTGCAATCATGAGAGAGAGAGAGAGAGAGAGAGAGAGAGAGAGAGAGGAAGCATCCCCCAATGGGACATGGTCAGGTCACAGTCCTCTCCATCCAACCAGTGTGTGGGGCATGCATGCACATGTACTGGTATGTTTTCCAAATTGGTGGGGCTAGGATTTAAACCACAGTTGGCATGTGGAATCTAGTTCCCTATGCACGGTACTTAACCTCTGCATTTTTTTTAAGCTGATTTTTTTTTTTAATTTACTGTCTTAACCATTTTTATTTTCAAAGAATTATTTTATTTAACTTTACTTATTTGTTTTAATTTTACCAGAGAAGGATAGAGTGAGAGAGAGGGAAAGTGAGAAAGGAAGACGCCAAGACCAGGACTTGAACTGCAGTTGGCCATGTGGGAGTCTAGCACCCTTAACCACCACACCACACCACCTGCTGGTCTCCCTAAAGCTGATTTATTTATTCCATGAGAAAGGGAAGGAAGGGGGAGAAGACGGGTATCAACCAGGTGTTCATGATGTGGTGGACCCTTCGTCTTAGCCAGTCCGGATCATGGGCACACCTGTGTGTGCCTGGCTTATGGTATTTCCACCAGGTCATCATCTAGCCCCTCTCTTTTTCTCTTGAGTCTGAAGATAAGGAAGAAAGGGGCCGTACTGTCCACAGATATTTTTCCCCATAATTCACATTCATTCTTGCAGCTAGTTATGTTCTTCATTGACACACGAATTGAATGATCCCATCTTAAGAGCCATACAAGCGACACTCAGACATTTTGTTAAGGGATGTGTGCACTCGCCAGACAGACAGAGAGAGACAGAGAGATAGAAAGTGAGAAGTCACCCCCGGGGGGATGGCCACGCCACAGTCCCTTCTCCTCCATTCTCCTCTTGGGATCTTGGGCACGCACGCACACTTGCCTGGCATGAGTTTTAAGCCACCGGGTCCGGGATGTGAACTGCGGTCGACTATGTGGGAGTCCAGCGACATAGCCATTACACTAACTGCTGGTCCCTGTATTTCCTTTCCTAACTTCTTTTTTATTTAGTATTGTCATTTTTCAATTCGACCAGAGAGACAGAGAGAGAAAGAAAGTGAGAAAACAAGCTGCTAGGTCTGGGACTCAAACCATGGTCAGCCATGTGGGAGTCCAGCACCTTTGCCTTCATACCACCTGCCAGCCCTATTAAATATTTCTTAAATAGGAAACTGAACGACTAACAGATGGCATACTGGTTATGTCACCGGACTTCCACGTAGTCAACCACGGTTTGAGTCCTGGACCCAGTGGCTTGAAACTCACCCTGGCATGTGTGCCGGAAATCCCAAGAAGAGAATAGAGCAGAAGGGATTGTGGCATGGCCATCCTCCATAGGGGGGGGGATTTTTTCACTTTCTGTCTCGCTGCCTCTCTGGCAAGTGCTCACACCCTGTAGCAAAATCTTTCTTTAAAAAAAAGAAAAAAATAGGAAGGTAGATGATTTTCTTTTGAATGAAATTGTGTGGTAGCAAAGGTGATCTAACTCTACTCCCAGGAATATATCATATATGAAGTAGTATATACAAGATATTTTTGTGTCTTGAATGTGAAAGATTAGAGAAGATTTTCCCAGCCCTGTGTATTTTATGCTTTTACAGTTTTAACCCTAAGTTGCGTGCACTCACTGGAGCCAGAGAGACCATGAGAGGGAAAGTGAAAAATCCCCCTCTGGAGATTTTGCCACACTGCAATCCCTTCTCCAGTCTCTTGGGATTTGGGGCATGCACTTGCCCATCCTGTGTATTTTTTTCCTTTTCTTTTTTCTTTTCTTCCTTTTTGGAGAGTTTTGTTTTGTTTTGTTTTTGTTTTTTGGGGGTTGTTTTTTGCTATAGGGCACTTGTGCAAGACAGAGAGACAAAAAGCAAGAAATCATTCTCCGGGGGGGATGACCACGTAGCGGTCTTTTCTCCTCTATTCTCCTTTCGGGATTTTGGGCTTGCACACACACGTGAGTTTCAAGCCACTGGGTCCAGGACTCAAACTGCGGTCAACTGTGTGAGAGTCTAGTACCTTAACCACCGTGCCACCTGCTGGCCCCACCCTGTCATTTTTTAAAAATTAATTTTATAATATTTTAAAAATACTTTAATTTATTCATGCATTTATTTTAATTTGACCAGAGAGAGACACACAGAGAGAGAGAGAGAAGGAAAGTGAGAAAGCAAGCCACCAGGACCAGGACTTGAACCATGTTCGGCCATGTGGGAGTATCCAGCGCCTTAACCACTGCACCACCTGCTGGTCCCCACCTACCCTGTCATTTTTAATAATAGTCATGTTATACTTTCTTCCACCCTAAACCACATTCATTTTTTCTTTTTTGAAATGCATATTATAGTTTTATTTTGGCAGTAGAAATATATGACACTCTAGAATGATGGCAATTCTTCATTTCAGGTAGTCTGAGCTCCTGCCTGATACTATACAACTATTCCTACCCACTTTGTTTTTCTTCTTTTTTTCCCCCCCCTTTTATTTTTTTTTTTCACTTCATTTTCTCCCATACATTTGATCACATTATTATTTGTCTTACAAAATGGATATTTCAACAGGTGAACGTTTCTTTTTAGTATTGTTGATAAAACTACGAAATATCTTCAACAGACCACATTCATTTTTTTAAAAATGTTTTAATAATGATTTAAAAATATTTTAGATGACATATTTAAAAAGTACCTTCTAGTTATCATATCTAGATATGGCAGGGGTATAACTGACATGAAATGTTTTTGCTTCTCAGGTAAAAGTGCCTTCCCACCTCTATGTAGAGAACATAGATTTTTTAAATGGGCATATTCATAGCTGTATGACTAAAATGTACTAAGAAGGTCCACATAGCCTGGGATTTCTGCCAAGATCATAATGCTTACAGGTAGCCTCATTTTAAAGAATCAAAGTCCAATGATCGGTTAATAGAAACTTCATAAACTCTTATATTGGTCATATTTGTTGTTCCTATTATTTTTATAAAATGAAACTAGTCATTTTAAAACAGATTATGTGATTTTATAGAGAGTCTATTGAGCTAGAAGGCAGGAACCCATTCTGTAGCTTTTAACATGCCACACAAACCCGCTCTGCCCCATTGCAAGTAACTTAATCTCTCTGGCACTTAATTTCCATATCTGAAAAGTGAAAGAAGTGCACCAGATACAAGGTCTCTTTCAGTTCTGTTGTTCTTTGATTTAAAACAAATTATAAATAATTTCTAGACAGAATTTTTTTTTTTGAGAGGTTTTTGCTATAGGGCACTAGTGCTCGCCAGAAAGACAGAAAACGAGAGATCACCCCCCCCCCCAGGGGGGATAGCCACACCACAATCCCTTCTTCTTCATTCTCCTCTCGGGCTCTTGGGCATGCATGCACATGTTCCCCGTGTGAGTTTAAGTCACCAGGTCCAGGACTTTGACTGTGATCGACCACACGGGAGTCCAGCAACAGCCATTACGTCAACTGCTGGTCCCTAGATCTTTAACTGCTATTAAATACAGTAGTAGAGGAGCTGGCAGTTGGTGTGATGGTTAAGGGTGCTGGACTCCCACATGGCTGACCATGGTTCGAATCCTGGACCTAGCGGCTTGCTTTCTCATTCTCCTTCTCTCTTTCTCTCTCTCTCTCTCTGCCCTTCTCTGGTCTGAAAGGAAGGAAAGGAAGGAAGGAAGGAAAGTTAAATAAAATAATTCTTTAAAAATATACACTGGTAAATATTCCATTTTAAATTATTCGAACCAAATAATGATTTTGCTTACTCATTGTTGTTTTTCAGAAACTCTGTGAAGGCATATTTAAGGTCCTTGTAAAGGACATCCCAACAACATGTCAAGTGTCCTGCCTGGAAGTACTCCGCATTCTCTCCAGAGACAAAAAGGTTTTAGTTCCTGTAACAACTAAGGAAAATATGCAGATACTGCTGCGACTAGCCAAGCTAAATGAGTTGGATGATTCTTTGGAGAAGGCGTCAGAGTTCCCAGTTATTGTGGAGTCGTTGAAATGTCTGTGTAACATAGTGTTCAACAGTCAGATGGCACAGCAGCTCAGCCTGGAACTTAATCTTGCTGCGAAGCTCTGTAACCTCCTGAGAAAGTGCAAGGACCGAAAATTTATCAATGACATTAAGTGCTTTGACTTGCGCTTACTCTTCCTCCTGTCACTTTTGCACACTGACATCAGGTCACAATTGCGCTATGAGCTCCAGGGACTACCGCTGCTAACCCAGATTCTGGAAAGTGCCTTTAGCATCAAGTGGACCGATGAGTATGAATCGGCCATAGACCATAATGGACCTCCTCTCTCACCTCAGGAGACAGACTGTGCCATTGAGGCCCTCAAAGCTCTCTTCAATGTGACAGTAGACAGTTGGAAGGTGCATAAAGAGGTAAGGTTGAGAAGGATATTCTTATCCACCTAGAATGTAATTGGTCTAGGGCATCCTTAGTGATGCCTACAAGGGAAGAATGCTAAGTTGGGAAATGGAAAACATTAATTGATTCTACGATCCAAATATATTTTTAGCTCTTAGAAGATAAACTACTCTTTTTATTTATTTTATTATTTTTTTTTTTGGAGAGGTTTTTTCGCTATAGGGCGCGTGCGCTTGCCAGACAGACAGAGAGAAACAGAGAGACAGAAAGCGAGAAATCACCCCCTGGGGGGATGGTCATGCCACAATCCCTTCTCCTCCATTCTCCTCTCGGAATCTTGGGGGCATGCACACACACGTGCCCGGTGTGAGTTTTAAGCCACAGGGTCCGGGATGCGAACCGCAGTCAACTATGTGGGAGTCCAGTGACATAGCCATTACACTAACTGCTGGTTCCCTAAACTACTCTTTTGTAAGATGCCAAATATAATTAGTTTTATGAGTTGTATTATTACTTATATTTTCATAAGAGTACCTCTTGCAGGAACAGGTTTAAATAAAATTTGAAAGGAAATAAAACAGTGTGTTTGATAAAAGTGTAGACATTTTCTATTGCTGCCATCTTAAAGGTTCAAATAAATTGAGCCAGTTGGAATTGATGAATCAGAATTAATGTCTGCCTGAAAGTAAAAGATGCTTTGGTTTTACTTATCATCCCAGTCTCCTAAGGTATTACTTTAAACTGTTAGATAACTGTCAGACGTGTAGAACTATAACTAGATATCCCTGTGTTTACACAGTGGGGGGGGAAGGGGCACAATTACACCAGACTGTGGGAAAGGTTACTTTCAACCAATTGATTTACTTCTGGATTAAGGATCATTTTCTGTTACTCAGACCTTCCAGCAATCCAAAGTAAGGCAGATTTGATAGTTTGTATTTAAGTACCCACAAGAACAATATGCTTAAGAAGAAACTTAGTATAAGGAAGTCAACAATTTTAAGCCAAGCAGACCTAAATTCTTTCCCTCCCTTCTAAAATCTCAGCATTTTTCTTTTTTTCTCTTTATATAACCTTATAAGAACTGGTGAAATTCAGCCCCTGACTTTAAATAAAAGAGGTATTTTGATGCGAGAGCAAATGATCTTTTCTAACAATTGAGTTTAGGCTTTAAGCTAACATTTTGTTGTGTCCATTTGAAATAGTTCTCACCCATGAATATACATGTGATTTTCCCAGCTGCCTGTTTTAAAAGGATTTATCTCAGTACAGTGTTATAGTGGGAGTATGAAGGCATCCGAATTCTAAAGTGCAAATAGGTCTATATTTTGAAACCAAATATTTGAAGATCATTCCTAACAGCTGTTTTAGATGCCTGTAGTATGGTCAGTTTTTCCTGGGACTTGGCAGAAAAAGATGTGGGAAGCCCACATGCTCCACTTACGCTTTGAAACTAAATATTTGGAAATATTTAACATGTTATATCTCTATGCTTATTTGGTACCTTCTATGGTTATTTTTCTTACACTGTTTATTTTGGTGTTTTTAAGTTCATTTAGCTGCAAGCGCTCCTCTGAGACTGTTGGTTTGCCATTGTCAAAGCCTCTGTTATTTCAGTTATGCCCAAAATAGTAGCTCACGCTGTTCAGATTCCTGACAAAAAAGAGTTTGTAATTCAGCTACTCATCAGTATTTTTACATGGGATGACATATACTAAAATCAGTAAATTTAGATTAGCCTTTATTAATGTGCTTTAGTTGTTTTAGTGGGGCTGAAGAAGCTTTAGAAAATGTTGAAGTAGCAAATACTCATTCTGTGTAATAGAATGTTTGTTCTCTAAAAGATATGTAGTAAAGGAACAGTAGTCCTGGAACAGGTATCTCAGACCTATAATACCTATTTTTTAATTGTGGATCAGTTGCTAAAACCATTATAAAATGCACACAATTCATGTGACTGAGCTGTTATGGAAGTTTTCAGAAATTTAAGCAGTATTGAAAATAGGATTCTTGCCAACGCATTTAGACATGAATGTCTTCGTGAATCTCTAAATTCAACTTTTACCAAACATTTTCTTTCATTCATTCAGTCAACAAGTATTTATAGATGATCACTAGATACTATACTGAACATTGTCTAAGTTACTGGCACATAATAGGCATAGTCTTTGCCTCAATGAAACTTCAGTTTTGTGAATGTGATAGGTAATACATCAGAAATAAATTTATATTTCAAATTATGTCATTAGGAGAGAAACTATATTTGTTGAGAATGCTTAGTATTGTCAGAGAAGATTTCCGTAGGTCTATCCTGAGATCTGAAGACAGAATAATTCAGCCATTTTAAGATGGGAGATGGGGGTTTGAACATTTTCTGGAAATTTAATAGCATGTCAAAAGACACAGAAACTAGAGCATAGAGTACTTTTTAGTGCATTACCCAAAACTCAGTGTATGGAAAACTCTGTTGGGGCCAGCAGGGTAGGTATGCACATTACGGCGTAGGACTCCCACATGGCCAATCTTGGTTCAAGTCCTGAACCTGGCAGTTGGAATATCACACTAGGTACGTGTGTGTGTTTGTGTGCGTGTGTGTGTGTGCCCAAAATCCTGAGAGGAGAATGGAGAAGGGATTATGGTGTGTCCATATCCCTGGGGGTGATTTTCTCACTTTTCTTCTCTTTGTCCCTCTCTAGTGAGCACATGAACCCTATAGCAAAAACCTAAAATAAACATAATTTTAAAAAGAAAGAAAGAGAAATCCCCCATTGCAGTATAGAGAAGCCCTTTTACCCAGATTTCAGTGTCTCCTTGATTGTCAAATGAAAGATATTTTACTTTAATAGAGCAAACACTTAAAGAATTAATACCTTAAAACAGAAAACTTATTGTACAGAAAAATCTAACTTTAAAATATCTAATATATTTTCCTTCCTATGAAAATAGTACATGCTCATTGTGAAAGATAATAGGAAAAAAGCATTTAAGGAATAAATTCACTAATCAAATGATAAGTACTATTTGCATTTTGATACATTGTTCTAATCAGTGTTCATTGTACAGTATCTAAACAAACATACACATTTTTTGCAAAAATGCAGTCATTTTATAATCTTAAGTTTTTTCCAAAATAAATGTTCATTTTTTTAATTGCCAGAGGGCATGTGTATTCACCAAAGAGAGAGAAACAGAGACAGAAAGAGAGAGAGAGAAGGTATCCCCCAGTGGGATGTGGTCATGTTGCCATTCCTTTTCCTCCATTTCTCCATCCTGTCAGGATTTGAGGAGTACATGAACATGCACCCCTTGTATTTTTCTTGGCACTGGGGCCAGGATTTAAACCCCAATTGGCTATGTGGGTTCTGTCTCCCTTAACCACTACACTGTGGGACTGTACCCAAAATTTTTTTTTTTGGGGGGGGGAGAGATTTTCACTGTAGGGCGCGTGCGCTCGCCAGACAAACAGAGAGAGACATAGAGACAGAAAGCGAGAAATCACCCCCCAGGGGGGATGGTCACGCCGCAATCCCTTCTCCTCCATTCTCCTCTCGGGATCTTGGGCACACACGCACACGTGCCCGGCATGAGTTTTAAGCCACCGGGTCCGGGACATGAACCGCGGTCGACTACGTGGGAGTCCAGCGACATAGCCATTATGCTAACTGCTGGCTCCCACCAAAATAATTATTTTTGATGAATAGTTTTCAAAATGTGTTCCTTGAAACCATAAGGTTCCTAGGAATGGCTTCCAGGTTCCCCACCCCTACTTTTTAAAAATACACCTTTGATGTTGCTATTGCTAGTGTCTCTTAATACAGATTGTAAGATTTCATTTGAGGGATGAAAAGGATTCTGCAACAAAAAATTTGACAACCACCTTCTAAGTTCTATTTATTAAAAGTGACAAATCCTTATAAAGGAAAACTGATTTTATGTTTAATTATGTTTGATGAAAAGGAGTTTGCAACCAAGAAAAAAAAAATTTATAACCACCTTCTACTTCCTATTTGTTAAAAGTGACAAATCCTTATAAAGAAATACTCATTGTATGTTTCAGTGTGTGTTTTCTTCCTAAGTATTAGGTTGTCAGGAAAGTCATGGTGTATTTTTCTGTTTTTCTATGTAAAAATGCATCATAACTTAACTGACAACTCAATATTTATCACCTTTAAGGAATCCCTTATTTGTAGGCACTTAGATTATTTGCAGTTGTTTCATTTTAAGGAATTACTTATTTTAATTTTATTTATTCATTCATTTATTTTAATTTGACCAGAGAGAGAGAGAGAAAGTGAATAAGCAAACCACCAGGGCCAGAACTCAAGTCATGGTCAGCCATGTGGGAGCATCCAGCACCTTAACCACCACTGATATAGTAAATTTTACTGCTGTGAAATCTTTGTAGATACATTCTTAAAATGGATGAGCCTAAGCATTTCAAAAGTTTAAAGTTTTTTATATATATTGTTAAGTCTATCTTCAGAGGACTATAGCTTTTTAAACCCTGGGCATTTCACTCTTAAAATTCTGTATGTGGCTTGGTGGTTGAGGTGCTGGATCCTATGTGGCCAACTCTGCACTTCCAGTTCCAGACCTGGTGGGTTGAAAGACATGCTGGGCGTGGGAACCAGCAGTTAGCATAATGGCTATGTCACTGGACTCCCACATAGTCGACCGCGGTTTGTGTCCCGGACCCAGTGGCTTAAAACTCACACCGGGCGCGTGTGCGTGCGTGCCCAAGATCCCGAGAGGAGAATGGAGGAGAAGGGATTGCGCCGTGACCATCCCCCCGGGGGGGGGATTTCTCGTTTTCTATATCTCTGTCTCTCTCTGTCTGGCGAGTGCACGCACCCTATAGCGAAAACCTCTCAAAAAAAAAAAAAAAAAGAAAGAAAGATGTGCTGGGCATGTGGGCAGATGTGCCCAAAATCCCAAGAGAAGGGATTGTAACATAGCCTCTCCCTTGGAAGGTGATTTCATACTTCCCCTCTCTCTGTCTCCAGCAAGCACATGCACCCTATGACAAAAATCTAAACAAATAAATGATCTATACCTACTTAACAGCTTAATAGTTAGAGAAAATGCAGACATTTGATTTCAGTTTAAACTGTTTTAGTAGTTTATGGCTGCTTTTATTTATACTTCACTAAAAACAGAAAATTAATGACTAGGTTTTTCTTGGAGTTTACTACTTTCTTTTCCCCCACTTTCCTAAAGGTAGTATGTTTGAAGGTCAAATGATTCCTTTAGCAGGATATTAAGTCAGTTCTAGAAGAGTTCATTGAAATAGTTTGTAAACTTTCCTAAATCTCTCTTTTGATGGAAGAGAGCATATTATCCTAGGGAACTCCTACCTAGCACACATTTCCCTTCTCCAGTTTTTCGCATACATCAGTGCAATGTGATAAGGAAATACAAGGACAAGCAGACACATTAGAGCCAGATACAACCAAGTGCAGAGAAGCACAAGTAACTGAGTAGTCAAAGGATGCTATTTGAATGAGATAAAACAGTCACTGCCTATGAAAGTTAATTGGCAGTGTCATGCTTTTTTTAAATAATTATTTATTTTTAAATTTCATTTGTTATTATTTTTTAATTTGACCAGACAGAGACAGAGAAAAAGGGAAAGCGAGAAAGCCAGGTCCAGGACTTGAACTGTTGGCAGCCATGTGGGAATCCAGTGCCTCTAACTACCACACCACCTGCTGGTTCAAGGGAATATCACATTGTAACAGAAGAGATTAATTCCATGATTATTATTTTTATTTATTTTTTATTTACATTCATTCACTGTACATCATTATAGCATACAAAATGAGATTTTTCCATTCACAATACACTGTATATTGGCTCAATCAAGCACATCAACATATGGGTTATTGTCAACACATAATTTTCCATTTCTTGTTTTCTGTATATTTTGCCTTTTTTCCCATCCTTGATTCCCTATCTCACCCTCTACCATCTCCCACCCT
>NW_006208084.1:4760909-4784349 GCF_000334495.1 Tupaia belangeri chinensis | reverse complement strand
CCTTTGTAGGTAACTTGCCGTTTTTCTCTTGCCAGTCTTAGTATCTTGTCTTTGTCTGTGGTTTTGGTCAATCTGGCTATAATGTGTCTTGGAGAAGATCTTCTTGGGTTGTCAGAGACAGAGACAGAGGTAGAGAGAGACAAAGACAGATACAGAGAGAGGAGGCCTGAGAGGAGTCTTCCTACCACGCGAGTTTTCTATACTGGAGGCTGAATTATCAGTGGGACCTCTTCATTCCTCCGTTTCCCCCAAAATGGCTAGACCACAGGAATTCCATGATTATTTTAAAGACTTTAAAGGAAATGTGAAAAAAGGATAGTACATTAATTTACATTAAAATAGAGCTTCAGGGCCAGCCTAGAAACCTAGTGATTAAGGGACCCAAGTTCCACATGGCTGATCCTGGTGGCTTCAAAATCATGCCAGACAAATGTGTGTGTACATGGAACCCAACGTTCCAACAGGATGGAGAAATGGAGGAGAAGGGATTGCAACATGGCCATGCCCCACTAGGGGTACTTTCCCCCCACCTCTGTTGCCCTATGGCAAACTTTTTTTTTTTTTTAAGAATGATTTTATTTAACTTGATTTATCTATTTATCTACCTATTTATTTATCTTAATTTGACTAGAGTGGGATAGAGTGAGAGAGAGAAAGAAAGTGAGAAAGAAAGCCACTGGGTCTGGGATGCGAACTGCAGTGGGCCATGTAGAGTCCAGGGCCTTAAACCCCACATTACCTGCTGACCCTGGCAGACATTTTTTTTTTAATTTTATTTATTCAGTCATTTATTTTTAATTGACAGAAGAGACACAGAGAGAGAGATGGGAAGTGAGAAAGCAAGCCACCAGGTCCAGGACTCAAACCATGGTCAGCCATTTGGGAGTGTCCAGCGCCTTAACCACCACACCACCTGCTGGTCCTGCTGGCAGACATTTTAAAATAATAATAATAATAAAGTTTCATGTTGTACAGTGTTTTCCTGTTGAATCATTTTTCAGCAGACACTTGTTGAGCACGTAACTTGTGCCAGGCTCCGCCTTAGGCACATGAAATGCAAGGTAAAGCATCACTGCCCTTGAGGAGGTGCCAGCAGTCTAATAGAGTAACTAAACTTATAAACACAGGGGGCTGCACAACTGTTTGTCACCTTATTTACAGTTTTCTGTATGTTCTAAAATAATCACTTCAGCAGTATATAGCAGCTTCAAATGACATATATTCTAGATATTTGGGCTTTCTTCTACAGCATTGATTACATAGGCCAAAGTTTTGAATAAAAGGTTTGTGAAAATCGTTACCTTTACCATTTAAGTGAAATCTTCCACAATTTTTAAAGGAGGGGAGAAAGCAGTAGTACAGTAGTATTGGGTCATTGGGAAAGTCATGACACGTTTTTGCATAGACAGCCTAATAGAAGCTGTCAATCAAAGTGCAGACTGTATAACGAGATCCTAAACAATTTTCTAATTTTTTTTTTTGAGAGGTTTTTGCTATAGGGCGTGTGCATCACCAGAAAGACAGAGAGAGACACAAAGCGAGAAATTACCCCCCAGGGGGATGTCCACACTGCAATCCCTTCTCCTTCATTCTCCTCTTGGGATCTTGGGCATGCAAGCACATGCACCCAGCATGAGTTTAAGCCACTGAGTCCACTCGAACCGCACTGACTACATGGGAGTCCAGTGACATAGCCATTACACCAACTGCTGGTCCCACAATTTTCTGATTTTTAATCTCTTTTTCTTATGTTACCTCATTTCAATTTCCTTTGTCATAGCCATGTCTACTTGCTTGCTGTTTCTTCCTTTGTTCATCATTCTTAGGGACTTTTTTCTTTCTCAGTCTTTGGTGGTATTATCATTTCAGAGAATAAAATAAATATTAGAAAGCTAAATCATAATGCAAGTAAACATCAGTTGTATAAGCTGTGTTCGTATAATGTTTTATGGAAAGAAGTTATATTTAATCCTTCAGGCATCTTCATCAGACAGAAGCATTAACCCCATTTAACAAATGAGACACAGAATCATAGTTTAAATTATGGAAGGTCACATAGCAAAATGCCAACAGTAAGAAATAATATCCTGGTAGCAGGGTGGTAAAGGCAACTGGATTCATTGTGGCCAACTCTGTAGCTTGATTCCCAGACCCAGCAGCTTGTAAAACATGCCAGGTGTGTGAATGTACATACCCAAAATCCCAAGAGGAGAAACGGAAAACGGATTGCAATATGGCCAACCCACATGGAGAGTACTTTCTTGCTTTCCCTCTCACCCTCTCTCTGGAAAGCATATATGCCCTCTAGCAAATTAAAATCATAATAATGTCCACTCTAACCTTTGTTAAGTAAGACTTCTTAAATGACATCACCCATCCAATAAAGATTTATTGATACAGTGACTAATGGAATGAAAAGGCTGACAATAAACCTACACATATACAACTGCTTTATGATGGAGATAACATTGTCATTCAGTAGGGAAATGATGGGCTTTTTAATAAATAATGTTCAGTGAATTGTATGGTCATCTGGAAAACAGTTAATTGGAATCCCTGCCGTATGCGATAACACAAAAATCTGAGGTGAATCAGAGACCTAAATAGTACAAGGTAGCATGACAGCTTATAGAAGACTTATCTCCATTACTTTATCTCAGATGAGTCAAACATTTCTTAAAGAGGCAGATGACTAAAACAGGACAAAGTAAGGATCAACCATCAAGGAAAAATTGACAAATTAATCTTCATTAAAATTAGTTCAGGGCCAGCAGGTGGCATGAAGGTTAAGGTGCTAGATCCCATATGACCAACTGCATTATTCAAGTCTCAGACCCTGCAACTTGAAAATTACACATGCATGTCCAAAATTCCAAAAGGAGGCTGAAAGAAGGGATTATGGTGTGGTCATCCTCCTTCGGGGTGGGATTTTTCCCTCTGTCTGTCTGCTTCTCAGTTTAGAGAGTACACATGCCATATACTAAACCTCAAAACAAAACAAAACAAAAAAGAAAGAAAGAGTTCAGGCCCAGCTGCAGTAGTACAGGTGGTGAGGTGCTCTTCCTGAATGCTAGAGCAGCCTGGAAAACCATAGATTGACTTGAAACATGCCAGATGTGGGCACACTAGGTGATCTTAGAAAGCTGGGCATGGGTGGGGGGGACATCACAGCAAGATGAGACTATATTGAGGATATCAATTTTCTTTCACTTTCAGGAAATAAATTAGCTAATTTTTTTTTCTATAGGGTGTATGTGCTTGCCAGAGAGAGACAGAAAGACGGAAAGTGAGAAGTCTCCCCTGTGGGGGATGATCACGTTTCAGTTCCTCTCGGGATTTTGGGTACTCACATGCGGGTACCCAGCTGGAGTCTCAAGCCACTGAGTCTGGGACTTAAACTGTGAAGCTAGCCATGTGGAATCTAGTTCCTTAACATCCATGACACCATAAACTTTTTTAAAAATTGAGTTCATTGGGCCAGCCAGTGGCGTGGTGGTTAAAGGCGCTAGATTCTCACATGATCAACCATGATTCAAGTCCCGGACCTGATAGCTTGCTTTCTCACTTTACCTCCCTTTCTCTCTCTCTGATCAAACCAGAAAATAAATAAAGTTAAGGGACCAGCAGTTAGCATAATGGCTATGTCACTGAACTCCCATGTAGTCGACTATGGGACCAGACCAGTGACTTAAACTCACGCCAGGTGTGTGTGCGTGCATGTCCAAAATCCCAAGAGGAAAACAGAGGAGAAGGGATTGTGGCATGGCCATCCTCCCTGGGGGGTGATTTCTCGCTTCCTGTCTCTCTGTCTGTCTCTGTCTTTCTGGCGAGCACATGCACTCTACGGCAAAAACCTCTCCAGTAAATAAATAAATAAAACTAAGTAAAAGTTTTTAAAAAGAAAACAAATTCAGTTCATCAAAAGAAATAGTAAAGGTACAGGCCACCAAGTGGGAGAAGATAACAGACTGTCTATTCTGAATATATTAAGAAGTCATACAGACTTATAAAAATAGTCAGTTGGGGACCAGCAGGTGGTGTGGTGGTTAAGCTGTTGGACTCCCACAAGGCTGACTGTAGTTTGCGTCCCAGACCGGGCAGCTTGCTTTCTTCTCTTTCTCTTTCTCTCTCTGGTCAAATTAAAAAATAATTACAACAAATTGAATTAAATAAGTTAATAATTTTGTTTAAAGTCCGTCACCCTGACAGAAGAACAGGCTAAAGTGCAGTAGCTGTGCCACACGTGGTAGGGTACCACTGCAGGAGACTGAGGCTTCACTTGAGGCCTGCATTTGGTACCTGGACCAAAGCTGGGGGTGTATGCCTGTACTCCTGGCTAACCTGAGCCTGAGCAGGAAGATTGTGAGATTGTGGCTTGGTGGACCACCTGTCAAAAATACTTAGCTCCCTACCTCTCCCTTTATCTCTCTTTCTGAGTTTTTTTTTTCTTTTTTTTTTTTTTAAAGAAAAGAAAAACAAAATGCTTGAACGAGAATTTTCCTGATGAGTTATCCAAATGACCAATAAACATGAAAAAATGTTTAACTTCATCAGGAAAACGTATACTATCAATGAAGCAAAAAATGACTGCATACCCAGGAGAATGACTAAAACTAAAAAGGCTGACAATATCAAGTGTCAGGGCAGCTATAGAACAACTAGTGGGAGTGTAAGTTGGTATAAACACTTTGAGACACTGTTTAAGAATCCCTTTCAAAGCTTCACATGTACTTATACCCTGTGGCCCAGCATCTATTCTTTTGAATATATGTCCAATAGATAGATACCAAAAGACTTACGAAAGGTATGCTCCTAGCAGTACTGTTCAAAACAGTCCAAGTGTCCATCAAGAGTAGGATGGAAGGCCAGCAGGTGGCAAAGTCATTAGGGCACTGGACTTCCATATGGCTGACTGTAGTTTGATTCCCAGACCTGGCGGCTTGCTTTCTTACTCTCTTTGTCTCCCTCCAATGAGCATACATGCCTTATAGCAAATTTTTAAATAATAATAAATAAAATTCAATTAAAAAAGGATTAGGATGGGTAGGTAAATTGTTCTGTATTTATGCAATGGAATACTATACCGTACTACTTTCCTAATCTATCTGTGGTGAAAAAACAGATTTTTCCCCACCTCTCAGAATGAAACTCTTGTATGATTTAGCATTACACAAAATGTCATATTGCTCAGAAAGTTTGTAAATGTTTACATCTTCCTTTTGTACTCAATGGTAGTGCAGATGAGTAACAAGCAGGAATAGACCAACAGTGTTCTATATCACAAACTACTGAATAGCACTGCTCTCAAGCAAAGACAAACAGCAAACTGTAAATAAATCTCACAATTAGACACAAAATGATCTGTATTTTATGATTCCATGAAGTTCATTGATGGCAAAAAAAATCACCACCTGTGATGTTAGAAATTAGGATTACCCTTGAGGAGCAAAAGATAGTCATTTGAAGGGCACATGAGGAGAGTTCTGGAATTCTTAATCTTCTCAATGCATGATTTTTATACTGGTTATATGGTTATGCTTACTTTATGAAAATTTAGCTGTACACTTAAAATTAAGACATTTTTTCTGTTTATGTATGTTATACTCTACATTAAAAATTATTGATCATCTATTAAGTGCATGCCCTCTAGATTAGTGGAGGAAATGAAGTACATGCAAGTAAATAACTGTAAAATTACAATTAAGATTTTATTTAAGAAATCTTAATACAATATAGAGGATCACGAAGGGAGGAATCTACTTAGATAATGTGGTCAAAGAAGGGGCTTCTGTAAGAAAACATTTTAACTAAAAACTAGAAGATGAAAAGGAATCAGTGATAACAAACAGCAGAAGCAATAATCCAGAAATTTCGGCAATTGTTTTAAATAGTGAAGTGGAGAGAGTTTAGTGGATGTAGGGTCAGAGTGGGCATTGCAGACACAGGGTACAATTTGGGAATTGGTATAAAAACTGGAAAAAGAAGAAGTGGGAGAGAAAGTAGGATTTTGGTTTACAAATGCCAGTGATGGGAAGACCAAATAGATAGTTTCGTAAGAAGCTTGTTGACATCAGGAGGAGAAGAAAAGGATTGCTTTCTGGAATAAAGGAATAAAGGAAAATTTCTTTTTAAAGGAAATACATTCCCCAGTTAATTTTCAAAACCAAGGAAAATATGATTTTATTAAGAGTTAAGTAATGGAGGAGTTTCACTTGGGTTTTAGCATGCTTCATGAAATTTGAGGTAAGTAAAAGTATATAGCTGCTCTGAACTTTACAAGTCCACATATATATTTTTCAATAAATACCATGAATGCATTTTCTCTTTTTTATTATTATTATTATATTTTTGCTATAGGGCATGTGCACTCAACAGAGAGAGACAGAGACAGAGAGAGAAAGTAAGAAATCAGCTCAGGGGGTGGGGTGGGTGGTCACACCAAAATCCCTTCTTTTCTAGTCTTTTCTCAGGATTTTGGACATGCACGCACACACGCCCTGTGTGATTTTTCAAGCCTCTGGGTTGGGTATTCAAACTTACAGTTGATCATGTGGGATCCACTCGCCTTAAGCTCCACACCATCTGTTTGCCCCTGATTTTCTTCATAACGTTTGCCTTCCTCTAGTTTACTTTATGGACTTTCACACCATCTGTTGGCCTCCTGATTTTTTTTTTTTTAATAACATTTGCTTTCCTCTAGTTTATAGTAAGAATATAGTATGTAATACATATAATATACAATATATGTGTTAACCAACTATTTATTTTATCAGTAACGCTTCATAAGATCATAAGTAAGCTATTAGTAGTTAAGGTTTGGAGGAGTCAAAAGTTATGTGTGAAATTTTGACTGTGTGAGATTAGAACCCCTAACCCTCATGTTGTTCAAGGGTCTAAGAGAATTTTCATTCAAGCATTTAAAGATGGATGGCTAATAGACCAACATTCATTCCAACCCTGCCAGTCTTAGGGTCTTTGGTTTTTCCTGGCTTTTCTGATTTCTAACTCCACAGTTATCACTAGTTTCAGCTCCATCTTACTTTTTGTTTCCTTCTTCCCTCACCTTCCTCCTCACCTTCAAATTATTTTGGAAAGTTTTAAAGCACATTTATGCATGTCATTTTCTAACTCTAACAGAACCTCATGTTTATCAAGATACATGTGGGGAAACTGAGCTGCAGAGAAGCTGTTTATGTCTTGTTTAAGGTCATAACCTAGACTCTTGACTTCAAGTACAGTGCTTTTCTGTTATCCCAGTGAGACCTCATTGCTTCCAAATTTACACATGATGGTGTTAAGTTTAAAATATTATGTACATTATGAATATTGAATGCGTGCCCTATTGTTTACTAGGTTTTATGAGATGTCTTCCTAGAGTGTCTGTGTGAGTTATATATATGAACGTAGAACATATTATGTATAACATGTGGATATATTTTACTTTACCTGGACTTGAAATCAATTATATAACTAAGAAACTTTAGAATATTTTAGTAGCTTTTGGAGTAATTGGAACGTCCCCATAGTTTGACATCCCCAGGCCCTCTATCATAATTCTAACTTCATGTGTCTTCTTAATTACTTAAAACCTGAAGGAAGAAAGATATGACCTTAATGCAGATGATTAAATAAATTACAATGGGCCAAAGTCTCACTAAAAATGAAGAAATAATAATGAAGAAAAATTATTATTCACAGATTATTTTCTACGCTTCGCCTTCTTCCCTCTAACTCCCTATGTCTCTAATACCATTGCCAGTGAGTAAATGTTAGAAAAGTAGGAGGAGGGACCAGCAGGCAGCATGGTGGTTAAGACTGGACACTCCCACATGGCCAGCCATGGTTCAAGTCCTGGACCTAGTGGCTTACTTTCTCACTTTCTCTCTCTGTGTGTGAGTGTCTGGTCAAATTAAAATAAGTGAATGAATAAATAAAATAAATAGTTCTTTTTTAAAAAAAAAGTAGGAGGAAATAAAAGTTAAATCACTTGTTTTCTATGACTTGCTGGCAGTTCTAAGGGGACTAGACCAAGAAAATTGATTATCCTGAAGTTGGTGAATTCATTGCTTTTGAAAGTTAAAAGACATTTTTATTAAAGATGCACAACCAACTCCTAAAATAACTAATAGCATGCATCTGTTAAAAATTTTATAATGACTACCAAACTGGAATGGTATACCATATACCATATGTATGTATGTTTTGGAGGGTTTTTTTTTTTTGCTATAGGGTGCGTGCGCTCACCAGACAGACAGAGAGAGACAGAGAGACAGAAAGCGAGAAATCACCCCCCAGGGGGGATGTCACGCCGCAGTCCTTTCTCCTCCATTCTCCTCTCGGGATCTTGGGCATGCACGCACATGTGCCCCGCCTGAGGTTGAAGCCACCAGGTCCGGGTTGCGAACCGTGGTTGACTACGTGGGAGTCCAGCGACATAGCCATTACGCTAACTGCTGGTTCCCATGTATGTAATGTTTTAAGGTAATAACTGTTACTGTATACCATATTATTTCTTTATTTACTTTAATTTTATTTATTTATTTAAATTTGCTATAGGGCACATGCATTAACCAGAGAGAGAGAGAGAGAGAGAAAGTGAGAAAGTAAGCCACCAGGTCCAGGACTTCAAACACAGTCGGCCATGTGAGTCTAGCTCAACTGTACTATTATTGGCCCCTATAGCATACTATTTAAGTATACCAACAAAATAATCTAGGCTTTTTGGAAATTAAAAAAAAATTAAAGATCCAAAACAAAAAATAGACTTCTGTGGTGCTACAGAAGTGCCGTGGTAGCAGTAGCGAAACCACTTAGCTAACTACAGTTCAGATCCCCAACCCAGCTGACCTGAAATATGCTGGGTAAATACATGCAGGCTCAAGATCCTGATAAGCTAGGGGGAGGAAGAAGAGAGTTACAGTGTAATGAAACCCTGTTGAGGGTGCTTCTCTCTCTTTTTTCCCTCTTAATTCAATACCTTTTTCTGTCGTGTATGTGGTCTGCATCATGAATAATTTTTAAAAACTTATTTAAAAAAAAAAAAAAACGATAGAGGTGGGCCAGCCCATGGCCTGGTGGTTAAAGTGGCCAGGTCCCACTTGGCCAGCCATGCAGTTTGAGTTCTGGGCCCAGCTGCTTGAGAAACACCCTGGGTGCCTATATGAGCATGCCCAGTATCCAAAAGAAGGGAGGTGGGGAGAAGATGGGATGATGGTGTGACCATACCTTATGGGGCTGGGGGGAGGCGGTGCTTTTTTTTTTTCCTCCATCTTCTCTCTCTTTCTCTCTCTCTCTCCAGTGAGCACACACACACCCTGGCAAATTAGAAAAATGATAAAAATAAAGGACAGTAGCTATCCATTAGCAACTGTTGGCCAGTTATTTCTGGAAGTGGTTGTGACTTTTCATATGCAGTATGACTATTTTTTCACTCAGTATTGCCTGCAGAATTTTTCCCAGAATATCCTATTGTCTACAACTATGGTATAATAAGGATTGTTTTAGGGGCAGGTGATGTACGAATGCACCAGGCTCCTTTGTTAAGGCATTGAACTCCCAATTCTCCTCTCTTTTTATTTGCCATAGAGTGATTCTCATCAGTTTCGTGTTATGGCAGCTGTCCTTCGCCATTGTTTACTAATTGTAGGCCCAACTGAAGATAAAACAGAAGAACTGCACAGGTGGGTAACCTCTGTATTAATATCTCATTGAAAGACAGCATCATTTCTTGTTTTTATTTTTTTAAATATACAATTTTAATTGTTTATTGTAGACACAAGAAAGTGAAAATATTACAGTAAACCAGATAACTTGTAGGTCAGAAATCATTATTATGAAAATCATGGGAAATTTTCATTGTCTCCTTTAACTTTGTTACATTGAACCCTAGCAAAACAAAGAATTTGGTATTTGCATTCAGTGTTAAAACACAGAGCAATAATAACAGCACATAGTTATTGAACACTTAACCATGTAGCATTGTGCTAAGTGCTTTA
Source organism: Tupaia belangeri chinensis (assembly GCF_000334495.1). Classification (NCBI taxonomy): domain Eukaryota; kingdom Metazoa; phylum Chordata; class Mammalia; order Scandentia; family Tupaiidae; genus Tupaia; species Tupaia belangeri. The sequence continues at coordinate 4,774,354 of NW_006208084.1, read as the reverse complement.
TGAAGATTAACTTATTATAAAAGAACCTTATAAGGTAGGTACTGTAATTTTTACCTTTCAGTATAAGAGGAAATTGAGATAGAGACAAAGAAACATCAATTTCTCCAAGATCATATTTCCCTGATAAGTAGAAGAGCTGAGATTTGAACCCTGTTTTTAATTACTATACTTTACTAATATTCTTACTAATTTCAGGAGTATTTACCAAAAAGTACATCCTAAGCAATGATATTTTAAAAACAAAAGTATGTAAGAATTGCATCAGTGTGTAGTATTAAAATATATATAATACATTAAAAATTGTTAAAATTTTATGGCTTCTCTATTAATGGACTGCTGCTAAAATTTATTTCCTGAGGACAACTGAATTTTTCTGGTCCTCTTACTTTCTATTCTAGATCAGATTTATAGTAATGAGACTTCTCACTTGTAGTATTCTTTCTTATAAGAATACAAGTGGCATTTTAAATAATTCAGATAAATATAGATTTGCAAGGAGATAATTTTGGTATCAATTCTGCTTTACAAAGACTTAAACATGGGGTTCTTAATAGTAGAAATTACCTTTTGAGCACCTAAAACATTTTATTTTCAATACTTTGTTTTAAATAAAACCTTATAGAAACATAGAGTATAAAATGAAAATACTGGGCCAGCAGGTGGCGTATAGATTAAAGCTGTAGATCCCACATGGCCAACTTCATGTTTGAGTTGAAAATTGGCTTGAAAATCATACCCAGTGTATGTGCATGGGTGCCCAAAATCCTGGGAGGAGACTGGAGAAGAAGGTGTGGTGTGGCCATCCTCCCTACCCTGGGAGGGGATGAAGAATGATTTTTCACTATATTCCTTCCCCCACTTTGGCAAAAACACACATCCTATAGCAAAAACTGGGGGGAAAAATCCTTTATTATTATTTTTTTAAGAATTGTTCTGGGAACCAGCAGTTAGCGTAATGGCTATGTCGCTGGACTCCCATGTAGTCGACCGCGGTTTGCGTCCCAGACCCGGTGGTTTAAAACTCATGCCGGGCGCATGTGCGTGCATGCCCAAAATCCCGAGAGGAAAATGGAGGAGAAGGGATTGCAGCGTGACCATCCCCCCTGGGGGGTGATTTTTCACTTTCTGTCTCTATGTCTCTGTCTGGCGAGTGCACACGCCCTCTAGCGAAAAACTCTCCCAAAAAAAAAAAAAAAAGAATTGTTTTATTTAAGTTTATTTTATTATTACCATTTTTTCATTTGACAAGAGAGAGAAGGAAAGTGAGAAAGCACGCCACCAGGTCTGGAATTCAAAACCTGGTCAACCATGTGGGAGTCCAGTGCCTTAACCATCATGCCACCTACTGGCCCCCCTTTTTTATTTTCCAATCAAACTTATATAATTTTAGTATGATGATCAGTTTAGTATTTGATGTTGAACTGAATTTGTAAATTATCTTTATGTATTCTCTACACTTATGTAAACATTCAAAAGATTGTTCTCTTCATGATTAATAAATATAGTTCTTGAGCCAGCCTCATGGTCTAATGGTTAAGGAAGTCAGACCCCTTGACCACCTGTGCAGTTCGAATCCCAACCCTGGTGGCTTGAAAAACATGCCAGGCACATGTGAGTGCATGCCCCAAATCACAAGGGATTGGAGAACTGGAGGAGAAGGGATTTTGGTGTGATTATGCCCCACTGAAGGAAGCTTTCTCGCTCTCCCTCTGTCTCTCTGGTGAGGGGGCACACCCTCTGGCCAAACTTTAAAAAAGTGTAGTTTTGGGACCAGCAGTTAGCATAATGGCTGTGTTGCTGGACTCCCATGTAGTCGATCACAGTTCGAGTCCTGGACCCGGTGGCTTAAACTCACGCCGGGAGCGTGTGCGTGCATGCCCAAGATCCTGAGAGGAGAATGGAGGAGAAGGGATTGCGGCGTGGCCATCCCCCAGGGGGGTGATTTCTCGCTTTCTGTCTCTCTGGCGAGCGCACGCGCCCTATAGCAAAAACCCCTCTAATAAAAAAATAAAGTGTAGTTTTTTTTCTCAACTACAGATTAAATATTCCTTTAGTTTTCTCAACTACAGATTAAATATTCCTTTAGTTTTCTTGGGATTGTGCCTTTAAAAATAATTCGATTAACTTTAATAATTCATATCCTAAAAAGATTTCGTTAAGCATTTGACTCACTGTAAGTTTTTTTCATAATCAAGAGACACTAGAAATCTAAGCACTAAAACTAAAGAGAAGTAAATTGATGTTTTTGGAAATCAGACATCACAAATTAAATATTAGTCCTGCAAGACTGAGGAGAAAATATTTTGACCAGAATTGTTGTACTAGTCACAAATACATTACTAAAGATTTCTTTGAAGAATGAATTTAATATCTTAACAGAGCACCCACTATTTGTTAAAAGATGGAGAAAGTAAATAGAAGTTTTTAAACAAATTTTTTTAAAAGTAATCAGATTTGTTAATTTTCCTCTGTGATACTTGATTTTTTGTTTGAATTTGCTCTGATCTTAAAAATCACTTCGGTAATACAGAGCATGCCTCAGGCCTGTGATTCTACCTGGCTGCAAGACTGAGGAGAAGATCATAGCGTCAAGACATTGTCAAGAGTCCCTGCCAGTGTCTGTCTCTGTCTCTGTCTCTCGAAGGAAGGAAATAAATAAACTAAAAAAAAAAGTTATTCTGATAAAAATATATTAGCTTCACTATAAATAAGGACTATCCCTAGAGCCATAGACAGGATTTATAATTCTCAGAGGCTTTTCTGAGAGATTGAGGTTGTTGCTGACTTAACAGTTCAGCTGAAATGACCCTGCATGTCTCTTTAATCAGAATTAAAGTGATCAGTATCATTTTGAGCAGTAATGACTCTAGGCTAATCCATTTAAATACAGAGAAAACTGCACCAACCACAGGAGACTATTTTAGGAACCTTTGTAGAATTATTTCTGGTAAATTCTCCTCTGTAGTGACCTGGAAAACAATTTATGTGAATATATATTTAAGACATAAATAAAGGATTTTAAAAGTAATCTCTCTCTCTCTCTCTCTCTCTCTCTCTCTCTCTCTTTCTCTCTCTCCCTCCCTCTCTCTCTCTCTCTCAGACAGGGTCTTGCTGTCTTTGTTCACCACCCTGCTTTCATCTCTCAGCTGGGCCTATAGGCATATGCCACCATGCCTGGCATCCTCGTAAAAAAATCATTTTACTGTATATGTAAAGATTTTTCTGGGTGGTTGTTGTTTTAATAATTACTTATTTAATTTTATTTGTCATTATTATTTTTAATTTGGTGCAGGGCACATGTGCTTACCAGAGAGAGAGAGGGGAGGGGAAAGTGAAAAAGCAAGCTACCAGGTCCAGGACTCAAACTGTGGTCAGCCATATGGGAGTCAAGTACCTTAATCACCACACCAGCTGCTGACCTTCTGGCTTTTATATTCTTTTATATTTATATTGTTTCATTGGTCAGTATGTCTTTAGGCTAGTACCACACAGTTCTGATTACCATAGCTTTGTAGTAAGTTTCGAAATCAGGTAATATGAGTCCTCTTCCTCCTTTCTTTTTCAAGATTATTTTGGTAGTTGGTGGTCTCTTGAGATACTGTGTGAATTTTAGGATCAGTTTTTCTGTTTCTACAAAAAAAATACAATAGGGATTTTGGTATAGGGATTGCATTAAGTCTGTAGAATGGTTTGAGTAATACTGATATCTTGATAATATTAAGTCTTCTAATCACCCATAGAAGACTTTTTTTAGGTGGGGGGGGATATTTTGAGTTTAACTTTTTTTTTTTTTTAATATAACTTTGTTTATTTTATTTTGATCAAAAGGGGGGCAGGGGAGCAAGCAAGCAAGCTGCCAGGTCCAGGACTTGAACCGCAGTTGAACAGATGGGAGTCCAGCACTCTTAACCACCACGCCACCTACTGCCTCCCATGGGAGACTTCTAATAAATTTTTTAAATTGGTGATTTCATTTGTGTATATATTTAATACTTCTATGTATTAGGCACTATGTTGAGCTTAGGACAACAAAAATTAATGCAGTACCCTCTCGGTTCTCCAAGGCTCACCAGTTAGTAGGGAGAGCAAACTCGGAAGTACATAAGTACAGCTAGCTGTGTTTGTGAATGTTGTAACAGACATGACAAGACTTAAACAGATTTATATAGGTTTACAGAAAAAGAGTTTACTTGACCTGGAGAGATCAGCAGAAGAGTTTTGTTTTGTTGCTGTAATTAGAACTCTTTGTTTTGTTTTGTTTTGTTTTTGAAGAGGTTTTTACCTTAGGGTCCATTTACTTGCGAGAGAGACAGAGACAGAAAGAGGGGAAGTAAGAAATCACCTCTCAAGGGGTGGCCACACCCCAATCGCTTCTCCATTCTCTTCTTGGGATCTTAGGCACACACACACGTGTGCCTGGCATGAGTTTTAAGTCAGCAGGGCTGGGACTCAAACCACACTCGACCATGTGGGAATCTGGCAACATAACCACTACACCATCTGCTGGCCCCAACTCTTAGCTTTTTAAACTGAGTCTCTGTGTAACAGTTAGCTAAGAGAATGGATATTTTTGGAACTGTAGCTGAACACCGTGGTAGTTGCTGTAAGGACTCTGTAGTAGATACTACTTAGGATCATAATGACTAAGTGGGGAGACATAAATATTAGGAAAGTGAAATAATAATCCAAGAAGAGGACAGAAAACTAACACAAGATAGTTTTTGAGTAGTTTCTCAGTGAAATAATTATTCACATAATAATTGCTAATAGAATTTAAAGGACAAGGTCACTGTGCTCTAGCTGATGAGGAAAGTCTTCCTTATACATAATAACTCATAACTAGCTTCTCCATAGATCTGGTTGGATTGTCCCTCTTTTTCTTTATGATATGGCAAACAAGGGACTCGGCCATTTACTTGTCCTTTGCTTGTCCCACTGTTTCACATATTATTTAATTCCAGTTTCATTGGTGTAATTATTAAGGCAATTTGCCATTTTACAAGATTTAGCTTAGGGACCAGCAGATGGCATAATGGTTGCTTCACTGGGCTCCCATGTAGTCGACTACAGTTTGAGTCCCAGACCCGGTGACCTAAAACTCATGCCAGGCATGTGTGCCTGCGTGCCCAAGATCCCGAGAGGGGAATGGAAGAGAAAGGATTGTGGCGTGACCATCCCCCCCATGGAGGGTGATTTCTTGCTTTCTGTCTCTCTGTCTTTCTCTGTCTCTCTGGCAAGTGCACGTGTCCTATAGCAAAAATCTCTCTCAAAAAAAAAAATAATAATGTAAACCCACTTAAGCAGGTGTATGTAAATTGTAATATGTCCAATAAAGAATGCAAATACATGACCAAGAAGAAGGACATAATTGCTGGGACCAGCAGTTGACATAATGGCTATGTCGCTGGATTCCCATTTAGTCAGCCACAGTTTGAGTCCTGGACCCGGTGGCCTGAACTCTTGCCGGGTATGTGTGCATGAGTGCCCAAGATCCCAGGAGGATAATGGAGGAGAAGGGATTGCAGCATGGCCATCCTCCTTGGGGGAGTGATTTCTCGCTTTCTGTCTGTGTCTTCTCTTTCCTTTCTGGCGAGCGCATGCGCCTTATAGCAAAAACTTCTCCAAAAAAAAAAAAAAAAAAGGAAATAATTGCTGCCCTTTCCACAATGTGAGATTTCAACCCTTTCCTCGGGTTACTTTGATATGTTTGTGACACGAGAAGTTCCAATGTATAGTTCAAATATGGGAACCAGTGTCCATTCCTTAATTAAATATTAGTAAAGCTTAATTTGTTTTATTTTTATTTAGATAAAAATAATAAAGATAGTGCTTCTGTTTTCTTCCCACACCCCAGTGGATCATCTGTGAATCTCCAGGGTTAAGTGTACCACTTTGCAAACTTGTATTTACTGTTTCCATGACATTACCCTTATTTATTCTTCTACTCACTGTAAAACCTCACTTCTACTCTGTTTGCTCACTTGCTCACACGACTCTGGTTTAAGGTAATCAGTAAGCTATCAACCATGACATATGAGACGCCTCATAATACCTCCACTCCATTCCACACATGCATATATAGACCTTTTTGGGCTTATTACCAAGTAAGGTCCTTCCTTTATAGAGGCTTTACCCTGTTCTTTGGCTTAGGGACCTGTTTGTGGTTCCCTTTAAGTACTGTAATCTCCCATTCCTCCATATAGTCATATAACGGACTATGTCTTCTATTCTAAAGCTTCTTAATAGTTGCCATTTGTTATGTCCCAGGTAGAGTGCTTTGTATTCCTCTTTTCATTTGATATTCACATCAGCCTGGTAAGTGAGTTTATTTCCCTTCGTTTTAGAGATAGGACACCAAGTCCTAAAAGAGGTCAGATAATCTGCCTAAGGCACACTTTTAGTAAGAGGCAACCTAGCATTTAACTCAGTGCTCTACAAAATATATTATGCTGCCTTCCTTAGGAAAAGGGTCTGTTTTGTTTATTTTTGTGTACTCAGCACCTAGCACAAAACATAGTGAATATTTATTGAATTAAAAAGTGCAGTTTGAGCTCATCTGAAAGAATGAAAAATTCTAAGTAGAAAACAAGGACAAATACAGAAATGAGACTGTGTCTGTTGTGAATTTAGTAAACAAGGACTGGGGAAGCATAAGTTAAAAAGGTACTTCAGGGACCAGCTGATGGCATAATAGTTACATCACTGGACTCTCACATAGTTGACCACAATTTGAGTCCCAGATCTATGGCTTAAAACTCACATGGGGCACATATGCGTGGATGCCCAAAATCCTGAGAGAATAATGGAGAAGGGGTTCCAGTGTGGCCATTCCCTGTGGGGGGTGATTTCTTGCTTTCTGTCTCTCTGATCAGCACACGTGTCCAATAGCAAAAATCTCTCTCTAAGAAAAAAAAGGACATCAGTGAAAGTAGCATGTGAGGGACTTTCCATCCACAACCTACCCAAAGCTTTCTTGACCCCTCTTTCTCTGCTGCTGCTCTAGTCTTCTCTTAACTCTTTGTAGCAAAACTCCTCTGAGAATCTACTGTCTGGTTTCTTTGCTGTTCTTTTGAATCTGATCTACTGAGGCTTTAGCCCTACTCCTCTGCCAGAATAGTTATTGTTACAGTCACAAGTGACCTTTTTAAAAAATATGTTTTTACTTATTATTATTGCTTTTTAATTTGATGAGCGAAAGAGAAAGTAAAAGAACAAGCCTCTGGGTCCATGATTTGAATCATGGTCGCACATGTGGGTCCAGCACCTTAACTACCATGCCACCTACTGGCCCCAAGTCACAAGTGACTTCTATATTGCTAAATCCAGTTGACATTTCTCAGTCATCATCTTACTTTAACTTCAACATCATTTGACACAGGTGTTCAATGCATTCTTTGGACACCACACTACCTTGGTTTTCTACTTATCTCACTGGTTTTAGGTTATCCTTCTGTTCTTCAGCCTCTGGATGACAGAGTGCTCCGGGCTTAGCTTGTGTATGTGTGTCCAAGATCCCAGGAGAAGAATGGAGGAGAAGGATTGCAGTGTGGCCATTCCCCCCTTAGGGGGTGATTTCTCACTTTCCCTCTCTCACTGTCTGTCTCTGGCAAGCACACATGTCCTAAGGCAAAACCTTTTTCAAAAAATAATAACAATAATTACTGGATTGAGTTAGATTAAATAAAACTTAGATATTTATTTGGCTATAGAAATCTTTCATAGATCTTCTTTGCCTGCATCATTTCAGAGTTAGTACTACTCTCTTTTCAATACCACAGTAATATAACCTGCTTATAGACTGAATTAATATTCTAGCACCTTGACCTAACTTTGAACTATCAACTATTAAAATAAAAAACTAAACAAAAAAGACCTACTTTATCAGGGTATGACTGATGTACAGAAAGCTGTACATATATAATGTATACAACTTGATGAAGTTGGAATTAAGTGTATATCTGTAAGACACCAATCGAGGTCATAAAGTTTTCTATCACCTTCAAAAGTCTCCTGTACTTTCTTCCTCTCTCCTCTCTCTTTCTCACTTTCATTTTCTTTCAGGGGTTGGGAAGAGGGGTATAAAAATTCCTTAATAGCAAAGCAGATTTGAGCAAGAATAACAAAGCTAGAGGTATCACGTTATTGATCGCATAATATATCACAAAGCTGCAGTAACCAAAACAGTGGTACTGGCATAAAAAGATAAATACACCAATAGAGCAGAACAAAAAGCCCAGAAATAAACCCATACTCATACAGTCAACCCTTCTTCATCAAGGGTGCCAAAAATATACAGTGGGGAAAGAAATGTTCCCAAAATGTTGTTGGGAAAACTGGATTTCAGCATGTAAAAAATGAAATTGGACTTTATGTCACACCGTGCAGAAAAATCAACTCAAAAAGTCAAATGTAAATTCTGAAATAATAAAACTCTTAGAGGAAAGCTTAGAGGAAAAGCTTGTAGACATTGATTTTGGCAGTCATTTCTTATACCAAAGCATAGGCAACAAAAGCAAAAATAATGTGAGATTACATCAGACAAAAAGCTTCTTCACAGCAAAGGAAAAAGTCAATAAAATGAGAGGGCAGCTATGAAACAGGAGATGTTATTTGTAAATTGTGTCTAGTAAGAGGTTAATATCCAGGGCCAGCAGGTGACCTGGTGGTTAGGGCACTGGATTCCCACATGGTCCATAGTTCAAGTCTTGGACCTGGTGGCTTGAGAATAACACCAGGCACGTATGTGTACATACATACCCAAAATCCTGAGGGGATAATGGAGAAGGGTTTACAGCATTGCCATCCCCCCGGGGAGTTATTTCTCACTTTCCCCCTTTCTCTGTCTGTCTCTCTGACAAATATATGTACTCTATGGCAAAAAAAGAAAAAAAAGTTAAACTATATAAAGAACTTTTAATTCAATAGCAAGAAACAATCCAATTGTTTTACATTAGCAAAGGACTTGAATAGACATCTCACCAGACATACAAATGTCCAATAGGTATATGAAAAAGTTCTCACCATCACTAAGCATCAAGGAAATACAAATTAAAACCACAATAATATATTACCGCATTCCTGTTATAATGGTTATTATTTGCAAAAGGGGAGTGCAACCAATGGCATGGTAGTTAAGGCACGGCCTCATGGCTGACAGTGTGGTTCAATTTCTGGACCCAGTAACTTGAAAAACACTCTTAAGTACATGTAGGTGCTTGCCCACAATCCCCAAAAGAGGGAGAAATAGTGGAGAAGGGATTGCAGCATGACCATTCTTACTTTCCCTCTCTCTGTCTCCGATGACTACACGCCCATTCTAGATTTTTTTTTTTTTTTAAAGATAACAAGTACTGATGAGGTTTTGGAGAAAAGGAAACTTTACTACACTGTTGGTGGGAATGTAAATTAGTACAACCATTATAGAAAATAGATGGAGGTTTCTTAATTTTTTTTTTTAGAGGTTTTTGCTATAGGGCACATGTGCTCGCCAGACAGACAGAGAGACAGAGAGACAGAAAGTGAGAAATCACCCCCCCAGGGGGGATGGCCACACCACAATCCCTTCTCCTCCATTCTCCTCAGCCACCAGGTCCGGGACGCGAACCGTGGTCAACTACGTGGCAGTCCAGCGACATAGCCATTACGCTAACTGCTGGTCCCGAGGTTTCTTAAAATTTTTAAATAGAATTACCATTTGATCCGACAATTCCACATGTGGGTATATATGTGAAGGAAATAAAATAATTATGTCAAAGAGTAACTTGCATTCCCATGTTCATTACATCTCTATTCATAACAGCTAAGGTATAGAAACAATCTAAATCAATGAAATAATATATTTATTATTATTTTTATTTTTTGGAGAGGTTTTCGCTATAGGGCGTGTGCACTCACCAGACAGAGAGACATAGAGACAGAGAGCAAGAAATCACCCCCCGGGGGGATGGTCACGCTGCAATCTCTTCTCCTCCATTCTCCTCTCGGGATCTTGGGCACGCACGCACACGCGCCCGGCGTGAGTTTTAAGCCACTGGGTCCGGGATGCGAACCGCGGTCGACTACGTGGAAGTCCAGCGACACAGCCATTACGCTAACTGCTGGTTCCCAAATAATGTATTTTTTAAAAAGGGGTGTGTATGTGCCTGTGTGCATAGGTTTCAAAATTGTTTTGCACCAAAATAAATCCGTACTTTAATTCCATTTTCTGTGAAACTTTTGAAGTCCTCTTATCTGTATGTGTCTACATATATACATATACACACATATGTGCACACATACATGACGGAATGTCATTCAGCCTTATAAAAGAAAGAAATTCTGCCATTTGTAATAGCATGGGTGGATGTGGAGGACGTTGTGATAAGTGAAATAAAGCAGACACGAATAACAAGTACTGCTTGTTCTCATTTTTATGGAGAATCTAAAACAGTGAAACTCGGAGAAACAGGTAGTAGAATAGCGGTTGCCAGAGGCTAATGGGAAGGGGAAATAAGGAATTATCTGTCAAAAGGCAGTTTCAGTTATATAAGATAAGTTATAGAAATCTACTGTACAACTTAGAACCTATAGTTGGCAATACTGTGTGCTTAAAAGTTGCTAATGGGGGGCCAGGTAATGTGATGTTTAAGGTGCTAGAATCCCACATGGTTGACTGTGGTTCAAGCCCCAGACCTGGCAGCTTGAAAATCACAGTGGGGGCGTATGCATACATACCCAAAATCCCAGGAGGAGAATGGAAGAGAAAGGATTGTGGCATGGCCATCCTCCTTGGGGATGATTTCTTACTTTCCCTTTTCTGTCTCTCAGCTGAGCATGCACACCCTATGGTAAGAAAACAAAACAAAGCAAAACAAACAGAAAAACTAAAAAAAAAAGTTGCGAAGGAGAGGGCTAGCCCCTTAGCACAGTGATTTAGCATACCTAGGAAGCCAGATTGCACATGGCTGCTTGAAAAACACTGGGTGTACATGCATGTTTCCAGAATCTTGATGAAAAATTAGTGGAAAAATGAATGCAGCATGTCCAGGACCCATTGGAGGAACATGTTCTCTCTCTCTCTTGCTCTCTCTCTCTCGTATAAGTCTTAAGGTCTCTACCACAAAAGAAAAATTATTAGTTTTTTAAAGAATTATTTTATCTAACTTTATTCATTGATTTAATTTGACCAGAGGGGGACAGAGTGAGAGCAAGAGAAAGTAAGAAAGCAAGCCACCAGGTCCAGGACTCAAACCACAGTCGGCCATGTACAAGTCCAGCGCCCTTAACCACCATGCCACCTGCCTGCATCTATTATTATTATTTTTTGAGAGATTTTTTTTGCTATAGGGTGCATGCACTCACCAGAGACACAGAGACTGACAGAGAGACAGAAAGCAAGAAAAATCCCCAGAGGGAATGACCACGCCTCACTTCCTTCTCTTCCAGTCTTCTCTCAGGATTTTGGATATGCACACATTCTCCCAGTGTGAGTTTGAAGCCACTGGGTCCGGGACTCGAACCATGGTTAACTACATGTGAGTCCAGCAATGTAACCATTATGCCATCTGCTGGTCCCAAGAAAAAAATTATTTTAAATTTTAATACATAGGAATGGGAGAGGAAAATCTTTTGGAAAGCTTAAGGTTTGTTTAAATAGACTTTCCAGCCTTGAAAAAAGATATGTGAACCCCAAATACAAAGCAGATCCATTTGACCAAGAAGACTCCTTACCTAGCAACTGTAGAGCCACATGCTATTATCATGCTCTTTGGATGTCATTTTATGATTGATAGAGGACTAGATTTTAGATCCCCACCCCCACCCCCGCAAAAAGCAAGCAAGGCTTTAATCAGGACATTAAGCGGCTCTGAATAGGCCTTGGTTTTGAATCTGCATATCAGGAGGGGGCTGGGAGCATGAGCTAGAGGATGTCATGTCTCAGTGATTAATGATCTCTAAGAAGCTGAAAAAGGGAGAGTAATATATACAGTATTTCTACCCCCTGGAGTAGGAATGCAAACACCATTGTGCAGATCTATGTATAGTCCCTGACTTCTGGTAGCTGGAGAATTTCATACACTCTTTTACCACAAATAAAACTGTCAGGGAAGTGACAGAGCCCAAAAAGTTGGCCTTCCTTACTTAAAAAGAATAGCTCAAACATAGCGAGCCAGAAAATTAATTTGTAGTTGTTTGGAAAGTAGTTTAATAAGAAATGAGAAAATGAGGACTTTTCTTGAAAAGCCTACAACGTCTAAATATTTGTTAAATCAACCTCTACATTTGGTTTCTTAAATAAACTGAATTCCTGGAAACTGCCTACTTTAAATGAATTTAAAGAGGAAGCATCCCTTTGTAATTAAATGATCCGTTTTAAATTTGTCACTCTGGTCTCTATAGTAGATTCAGAGAATCATACATCTGATGGACTTGAGAGCCTGTGTTTAGGAAAGTAACTCTAATATTTCAGAATAGCTTTTATAGCTTTAGAAAGTATTTCTACAGTATAGTTCTTTATTATTTTCTCTTATATGCCCAGTAAATCTGTAGTTACTTAATAGCAATTTCTAAACACTTAAGTCAGGAGTGAAATATTTTAAACTATAGATAAGGAACTATAAATACTTCTAAAAAATTTAAAAAGAGAAGTTTATGGAAAGAGCATTATGTTTTAACCACATTTGATTATTTGCAGATAATTGAAATTAGGGACTCATGTAAACAGTAAGAGCAGTACCAATAGTATTTTATTTTGGTGAGGACAGCCAAATAATTCTTACTGGGAACTCTTTATGCATAGGACTTATTAAATTATTGATTTTGCTCTTGGTTCTTTCTTTTTTTTTTTTTCCCTATTCATTACTACTCATTCTTTTTTTCTTTTTTTTTTTTTCCCTATTCACTACTACTCATTCTGTATTTGTCTGATTTTTAACTGATTTCTTAGCAATTTTTATTTTTCTATAATATGAAAAGAGAAGAAATATTCATTCTTTAAGAAATGGAACCACACACTTCAGAGCAAAGGAGAGAAAAGTCTTTGTATCTTATTTTGTCTTTTTTATTTTATTTTTCTGTTTTTCTGTTATAGGGTATCACTATCAATTAATTAAGAGGAATTACTCTGTTCTAAATTAAAGCATGATCAGATGGATTAAACCCTGAATTTGGTTTCCAAGGGGCTGGACTTTTTAACTGCATTTGCAAGAGTTTATTTTTAGTCAAGATGTGGTTATTTTTAGATCTGTTTCTCTGTCACTAGGAAATGTAATGCCTGCCTTTCCATTGTTGTTTATCATGAAGTTCTGAGGCACAGGCATATAAGATCTAGTTAGCATAGACTACCTACCACCTCTCCCTTTAAAGGAAAGAATATGCAATAAAGCATGGAGCGACATATGTTCATTGAGAACATATCTGAAGTTTGAAATCATTAGTGTCATTTTAATCTCTTATATACCGAGCAA
>NW_006208084.1:4741216-4760878 GCF_000334495.1 Tupaia belangeri chinensis | reverse complement strand
GGAATGCCAAAAATATTATACAAGGTTTGGGTTCCCCCTACTGGTGTGCATCCTAGACTCATGAATTCATTAGTACATACTAGAAGGACCTAGAGATAGAGATTAGAAATAACTATGTTATTTAAAGAGACCTGATGTTGAGATAGGGAGAAGCACCATTTCCCCTTTCCTGCAAGTGTCTTACCAAAAAATTAAGATGATGTAAAAATTGTATTTTCTACATGTAGAAAGAACAAGAACTTAATCCTTCAATATTTGGTTTTAAATGTTGTCTCTCTGATAAGCTGCTTATATGCAGTGCCTCTCAAATGCTTTATGTTATAATCTAAGAAATAATAATACACCAGTGGATCTACAAAAGGATTTAAAATCCCAAGGAAAAAATTTAAAACTAGCATTTTTGTCATAATAAAATTGAAGAGCAGGCATGAAAGCTCACTAATTTTTGTTTTAACATTTCAGAAAATGACATATCATCTGATGGTGTCTGTCCATTTAACATCTGTTCTTCCTAATTTGTCATATGTGTATTTGAAACTGTTCTTTACTTTCTATCTTAATAAATGCCAAGTAATATTCATGGCTCGTTTTGAAAGAGAAAAATTTTAATTGACTCCTAAAAGTCTCTTCTGAACTTCTTATTGTGTTTGTATTTTAAAGGACTATTCCATCAAATTAAATTATTGTATTTTTAAATTACTTTTTAGCAATGCAGTCAACCTTTTAAGCAATGTTCCGGTCTCTTGTTTGGATGTTCTCATTTGTCCATTAACCCATGAAGAAACAGCCCAAGAGGCAACGACTCTAGATGAACTGCCCAGTGAAAAAACAGCTGAGAAGGAAACAGTTTTGAAAAACAATACCATGGTGTACAATGGTATGAATATGGAAGCTATTCATGTTTTACTCAATTTTATGGAGAAGAGAATAGACAAGGTAAGATTGGTAAAATGGAAGCCTTGGGAAGATACTTACGAAGAATGTAAATGTGCCATGTGCATGAACACAACACAGAGCATGATTTTGTATCTTAGCCTATTTTCATAGCTTACATGTTGTGTAATTATACTTTGAAAAGCATCTTATTATATAATATATGATAAATTGCTGTTTTTTAATGCTGAAAATTGTATTCATACAACACCAACATTGTGCGTGAAAACAAAGGAAAATTTACTGTTCCATGTAGGTACTTTGTAAGTTCTACAGGTAAAAATTATCCCTCCAAAACTTGATACTTTCCAATACCTAAAAGACATCTTTAAAAAAATTAAAAAGACACTTTAGTTGTCATTTCTTTATGTGTTCATTTTGTCTGGCCTGTAACTTGTTTTGTCAGGTAACTATTGTAAAAGGCAGCAAGGTAGCATAGATTGGTCACCAAAACGTTTGCCTCATTTAAGCCCATTGGCTAAGTCAGTGGGAATCCTGGAGAATTTAGAAAAACCCAGGAAGAAGAGGGGGTGGGGGAGGAACTAGACATTAGTAAGCATGAAACAGCTGATAAAATCGAAATATTGTTAGTAAAATTAATTTTAACATAGTTTGTAAGCTTTGATAATATAAAATGCACCCCTCACTCCCAGTATTAATATGCTATATTACATGGAGGAAAATACTACTATTAGAAACTAAACTAATGGGGCATGTATGTTTTCTTTATAGGGAAGCAGCTATAGAGAGGGTCTAACTCCAGTTCTCAGCTTATTAACAGAATGTTCCCGAGCCCATCGAAACATCAGAAAATTTCTCAAAGATCAGGTAACTGCTTAATGTATATAACATCTCAAAGTTAATCTCTTGTGTGTTCTTAAACATAGAATTAATGAGTTGGGTTCTTTCATAATGGTTTTCTTTCAGAAAATCAGAAACTTAGAAAAGTTTATCTTTGGAGTCTTCCTAATCCAGAAATAGATGAACTTGTATCTTATTTGAGTCATTTATTCACTTATTCAGTAAATGTTTATTGAAATCTACATTTGCTATGTTCTTTTTTTTTTTTTTTTTTTTTTTTTTGGAGAGATTTTTTTGCTATAGGGTGCGTGCGCTCGCTAGACAGACAGAGACATAGAGACAGAAAGTGAGAAATCACCCCCCAGGGGAATGGCCATGCCGCAGTCCCTTCTCCTCTGTTCTCCTCTCGGGATCTTGGACATGCACGCACACGCGCCCGGCGTGAGTTTTAAGCCACCGGGTCCGGGATGCGAACCGCGGTCAACTACGTGGGAGTCCAGCAACATAGCCATTACGCTAACTGTACATTTGCTATGTTCTAAGAATTATTCTGCACATTGAATGACAGGTGAAGTCTTTGCACTTTGGGAGTTTATTTTTTAGTGTGGGGACAAAGTAACCAAGTTGGGACCAGCAGATGGAGTAATGGCTATGTCGCTGGACTCCCATGTAGTCGACCGTGGACACTCTTCATCAGTGTCTACTGTCTATTTACATCTATACCATCATATGCTTTGTCTCTTCCAAGGCAATACTTTCCTGTCTCCATCTCCACTCCTTGAGTGATTCTCATTCAGGAATTATGGTTTTGAAAATCACTTACATACTGATAACTCCCAAATTTTTATTTGTAACTTTCACCTATTCCTTGTGTTCTAGAGGTATATAAGGAACGGCATATTTATCTCCTCCCTTTGAATGTGTAGTAGGTAGCCTTACCTTTTTTTCGTGTTTGTTTGTTTGTTTTAATACAGATTTTTGCTACAAAGTATGTATGCTCACTGGAGAGACAGAGATTAAAAGGAAGAAATCACCCTACAGGGGGATAGCCACACCTCAGTCCCTTTTCCTCCCTTCTCTTCTAGGGATTTTGGGCAGGTGTGCACACACTCCTGGCATTAATTTCAAACCACCAGGTTGAGATTTGAACCATGGTAGGCCACATCGGAGTTCAGTGCCTTAATCACTATGCCACCTGCTGGCCCCGTTATCTTAAATTTTATTATTTCCCAAACTGTTACCTTCATTGCCCATCCCCTAACCTTTTTCTTCCCCTTTTCTCTCCATTTCAGTATATTGTGTCACCATTCACTTCACTGTTCATTTACCACCATAGAGACTTTTTCCTAGTAAGTGAAGTAGGTTTCTTTTTCCCCAGCATACTTATAGTCAGAATTTACTAAGTACCCTTGTAGAGCACATCAATAGATAGTACTGATGGGGAGAGATTATAAAGTAGGGTATTGGGGCAGCAGATGATGTAGTGCTTATGTTGTAGGACTTGGATAAGGCTGACCACTGTTCAAGTCCTGGACTTGGTGGTTTGAAACCTAGGCCAGGAGCATGTATGTGCAGACCCAAGATCCCAAGAGGAGCATGGAAAAGACAAGACTGTGGCGTGGTCATCCCCCGTGGGGGGGTGATTTCTCATTTTTCCTCTCAGTGTCTCTCTGTCTCTTAACAACACATAGGCCCTAAGGCAAAAACCTCTTAAAAAAAAAAAAAAAAGAAAAGAAAAAAAAAAAGAAAAGAAAGTAGGGACTCTATCTGGCACCAGCTCTGTAGCCAAGTGCTTAAGGGAAATGGGTCCCACATAACCCACCGTGGTTTGAATCCTGACTCTTAGTGGCTAGAAAACAAAATCCCAGCAGGATGGACAAATGGAAGAGAATGGATTGTGGCATGACCACACCCCATTGGGGGTGCTCTCTCCCTCTCTCTCTCCATCTCTTGGTCTCTCTCTAGCAAGTGCACATGCACTCTAGGCACTAAAAAGAAAGTACTGACTTTAATCTTTGAGGAATTTACAATCTGTTGAAAAAAGAGAGCTGCTCCATGACCTGGTGACTAAGGCAGATGATCCCGTATGACCAACCATGCAGTTTTAGTCCTGGACCCGGCAGTTTGAGAATCATTCCATGTGCATGTGTGTGCCTGCCCAAAATCGCAAAGGGAGGGAGAGACAGAGGATAAGGGGTTGTAGACTGACCATACCCAATGGGGAGTGCTTTCTCCTCCTCTTCTCTCTGTCTCGCTCTGGCAAGTGCACACACTGTCAAGCACAAAAAAAGAAAAGAGTGATACCATAAAGTATGAATAATCCTCTAAGACCCAGTAATTAATTAATTAAGATCATTTTCAAGTTTGGAGTTGGTGAAAAATAATAAATGAAAATACTTTGTTTTCTTTTTTTTTTTTTAATAGGATCTAGTTCAGTTAAACTGTATAGGTTTTACTATCTCTAACTAGGACAGCCAGAAACACCTATTAGTTAAACAGCTTCATTATATGGAGGCCTTAGGCTATATACTATATAGGTAGAAAAGATTATGAGAGCTTCTCTTTGTCCTCAAGAAACTGCAATATAAGGAAGGAAGTGAAACATAAGAAGTAAGAAGGTAACTAAAAAGATAAGGTATAAGATGGAAATCAGGGGAACCAGCAGTTAGCGTAATGGCTATGTCGCTGGACTCCCACGTACTCAACTGTGGTTCACGTCCTGGACTCGGTGGCTTAAAAAACCCACGCCGGGCACGTGTGCATGCGTGCCCAAGATCCCGAGAGGAGAATGGAGGAGAAGGGATTGCAGCGTGGCCATCCCCCCTGGGGGTTGATTTCTCACTTTCTGTCTCTCTGTCTCTCTCTGTCTGTCTGGCGAGCACACACTCCCTATAGTGAAAAACCTCTCTCAAAAAAAAAAAAAAAAAAAGATGGAAATCAGCTTTTCTTCTGAGGAGAATGCAGCGTAGGCTGTGATGATCAAGAAAAGTAGAACTTAAAGTACTAAAAGATTAGCTTTGATAATAATGTAAATGGAACCATGGTTAATTAATGATTGTGTCATGTAGTGAGTATCTGATTAAATACAGCTCACACATATTGAAAAGGAATTGGTTTGAGAATCTGTTTGGGGGCAGATACTGTAGAAAGGAAACCAGATAACAGAAATTACTGACTCAGGGTATATTAGTCTGGAGAGGCTTACAAGAGGAGCCGGACAAAATCTGTCAAAGGTGAAATTTGTTGGAGCTTAGCATTTGGGGCAAAATACATAGGCAGTTTGGGAGTGGTATATAATAGTAAGAGCAGCAAAATACCATTAAAAAGTTGTTTTTAGGAACCCAGAATATAGTTACCCGAATTTTCTTGTGATAATCTCTGTTGGTAGATTCTGTACTCCAGGTACTATAGACTTATACTAGATGAAGTCACATTTCATTCTTCTAGAAATGCGAGATGAATTCATATGGTTGGCTTAATCAAATAAGAATTTAATTTGTGATTACTTTGTATCTAGCATTGTACTCTACCTGGCTAGAGATATTGAAATAGGGATTCTCTAAGTACTTTGATTATATAACTCAGTTTTCTGAAATTTGACTTACATTTTTGTTTACAACTTTTTTTTTTGTTAATTTTTCATTTTTTTTAGTTTGCTGTAGGCTGCAGGTTCTTGCCAGAGAGAGAAAGAGAGGGGGAAGAATGAGAAATCACTCCCCCACCAGGGTGACAGCCAAACCATAATCTCTTCTCCATTCTCCTCTTAGGCTTTATTTGTGATTTTTGTTTGTTCATTTGTTTGTTTTGTGGTAGGTTTGTATGTGCTTGCCAGAGAGAGACGGTGAAAGGGAAAGCGAGAAACTACCCACCAGGATAGACACACTGCAATTCTTTCTCTTCCTGGGATTCTGGAAACGCACCCACATGTACCCAGTGTGATTTTCAAGCCTCCAGGTCTAGGACTCAAACCATGGTTGACCATATGGAAGTCCAGCGCCTTAAGCACCATGCTGCCTGCTGGCCCTCCTCTCAGGATTTTGGGTATACACACACACACATGTACCCAGCGTGTTTTTCAAGCTGTCAATCCTGGACTTGAACTGCACAATTGGCTATGTGTGATCCAACCTCCTTAACCACCATGCCACTAGCTGGCCCTGTTTACAGCTTTCGATCTAGTGTCTCCAGTACCTCCTGGTATGTGGTAGACACTCAATATAGAAAGAGAAAGAACAAAGAACGGCTGTTGAATAAATAAAAATATATATATGTATATTAAGGGTCTGGCATATAATAGGTGCACAGTAAATTATTATTATTTGACTCTATCTTCCTTTCCTAGCATAGTGCCTAGTTTATAGAATTTACTTTAATTAAAAGTTAATAAAAGTGGGACCAGCAGATGATGTAATGGTTACATTGCTGAACTCCCATGTAGTAAACCACAGTTCAAGTCCTGGACCCAGTGGCCTAAAACCCACACCAGGCGTATGTGTGTGTATGCTCAAACTCCTGAGAGGAGAATGGAGAAGGAATTGCGATGTGGCCATCCCCTCAAGGGGTGATTGTCTCTCTGGCAACTGCAGGCTCCTATAGCAAAAATCTCTAAAAAATAAAGTTAATAAAAGTTACTAAAATTAATTCATTTTTCCTTTGATTTGCTGATAGTTATTAAGTAACTATAATATGCAAGGCACTGGGAAGAGAGCAACAAATAGAACCAAGAAATCCCTGCCCCAGTGATACTTAGTCTTATGGATAGAAGCAGACAGTAAACAGATAAATAATACACTGTGTCAGGTGGTGGTAAGTTGTTACAATGAAGACTAGCAGAGTTTGCGGTGGGGTGGTAAAAAAGAGAATGCCAGGCCAGCAGATGGCATGGCGGTTAAAGTACCTGAGTTCCACATGGCCAGCTGTATGATTTTAGTTCTAGACCCAGTGGATTGAGGGACATGCTGGGCATGTGTGCATGCATGCCCAGAATCCCAAGAAGAGAATGGAGGAGAAAAGACTCTATTGTGGCCATCAGGTTGATTTCCCATTTCCCTTTCTCTTGTGGGTACATGTGCCTTACAGAAAACAAATATAGAGAGAGAGGATCAGGAGATGGCCTAATGGTTGTTGCTAGACTGCCATGTAGTCAACTGTGGTTCAAGTCCTAGACCCAGTGGCTTAAAACTCAAGCTGGGCATGTGTGTGTGCCAAAAATCCCGAGAGGAGAATGGTAGAGAAGGGATTGTGGCATGGCCATCTCCCCTGGGGTGGTTTCTTGCTTTCTGTTTCTTGTGCGCGCGCGCTCTCTCTCTCTCTCTCTCTCTCTCTGTCACTCCAGCAAGTGCACATACCCTACAACAAAAATCTCTTAAAAAAAAAAAAAAGAGAGAATGCTAACCGTTAGTGATATAGGGTGGTCAGGAATTAAGAATTCTTCATTTAATTTTATTTATTATTATTATGTTCTTTTAATTTGCTATAGGGCACATGTGCTCACTAGAGAGAGAAGAAAGAAAGTGAGTTCAGCAACTTAACCACCAGGCCACCTGCTGGTCCCTTAAAGCAATAATTATTTAATTGTATTTTTTTTAATTAAAGAATTCTTTATTTAATGTTATTTATTATTTTTAGTAATGTTTTAATATTTCAAAGGTGGAGCCAACATAATTTGCTGATGAATAGATGTGGGATGTGACTCTAAGGTATTGAGGATATTTTCAAGGTTTTCTACTAAGCAGTTGGAAGAATGGGCATACTATTTAATGACATGGAAAGTTCAGGATTGGGGAGAGCGTTTAGTCCCATTTAAGACATAAATTTGCGAAGTCTATAAAAGTCCAGAGATTAGAGGCAGAGAGTAGAAGAGAATGGGGATGGAGAGTTACTATTGAATGTGTGTAAAATTTCATGTCTATAATATGACTAAGTTCTAGAGATCTGCTATATAATATTGTGCCTATAGTTAATCATACTGTATTGTACACATGAAATTTTGTTGAGTTAAAAAAAAAACGTAGAATTAAATAGTCTAGCAAGACTGAGTCATAATTTGCATTTTAACAAGATCCACAAGTGTTTGATGTGCACTTTACAATCTGAGAAGCACTAGCCTAAAGGTTAACAGGGTGACTTAAGAACACTTTAATTTGGGAACCAGCAGTTGGCGTAATGGCTATGTCGCTGGACTCCCACGTAGTCGACCGCGGTTCGTGTCCCAGACCCGGTGGCTTAAAACTCACGCCGGGCGCGTGTGCGTGCGTGCCCAAGATCCCGAGAGGAGAATGGAGGAGAAGGGATTGCGGCGTGACCATCCCCCCTGGGGGTGATTTCTCGCTTTCTGTCTCTATGTCTCTCCCTGTCTGTCTGGCGAGCGCACGCGCCCTACAGTGAAAAATCTCTCCAAAAAAAAAAAAGAAAGAAAAAGAACACTTTAATTTGCTCTGTGATCATCCTGTAAGTAGCGTGGTAAAAGCATATTTTGTATTATGGATTTTATGTTGAATATTCCCTGTATAGATATACAAATTTATCATAATCTTTTTGTTTTGAGGTATTTGACACAGGGCGCATATGCTCAGCAGAGAGAGGGAAAGTGAGAAATCATCCCCCGGAGGAACAGCCACATCTCCATCCCTTCCCCATTCTCTCAAGATTTGGGGCATGCACACACAGGCATCTGGTGTGGTTTTCAGACTGCCAGATCTGGGACTCTAACCATGGTCTGCCATATGGAAACACAGCACTTTAACCACCATGCTACCTGCTGGCCCCTGATTTATCAGTCTTAAAAAATTGTAATCATAAAAAAAATTATAATTTTAAAGGGGCGAAACAGTGGTGCAGCAATAAAACCCAGAGGTGGGCAGTCAGCCCACCTGGGATGGTTCCGAGTTTGTTTCCAGACACCCTCCTCAGTATGCTAGGCATATGTGTGTTGATGATCCAGGACTGGCTGAGGCTGGGGGTGTATTGTGGCATCAAGACTCTGTTGGCAGCTCTTGCTCTCTCTCTGGCTGAGAAGAAATAAAGGAAAACTTGGCGACCAGCAGATGACATAATGGTTGTCGCTGGACTCACATGTAGTAAACCATAGTTCAAGTCCCAGATCCGGCAGCTTGAAAATCACACCAGGCTTATGCACATGCATGCCCAAGATCCCAAGAGACGAGTGGAGGAGAAGGGATTGCAGCATGGCCATCACTCCTGATTTCTCACTTTCTGTCTTTCTGTCTCTCCTATGAGTGCACACACCCTGTAGCAAAATCCCTCTTTAAAAGAAGAAGAAGAAGAAACTTAAAAAGAAAAATTATAACTTTAAAAATGAAAGTTGGCCAGCCAGTGGCCTGGTGGTTAAGGCAGCTGGATCCACATGGCCAACTGTACAGTTTGAGGCCTGGACCCAGCAGCTTGAAAAACACCAGGCTCATGTGTGTGCATGCATACCCAAAATCTCAAAAGGAGAAGCAGGAGAGAAGGGATTGCAGCTGTCCATTCCCTATGGGGATGCTTTTATCTCTCTGGTGAGTGCACATGCCCTCTTACAAATTAAAAAATATTAATAATAACTTAAAAAGTGAGTCCATTTTAACATAATCACTGCCCATACTTTATGGTCATAGCCCTTTATAAAATCCTGTAATACATTACTTTTTAGTAATTAAAAAAAAAAAGTCTGAAGGTCAGGGAAGAAATCAACATAAAGATATAGTTCAGGGAATCATCAGGATATAGAGGCTGTATAAAGCCACAGAACAGTGAAATCACCAATAGAGTGAGTGAAAATAATGAATAAGAGTTGCCCAAAGATTCAACTCTTGAATATTCCAACATTCACAGAACAGGAAGAGAAAAGAGTCTATAAAATAGTGATGAAGGTCATGTTACTACCTCCTTATCAGGTTACTATAGGATTGAAAATAATATATGTGGCCCAGCCTAAGTGGTGTAGTTCATAGTGTACTGGACTGCAGTGCTGGAAGCTACATGACCCACTGCAAGTCTGGATGCCTGGGCTGGCCTACAGATATGCCAGGACCGTCCTGGGAATACCCAGTGTCTAGAGAAGGCGGAGGGCTGCAGAAAGGAGATCAAGTGTGACAAGACCCTGTTAAGGGTGCCTTCTCTCTTTCTCTCTCATGTGCACATGCACATGCTCTCCATCATAAAATTATAATGTATGTATATCATCCTCTTAGCATCTAGAACATTATAGAAAGTACCCAATAACTAATAGCCATTTTTATTATGACATTAAACAACTAGAAAGCATAAATACAGAATTTTTAAATAAATAATGAAAACACTGCAGGACATAAAAGAAAGTGAACATTAACATGACACAGTGTTAAAGAAATCTCTGTGGAAGAAAGAGAAACTTGACTCAGACTTTAAAATAGATTTTGGTAGGGGCAAGTAGAAGCATTTCAGGTACAGAGATGAGTAAAAACAGAGTGTATTTGAGGATAGCATGGTGGTTCAAACAAAACCTCATTACAGGCATGAAATTATTTGAGGTCTGTTTTTTTGTTGTTGTTCAATTCATTTTATTTTAAAGCTAACCTGTATTTACTTTAAAAAAATATTTTTCTGCTTATAAAAAACTAAGCCCTGTAGACATTACATAACTGACCAGTTGCATGGTACCATCCTCCTTTTCTCTAGTACCCTCGATTGATGATGGGTTTTGCATTTGTGCCATCAGGTTTTACCACCATTGAGGGATGTGACTAATCGACCTGAAGTTGGCTCAACTGTGAGAAATAAGCTGGTGCGCCTCATGACACATGTTGACCTTGGAGTCAAGCAAATTGCTGCTGAATTCCTTTTTGTCCTTTGCAAAGAGAGAGGTAGGTTAAACTCTCTTTGTCCTCTGCTTTTACTCTTTTGGAGAGAAATTTTCTTTTTAAGTGGTCATCTTAATTCACTGTTTCCACGGCTTACTGTATCTGTCTGTTCTAGTCGAAGAACTGAGGAAATCATAAAAATTAAGAATTTGAAAGCATTACATATGCTTCTGAATTGAGACATGCAGAGACAGGTATATTACCAAACACATTCACATTTAAACTTTGCCTCCTGTAGTCTCAACTCAAGGCTTCTTAGTACTGATGGGGCAGGACCTGGAACCATTCTGAAAAGACTGCTTAAGTAATTTAGGCATTACTAGTTTGATAACCAGGCAGAGACCTGGGTTAGTTCCCCTAGTTAATTCTTCTTAAAGTTAAAGCTATCGTAGTTGAGGTTTTTCACTAAGTTCTTCAGTTAATAAGTTGTTATTGATTGTAAGCTACATAATGTAGCAGAAGTACAAAAATAAGATAGGCCCATTACCCTTGAGACAAGGGTAAGATAGTAAAGACTAATGTTAACTATACTATTGGGGCCAGCAGGTGGCATGGTGGTTAAGGCGTTAGACTCCCACATGGCCCACTGTGGTTTGAGTCTCAGACCTGGCAGCTTTCTTTCTCACTTTCCCTCTCTGGTGAGCACATGTGCCCTATAGCAAATTAAAAAGCAATAATAATAGTAGTAATCATTTTAAAGTAAATTGATTTTTTTAAAAAGACACTCTAAAGTAACTATACTATAGTATAATATGTACTACTCTGTAAGTTCATATAAAGTGATTGTCTACTGGAATAGATTCAGCAATTAAAAATATTTTTTAGAGATCAGCAGATAGCATAATGGTTACATTGCTGGGCTCCATCTAGTCAACTACGGTTCGAGTCTTAAACCTGGCGACTTAAAATTCATGCTGGGCATGTGTGTGTGCATGCCCAACATCCCAAGAAGAGAATGGAGGAGAAAGAATTGCAGTGTAGCCATCCCTCACAGGGGTGATTCCTTGCTTTCTGTCTCTGTGTATCTCTCCAATGAGCACATGCACCCTATAGCAAAATCTCTCAAAAAAAGAATTTTTGAATTGTATAGATTCTATCCTCTATAAAGGGCAAGTTCTCCAAACAAGACACTTTGACTAAATTATTCAGATATTCTCACCTATTTCTTTCTTCTTCACTAGTTTATAAATATACTAATATAAAATTCTACCTAAGGGCCAGCAAGTGGTACGGTATTTACGGTATTGGACTCTCACGTGGAGGTTTGACCCTAGATCTGGTGGCTTGGAAATTATGCTGGGTACTTGTGCTTGCATGCCCAAAATCCTGAGATCCTGAGAGGAGAAGGGATTGCTGTGTGGCCATCTCTCCTGGGAGGTGATTTCTTACTTTACCTTTCTCTGTCTCTTAAAATACACACACACACACACACACACACACACACACACACACACACACACAGAGAGAGAGAGAGAGAGACACATAAAAAAAAAAAATCCATTTAGGCAGATTTTTTTTTAAATATTTTTTAAAAGTACCCCCTTTTTTTTAAATGGGATAGAGAATTTAGAGATGAACATTTTACTCACTTCTCTCAGAACCTTTTCTCAATTATATTCCTGTTTGTTTGTTTGTTTGTTTATTGAGAGAAGGTTTTTTTTGCTATAGGGCATGTGAATTTGCCAGAGACAGAAAGCAAGAAATCGCCCTTCAAGGGGGATAGCCATATTGCAGTCCTCCTCCATTTCCTTTGGGATTTTGGGCATGGATGCACACGCACCCAGTGCGAGTTTCAAACCACCTGGTCTGGGACTCGAACCAAGGTCAGCCATGTGGGAGTCCAGTGATGTGGACCATTACACCATCTTCTGGTCCCGGCAAGCTTCATTTCGGACTTGTTGATTGAAGCATGTAAGTTCCTATTGAGATGGTAAGTTAGCAACACAATATGATCATTATTAAAACTGGTGATAGCTATTTTAAACTGCATGACATTTTGTAGAAAATCTCATTTAATCTCATAAGGACACTTTAAGGGAAATATTATTTCAGTTTTATAAATGAAGCAATATTGGCACTTAAGAGCCTTTCAGTAACTTTCTAGAGTTAAGACAGTTTCTTAGAGCAGGAGCCTATATGTGAGGCCTGTCTTCTTTCCATTTTACCATATTTCCTCTTATGATAATTAGCTATTATTATAGACATTTTTTACTTTAAATTATCCTCCTCTTTGATGGCTTTGAAAAATTTTAGTGTCTTGAAATGAAGTGATTAGCATATGTCTTGTATATAGTTATCTATAAGTATTGACTGAACTGAACCAAGTTTTCTATGAGAAATGAGCTTTTTTTAAAAAATGCAACTATTTGAGGACCAGCAGGTGGTGTGGTAGTTAAGGCGCTGGGCACTCCCGCATAGCTGACCATGGTTCAAGGCCTTTACCTGGTGGCTTGCTTTCTCACTTTCCCTCTCTCTATTTCTCTCTCTCTCTGTATATCTCTCTCTGGTCAAATTAAAATAAATTAATGAATAAATAAAATTTTAAAATAATTCTTTTTTAAAAAAATGATTGTATGTGTGTATCTATATATAAATCTAAACCACACATGTATATCATGTATATCTCTGTTCATTAAAAATGTTTACCAAAATACTATGCATTGTCACTTTGTAGTAAGATTAATAGTAGTTTGTTTTTGTGTGTATATTTTTTCTTTTTATAAAAAAGAA
The DNA here is from genome assembly GCF_000334495.1 of Tupaia belangeri chinensis. Taxonomy (NCBI): domain Eukaryota; kingdom Metazoa; phylum Chordata; class Mammalia; order Scandentia; family Tupaiidae; genus Tupaia; species Tupaia belangeri. Next base: position 4,747,574 of record NW_006208084.1, on the reverse strand, counting down.
TTATTTCTTTAATTATACATATATTTTTTCTTAATTTGCTCTAGGGCATGTGCATTCATAAGAGAGAGAGGGAGTGGGAAAGCAAGCTGCCAGGTCCAGGACTTGAACTGTAATCAGTCATGTGGGAGTCCAGTGCCTTAACCACCATGCCACCTGCTGGCCCCTTTTATTTTTCAAGGTTTTTTTTATGATTTTTCTACACCAAACATGCATTTCTTGCATACTTTTTAAAAGTTTTAAGGGGGAGGGAGTTACTTTCTTCAATCTATATACAATACTTACACCACTGTCTTTCATACTTTAACTTTTTTTTTTTTTTGAGAGGCTTTTTGCTATAGGGTGTGTGTGCTTGCCAGAGAGAGACAGAGAGACAGAAAGCGAGAAATCAACCCCTAGGGGGGATGGCCACACCGCAGTCCTTCTCCATTCTCCTCTCGGGATCTTGGGCACGCACGCACACACGCCTGGTGTGAGGTTTTTTTGTTTTTTGGTTTTTTGGGTTTTTTGGGAGAGATTTTCACTATAGGGTGCGTGCGCTCTCCAGACAGACAGAGAGAGACATAGAGACAGAAAGCGAGAAATCACCCACCAGGGGGGATGGTCACGCTGCAATCCCTTCTCCTCCATTCTCCTCTCGGGATCTTGGGCTCGCACGCACATGCGCCCAGCATGAGTTTTAAGCCACTGAGTCCCGGACGCGAACCGCAGTCGACTATGTGGGAGTCCAGCGACATAGCCATTACGCCAACTGCTGGTTCCCCTGGTGTGAGTTTTAAGCCACCGGGTCCGGGACTTGAACCGCAGTCGACTACATGGGAGTCCAGCGACATAGCCACTACACTAACTGCTGGGCCCAACATCTTGAAAAATAAATCTCTTTTTCATATATCATACTATCCACTCAGTCTTCAACTTGCTATGGGCCTTCTCCTAACATCCCCTACCCTGCCCCCTAGACTCCACCGAAAATGCTTTCAGAAAGGTTATACATTACCTAATTTTCAAAGGCAATGGAAATTTTTGGGTCTTCATTTTACTACATGTCTCATAACAGTTAACACTACTGACCACTCTATTTCTGTGTTATCACACACTTCTAGATGTCCTTTGACCTTTCTGTTCATTCTTTTCAGTCTCATTTGCTAACTCTACCTCTGTCTGTGTTTAATTTTTGCTATTCCCGCCCCTTTCTCACTTTACATTGATCCCTGAGTAATCGCATCCTCTTTCTTGGCATCTCCTTCAAACTATTTGCTGAATAGCTCCCCACATTTGTGTACCTCTAGCCCAGCCTTGCTTCTGAACCTGCTTATATCTTTCCACCTGCTTTGTGCCATTTTCACTTATCTCTGTTTTCAAAGCTTTTGACAGTTGTCATGTCCTCCTACCTGTTTATTTGTTGAACTTACATTCTAGACATCAAGTTTCTGCAGGCAAGAGATCATGTCTTACTCATCCTTAGATCTTCAGTGCTTAACAATGTACTTTACAGTTAGTAGGTACTCCATTAACAGTTTAAGAATTACTTTATTTCATTTTATTTATTAGTATTATTTTTTAGTTTGACCAGAGAGAGAAAGAGAGGGAAAGTGAGAAAGCAAGCTGTCATATCTGGGACTCAAACTGCGGTCAAGCACCTTAACTACCATGCCACCTACCAGCCCCCATAGATATTTAATAAAAGAGCAACATTTGTTCTGTCTTTAAATTCAGTTTAGTAAATACACTATCTTGTGTATTTCTCCACATAAAGGAACATTTTCAGTACACTATGGTCAGCACCCTAAGCTAGGATTGTGCCAAGAATTACAGCAACCTGAAAAAAGAGAATGACTAGGGGGATCAGAGAAGGTATTCACAGAAGATGTCAAGAGAAATGGGAACTAGCCTTGGTATGTACAGAACAGAGACTCCTGGAAGAAATCTACTGTGAGAAATCTATAACATGGGAGACAAGTTGGAAAAGACAGAGGCTAGAAAATGAAGAGCCCTTTAGGCCTCATTTTGGAATTTTAGATTAGCCTTTAGAGGAGACAGTAGAGGTTTTATCTAGAAGAGTGATAAAAATCGTGTTTTTGCTTTAAGACATGTTGGGTAGTTGTTGGAACAAGTAACGGAGGGATATAAGGTTGGAAATTAGCATGCTGTTGGGTCGTCAGAAAAGTCACGATGTATTTTTCTCTGCAAAATGTGCCATGACTTTTGTGACAACCCAATAGAGGAAGCTACTACCATGAATTTCTGAGAGTTCCAGTATTGGACTAAAAAGAGAAGGATTTACACAGAGAAGGGGGAGCGAATGGTCTCTAGGTAGAGTTTAGTTCTGCTGTTGTTTCTTCTTGGTAAAAATCAGAAACTCTTGCTTTTATGCTTCACAGAGTATGGTAAAAACCCACGTTTATATGAGCATTAACACTGTGACTACTAGTGCAGTTCTGACTTCGCACAGTCTGCTGTGGTCACTTTTCTTCTGATCATAGTGCCTTCTAGCACCTTGATATGATAACGGTCGAATATTTCATGCATCTTCTGACTGCTGAATACTGTCATTACAAAGCATTTTTGCCTAACTACATGGATGATTACTATGACAAATAACAAATATGTTTGTGTTTCCCTTTTTTGTTTTAAAAGATCACCAGAAAAATCTTTTGATTGACTTAGCAGCTCACTTCAGCATCCAAATTCAGTCTTTCTTTACTACTTTCTCAGTACTAAATAGGGATCCATATGTATATTTGAAAATGGACTAAAAGCAGCTAGAAACATCCCACCAGTGCCCACTGTGAGGATTTTGTATCCATATGTCTTCCCTTCTCTCTACCCCCCATTTTTAAGTATTTTCTCCTATTAATGAAATTCATTTGATTTTTAAATTATTGACTATGTTGCTATATCTATTATGAAGGCAAGGTATGTCTTAAATCTTCTTTGTAGCCCACATTGTCTGCTAGAGTTGTCACAAAATGTTTGTTCCAGTGAAAGAGCAGAAAATACTATTTTCATAAAAGTCCCAGGGATTTTTTTATTAACTAGCTCTCAGAGGGATTATTTTTGCATAAAGAAAGCAGTTATTTGGTATTCTATTTACTCTTATAACCTTTGTTTTGCTTTGCTTTTCTTTTAATAAGGGAGAGAGAAATATTTTTAACAGGCTCTCCCCACATTGTGATCTTCCCACACCAACTACCCAGTTAGCTAGGGTTCCAGGCATATGCTGCCCTGTGCCTGGAGTGTTTAGGGTGGTCCAGGATACCTGGACCTCCTGTGTGTCTCCTACTGTGCCGGGCACCCTAACCTTTGACACCACTGCTGGGCCAACGTTTGTGTTCCTAAACTATGTATTTTAATCTTTAGCCATTTTGTATCCTTATCATTGTTATTTTGTTTTTTAAGTATATTCATTTAAATTCATTTTAAGTATATTCATTTATATTCATTTATTCGTATCTTAATTTAGACTATCAGCATTTCAGTGAACTTTTTTTTTTCTAGAACTACTGAATGCCCTTACGTATTTTTTTTTGTTTTTTAGATTTTTAAAAAGAATTATTTACTTATTTTATTTGTGGGTTTTTTTTTTTTTGAGAGGTTTTTTACTATAGGGCATGTGCCCTCGCCAGACAGACAGAGAGAGACATAGAGACAGAAAGTGAGAAATCACCCCCCAGAGGGGATGGCCACACCGCAATCCCTTCTCCTCCATTCTCCTCTCAGGATCTTGGGCACACACGCATGCATGCACGCACACGCGCCCGGCGTGGGTTTTAAGCCACCAGGTCCAGGATGTGAACCACAGTTGACTACGTGGGAGTCCAGCAACATAGCCATTATGCTAAATGCTGGTTCCCTATTTTATTTGTTATTTTATTTTGACCAGAGAGAAAGACAGAAAGGGAAAGTGAGAAAGCAAGCCACCAGGTCCGGGACTTGAACTGCGGTTGGCCATGTGGGAATCCAGCACCTTAACCACCACGACACTAGTCGGCCCCTGTTTTTTAGGTTTTTACAATAGGGCAGGTGTGCTCACTGAAGAGAGACAGAGAAAGGGAAAGCAAGAAATCATCTGCCAGGAGGTATGGCCATGCCGCATTCCCTTTTCTTCCATTCTTCCTTTGAGATTTTGGGCACACACATGTGCCCAGTATGATTTTCAAGCCACTGTGTTTGGAACTCAAACCACATGGTTGGTCAGGTGGGATCCAGCACCTTAAACACAATGCCACCTGCTGGCCCCAAAACATCCTTACCAGTTATAAGCCTTACCAGTAATGCTTGCAGCGAGACCAACGGTGCTACGTAGATTTAGATCTGTGATCTTTTGTCCTCAGTGAATTTGTGTCTGACCTTGTTATTAAGGTCATGTCTGACTTCCATGAATATCAAGAGTACCTACATAGTTTCCAGACAGTGGCACCCCAGCAAAACAGTTCTTTATAAGGCAGCTTCACATAGGAAGATTCTCTGTTTAGATCCAGAGACCTCCTTGAGTACACCAAGTACACTCTAGCCTGAGATCTAGAACTGGAGCGGGGGGGTAGATTACAGTGTCAAACCCTGGGGTTGGTCACATGTGTTCTCTCTCTTCCTGCCTCTGTCTCTCTCACTTGTGGAAGAAACAAACTTTATAAAAAGAACACCCCTATGCAGTGATCATTCATTTTCTAATAACTCATTAAGGGTTCACTGATTTATCTAAATGACTACATCTTGGGAAGGCACTGATGACAAAAGAGAGCATATTGGATTTATTCATAGGGCTTTCAAGTTGCACCACCATGATCTCTCATTGAATTCTAATATCTTTTCTAATACCCACTGAGAAGTATTACCAGAGAGACCATAGTTACCAATAACTTACTACCAAAAAAAAGAAAGAAAAAGGTTGGGATTAGCATGTGGTGTTGTGGTTAAGGAGGTTGGATCCCACATGACTGACTGCACAGTTTGAGTCCTGGGCTTGGCAGCTTAAGAAACATGCTATATAGGTGAATGTCCAAAATCCCGAAAGGAAGGAGAGGTGGAGAAGGGACTGTGGCATGACCATTCCCCCTAAGGAATGCTTTCTCATTTCCTCCAGCTCCAGCGAGTACATGTGCCCTCTGACAATTTTTTTTTAAATGGTTGAAAATTACTATTTTAAATTTTATTTCATCTATTTCCATTTCTATTATTAATCATATGTCCTTTCGTACAAATTCCACCAGTTCACTGTATTCTTTTTTAACTACTTGTTTTCATTGCCGACTAGAGAGTTGTACCCTCTAGTTCAAGCATTTGAAAATGGAACCAACAGCTCTGTCCTGTGATATCCATCCTATATCCTGTCCATGTCCTTTATGATCTCACACTCTTACATACACCTTCTCTTCCCCACGCTTTCCCAGTCCGCTGCTCCTTGCAGGTCCCCAAAGTCATTTGAATTGTACTTCTCTGAATCTTCATCTTTGTCTTTTCTGAAGTAATTTGAATTATAATATTTCAGATGTAGATTTTACTATGACTTTATACAATGCATAGATAAGGGAATGTTTTATGGTTTGTTTCCTCAAGTTATCTTTAGGATGATAACTTTACCAACATTCTGTTGAAAGTAAATTTTGCCAGTTTTTATGTTCTGATTCAATATTCTGTTGTTTACCCTGAAATTGGAAACCTTTCTCCTCCAACCTTATTGGAATAGTTTAAAATTACATTTCTATTTTCTAGGACTTCAGTTGCTTTTTTCATCTGACTTTGAAAAACTGATTACGGCAGATGAAACACAGTTGTCTAAGTGATATAATATACAAAAATAACATCTTAAGGAAGCATTCTTAGTTATTGCTTAATATCTTCCTTAAAGGTGTTTAGAAACCACCAAAATTAAATACATACGTACATACACATATACCTACCTACCTGCCTTTAAAGTTCCCTTGCAAAAGTTTTACGTGTCTGCTCTTTTATAGATACCACCTTATACTGTTGGCAGGGTAATACTTAGAGAAGGACTACCCCAAAATCATCATAGGGTTATTTTTGTTAACTAAGTTGATTCTAAAATGATTGTTTTACTCACTCAATATTACCATAGGGAAATAATGAATTTTTACTTTGTGTACTAGATGTTTCTCTGAGCACTTCACATATATCAACTTGTGGGGTAGATAGTCATTCCAGTTCTACATATTAGAAAACCAAGGTAGGACTGGAAAATATCTTACCCAGGGTCAACTAGCTAATAAATGGCAGAGCCATTAGTGAAATTCAGCCAGTCTAACTCTTGAGTCTGCCTTTTCAGTGGGCTTCATGTGCTTACATATTGTTGCTGACTTTCAAAAAGCAGTAAGTTAGCAGTCTGTTCTATTTGTTGACA
>NW_006208084.1:4724642-4741169 GCF_000334495.1 Tupaia belangeri chinensis | reverse complement strand
AATTCCTACAAAGACTAAATAAAATACTTTATATCAAGTTTCATATTGTTAAAATTCCAGTCTAACTTTCATTATCACTAGTATTTTTAGTGTTAGTTCTCTAAAACTGGAACATTTTTTCTGAGAGAGATTTTTGCTATAGGGCGCATGTGCTCGCCTGAGAGACAGAGAAAGACAGGGAGACAGAAAGCTAGAAATCGACCCCCCAGGGGGATGGCCACACCGTAGTCTCTTTTCTTCCATTCTCCTTTGGGGATTTTGGGCATGCATGCACATGTGCCCAGCATGAATTTTAAACCACCGGGCCTGGTACTTGAACTGTGGTTGACTAAGTAGGAGTCCAGTGACGTAACCATTACACCATCTGCTGGTCCCAAAACTGGAATTTTTTTTAAGTTTTACTATAGTGCACGTGCACTTGCCAGAGAGAAGAGAGCAAGAGAGGGAAAGTGTGAAAGCACCCTTTAATCCCATCTCTTCCATTCTCCACTTGGGATTTTGGGTGCACACACACGCATATAACCTCTGTATTTTTCAACCCAGCAAGCCTAGGACTCAAATCACACAGTTGGCCACATGGGATTCAGCAACCTTAACCTCCATGCCACCTGTTAGCCACTAAAACTGGATTTATAAAAAGTAAAATTTAAAATCAGAAGCATAAAACATAACCCTTACCTGTGTCTTGTGGTCCCAGAAGCACCACTTCTACCACAAGTGTGTGTAAAACAGTTCTATTTGAACTTTTAATCTTTAAAAAAGACTCTTAGCCCTCAGGACATGTAGGAGAATTTGTAGGTAATTAAGTATAACAATACCACACTTTGAAAACCTCTCCACTTAAAAGTGTACTGCCATAACTTGCATCACCAACCTCCCTGTGCTTATGAGTGGTTGGTGATGGTTTCTACCCAGGGAGTCCTGTCTAAAATCCTATTCTGTTTTTACAGTGGATAGCCTGCTGAAATACACTGGCTATGGGAATGCTGCGGGACTTTTGGCGGCCAGGGGCCTTTTGGCTGGAGGAAGAGGAGATAATTGGTACTCAGAGGACGAGGACACAGACACTGAAGAATACAAAAATGCAAAACCAAAGTATAGTATCAAGTGTTCTTATTTATTTTTTTTAACCTAAGTATGGCTGTGCCTTGATTGGTTCTTTACTCTTCACTTCCTTTGTCTTTCATTTTCCCAAGTATTTCTTTTCTCTAGTGGATTTGGAGCTTTCTATTTAAATATGTTTTGCTAGGCAGTGTCATTGTTAATGCCTTAGAGAGCAACTTCAAGTGATTGAGGAAGGATAATATTCCAAGAAATGGTCTGCCACATAATATTTTCAGCATGATCATTATCCTCTCCTAAGTACGAAGAGCTGACATCTTTAGAGATTTATCATCATAAACTGAGAAAGTATTACTACTTACTGTTTTACCTTCTTTCCATAAATGGAGGTTTTATAAGGGATAACAAAGACCGAGTATTTAAGTTGGCTGTTTGATAATTCAGTCTTCCTCCAAGGTCAAAATGTGGGTCCATACATTCTGGTCTTCCTTCTTACATAAGAGCCCTGACAAGTCAATAAAAAATGGAAGAAGGCACATTATTACCAAAAAAAAAATCTTGTTCCACAGTGAATTTTAATCAAACACTTACGCAATCATCTTTTAACAGATGCATTAGTGCAATGAATAGGCAAGCCAGAGATTCTATGAAGTCTTCTCTGAGTCAGTCAGTACTTAGAAATTAAAGACACTAATTCTTTTCTTTTATCTCAAGATAAACCAACTCTCCTTCCTTTGAGTGCCCTCTCCTTCCTTCTATTCTTCCCCATCTTTTTCATCCCTTTCACAACCCCAATCCCAAATAAATTTTATAATTTCCAATTCTTAGGGGTTATTTCAGCTCAGTTTTTTTATGGGTTTCATTAATGAACATAAAAAAAGTGTGCCCCTTCCCTTTTGCCATTATCATTGGTATTGATATGCTATGTTTTTTACTGACAGTCTTAAGGAGTGTGATGTAGATAATATAATAGATGATCCAGAATAGAAAATCATTATTTGCAGAAGTAGTTCCTTTTTAAAAATATAGATCATGGTCTCTTGACAAAAGCAAAAGGTTATCAGAGGGTTAAAAAAAAAAAGAATCTATCCCCAGTCAGACAGGGTGTATATGGCCTGTTTCTTGGCAAATCGGGTCTGACCAGTAGTATTACTTTTAGCATCCTCAATCCTATCAGCCTTAGCAAGATCTTAGAGAGTGTATTCTAGAGTAAGAGGATTTGGAAAGAAAAAGTCTAGCAATAGCTATAAGCAATACACTCTCAAGACTGCCATCATTTAGATGTTACAAATTGGGTATCTGTAACAAGTATATGAAGCTGAAATAGAAAAATCACACTTATTTTCCCAATTATAGACATTTTCATTCTAAGTTAGTCTTCCTTGCCATCGATTTTTGCATTCCATAAACTATACTAATATTTTATATCTCTTCATTTGAGACATTAAAATATGCTACTTAATTGAAAAGTCTTATATTTTTTAATAAAGATGGGAGTTATAGTAGGCATTTCTTGTATCCTAGGGTAACTAAAGATAGAAGACTCAAGAGTACTACTCATGAATGGTTGATATCTTTGCATCTCATTATGTATTGTTGATTTAGTTTGGTCCATGACTTCTATAATGGTAATGGTCACATACCTAACAAGCACTGGAATACTACTCTGTATAACAAGAAGTAACTCAGAGAAAACAAGAACTGTGTGTCTCTCCCAGTAGTATGGAAAAAAGAATTGTGCTACATTATGGAAGTGATAGTAGTTTTCAGGAGAGCACCTTTTGTTTGAATCAATAACTTTGATGTTTGATATTATCTTGGCTCTGTCTGTACTTAAGGCCTTACCTCCCTAATTGGAATCTTCTTCCGTCTTTTGTATTGATAGTTGTTGGCTTATACTATTAAAAGGAATGATGTGTTCTCTGGTCAGATAATCACCATGGTGAAATGGTATTGTACTTCTTCTTAAGATCATTAGAAATATGTGTGTTTTAAATATCATAATCACATCTTTCCCCTTCAGGTAGATTTGTGTTTTTCTCTTAAATCTTCCCTCTTTAAGGTAAAAAAGTGTGGTGAGATAAATTAGGTATTTTACTTTAAAATACTTCTATAAGAGGCCAGCAGGTGGCATGGTGATTAAGGTGCTGGGTCCCACATGGTCGGCTGAGGTTTGAGCCCCAGACTGGCAGCTTGAAAATCATGTTGGGCACATGTGCATGCATGCCCAAAATCCTGAAGGAGAATCGAGGAGGAGGGATTGTTGTGTGGACATCCCCTGGGGAGTAATTTCTCACTTTCCATCTCTCTTTCTCAGTCTCTCTCAGGCTAGCACATGTGCCTATGACAAAATCCAAAAAATAAATAAATAAATAAATAAAACTTTTAAAAAATTAACTTCAAATGGTCCCTGTGGAAGTGATGGTGAGCAAAATGACCCCTTTTACTCTGGGAGAGTGATCCATAGACTGCAAAGAACTTTTTCCCTAAAAATTGGTAGGAAACTTGTTGCCAATCTAATCAAGTTTGTAAAGTCAGCATCTGAAAGGATTTCTTATTCTCCTACCCCCATCACCCTTCCCTAGCCAGAGTTCCCAGGATCCCAGTCAGCTTTTCGTACAGCTCATTTATTCACAACAGTTGCTTGTATTGGCAGAAGCAGAGAAATTACACTTAACCCAGTTGGCTCTAGTCCCATCGTCAAAAATATAAGTGGGTTCTGATTAATGCACCAAGGTAACCTGTAATCCTTTACTGGAATCTGAAACTGAGAATTGTGTGGAGCTTACATTCAGACTATGGGAGACAGTTAATATCACAACAATCCTTTTTGTGTCAAAATAAATGTATTTAATGGACTGGAAATGGCACTCTGCAATTAGCACACTTAACAAAATATACTCATAGGGTCAAGTTACATACCACATAGGTTTTCAGTAAATGTCTTGCCAGGCTTTAAAAGTTTTCACATAAACTTTGGTCCTGTATCAAAGGGAAACCAAATTCCTAAATTCTAACTTTTATACTTTATTTTTTTTTTCTTTTGAGCCTGGAGACCCCTTGACTCTATGGGTAATAGACCTGACTGATACGGTTTGTACATCATTCTGCACAGCGATAGAAGTGTGTGTGTCTAATGACATTTGGCTCATTTTAGACAAATGTCTTCCAGCCAGGTGCACAGGCATCTAGGGGTCCAAAGAGGTAGCTTTAAAGGTCTGTTCTATGGAAGGGTAGGAGGAGACAATGGCCCAAAATGGCCATAACTCTACAATACCTCTTTATGTTCTTAATACTCTACACCAGTTCATAATCACATCTGAAAGCTCACAGTCATATACCAAACAAAGCCAGGGGTGTTTCCTTCTTGGCAGTGCTTTTCTCAGTTGTAGTGGAAGCTGTGTAGATAGTTTAAGTACAAGGCAAGATACTTTTATTTCAGAGATCTTGTTGTACTGCTTAAGTCCCGCTTAATGAAGTTGTTTCATTAAAACGGGACTATGTAAATAATTTTTTGTTGCGTGTGTCCGTGTGTTTCCAGAGATTTTTGCTATAGGGCATGTTTGCTCTCTAGAGAGAGAGAGTGAGAGAAAGAGAAAGTGAGAAATCAGTCCTGGGGATGGGGGGGAGGGGTGTGGCCATGCCACAGTCCCTTTTCCTCCATTTTCCTCTCAGGATTTTGGGCATGCACACACAGCATCTGGCATGAATTTCAAGATTCCAGGTCTGGGGGAACCAGCAGTTAGCGTAATGGCTATGTCGCTGGACTCCCACGTAGTCGACAGCGGTTCGCGTCCCGGACCCAGTGGCTTAAAACTCACGCCGGGCGCGTGTGCGTGCATGTCTAAGATCCCGAGAGGAGAATGGAGGAGAAGGGATTGTGGTGTGACCATCCCCCAGGGGGGTGATTTCTCACTTTCTATCTCTATGTCTCTCTCTGTCTGTCTGGTGAGTGCATGTGCCCTATAGCGAAAACCTCTCAAAAAAAAAAAAAGATTCCAGGTCTGGGACTCAAACCATGGTCACCCATGTGGAAGTCCAGTAACCACTATACCACCTGCTGGACCCTAAATAATTTGTTTTTGATGTATTTTTCAAGTAAGTGAACCAGCAATCAAGACTTGGAGATTTTTCTCTTTGGATAGTTTTGACTGTAATAGTATATTTATGCATAATGGGATTTAACTATAATGCATTTTTAGAAACTAGAATTGATTACTGTAACTAGTCATGAAACACATCTAAATTCAGATCTCTGAAAGAGTTGAATAAAATTATTACTACCTCTGCCTTGTATATTGTTACCAGAAGTTTACCAGCCTTTGTGATATTCGTAATCACATTAATTTTGCACTTTCTAAATTTTATTCTCTAATTTTTCTTTGGTATTATAATTTGGGCTAGAGGCCAGATTATTAGCAGTCTTTGCCCCAGTTTTCATTTCCTTGAGATCCACATAGTTTTTTATATTTTTTATTTCAAGGATATGATTCTTAAATCAGGGCTACCCTAAGAAACATTTTTAAAGCACTATAATTTAAAAAGCTTTTTGTTGTTCTTGTTTCGGTTTAACGTGGTATTCATGTATGTATCTTTACATAGTGTATTTATGTTTATAAGGCCAATACATGATAAATAATAAATATTTGGAGCTGGCAGGGGGCATGGTGGTTAAGAGTGCTGGACTCCCACAAGACTGATCACGGTTTGAGACCCAGACCTTGCAGCTTGCTTTCTCATTTTCCTTCTCTCTCTCTCTGTCCTTCTCTGGTCTAATTAATTAATTAATTAACAAAGTTAATAAAAATAATTCTTTAAAAATAATAAATATTTTATAAAGAATTGAAAGAATGACACTCCATTTCTCTAGTTCTTTTTGTTGCTAATATAATGCAGAAATCTTGGGGTTTTTTTGTAATTTATCCTACTTCTTTAATATAGAGTCAGTGTTACATTTATACAGTAATTATCAAAATACTTGAGACATTTTCGGGAATCTGAATTGAAGTATCTCCTGAAAATATTTTACATCTGAATTCTATGATAGCAGATTCCATAAAGCACAACACCTAGATGTTGCATGGCCTCTGTAGTTAATAGGATTATACATACATCTCTCCATGGTTAAGATTTAACTCAACAGAGTAGACCCCTTCCAGAATCATCAGAGGCCTTCTGTATTGCTTATTCCTTGGCAAGTGACTCACTTGTGCTAGTAACAGCTGATATTTACTGAGTGCTTACTGCTCTAAGAACGGTACAAGTACTATCTAACTTAATCTTAACAACCACCCTTTAAGGTAAGATTTTACCCATTTTACAGATAAGGAAACTAAAACTCAATGAAGTCAAGTAACTTGTCCAGGGCAACTTGTGCATAAGTGGTGAGGTGGCTTGACTCTAGACTTAGTGGTTTGGGGGAATTATATTGTTTTTTGAGGTAGGCAAAACAAGTTTTATTGTGCTCTTAACTCTGCCTTTTTTATTTTTATTTATTTATTTATTTATTTTTGAGAGGTTTTTCACTATAGGGCATGTACACTGACCAGACAGACAGAGAGACAGAAAGCGAGAAATCACCTCCCAGAAGGGTTGGCCACGCCACAATCCTGTCTCCTCCATTCTCCTCTCAGGATCTTGGGCATGCACACGCACGCACCTGGCGTGGGTTTTAAGCCACCAGGTCCAAGACGCAAACCGCGATCAACCATGTGGGAGTCCAGCGACATAGCCATTACACTAACTGCTGGTTCCCTTCACTCTGCCTTTTTGAGAGTAAAATATATAAAAAATTTATTATTTTAACTGTTTTTAAGTGTACAGATCTGTGGTATTAAGTGCATTCACACTGTGCGTGAACTCTCACCACCACCTTTATCCAGAACTTTTTCATCTTCCCCCAGTGAAGCTCTATACCCCTTCCCCTTCCATCTAGCTCCTGGTAACCACCATCCTACTTTCTGTCTCTGTAGAATGTAGGAATCTCATGCAAGTGGAATCATATACAGTACCCTTTTGTGACTGGCTAATTTCATTTAGAATATTCTTCAAAACTCATCCATATTGTATAATGTATCAAAATGCCCTTCCTTTCTAAGGCTGAATAATATTCCATTTTGTATATACCATGTTGTGTTCACCCATTCATCCATCAGTGGACCATTGGGTTGCTTCCACCTTTTGGCATTGTGAATGCTGCTGCTGAAACGGGTAAACCAGTATATGTTCAAGTCCTGCTTTCAGAATTGCTGGGTCATATAGTAGTTCTATGCTTAATGTTTTGAGGAACCTGTCATAGCATTTTACAGAGCAGACGCACCATTTTACACTCCTACCAGCAGTGCACAAGCATGTCCTTTCCTCCCCACCCTCACAGCACTTGTTATTCTCTGGGGCTTTGTATGTGAGTGTATGTGTTTGCACTAATAGCCATCCCAATGGTTTGAAGTGAGAGCTTGTGTTTTAACTCCTAAGTTCTGCCTATGAACCAGTCAAAGAGATAGATGAGTTTGCCTTTCAAATAGCTCCCCTGTTCTCAGTGCATCTATTATCTTTCTTTGATGTAACCAAAATAGAAAACAAAAGAAATAAAATGGATCTCTATATACTCTGATATCCCTGAAAACACAAGACTTCTATCTAATTCACTCTAACTCAGTAAGTATTCACATGTATCTGTCAGGTAGTTCTGGCTGTCTTTATAATACATAATAATTCACCTCTGCTGATAACAATGCTACCACTCTTGTCCAAGCTAAAATTTTCTCACACGCTATTCATCATACACAGCCTTCTAACTGGTCTCATTACTTCTGCCTATGTCCCTTTTCATTCTGTTCTCAACTCAGAAGTCCGTGTGACCCTTGTAAGTAAGTGAAATCCAGCTGCTAGCCTGGAGGTGAGGTGGTGGGATCCCACATGGCCAACCACATCATTGAGTCTCAGACTCAGAATCTTAAAAAATGCAGAGTGTGTTTACATGCATGCTCAAAGTCCCCAAAACAGGGAGATGGAGGAGAAGGAATTCCAGTATGACCATTCCTCATGGGGAATGCTTTTTTCACTTTTCTTGTCTCTTTCTTTCTCCCTGATGAGTACATGCACACTCTCTAACAATTGTTTTTTTAAAAAAGAAAGAATATGTTGGGGCCGGCAGGTGGCATGGTGGTTGAAGGCACTGAACTCCCATATGGCCGATCATAGTTCAAGTCCCAGACCTGGTGGCTCGCTTTCTCACTTTCCCTCTCTCTCTGTCTCTCTCTCTGATCAAACTAGAAAATAATAATAATAATAAACTTAAATAAAAAATAATTCTTAAAATTAAAAAAAAAAAAAAAAGGACTATGTCAACTGGTCAAAATTCTATAGGGGCTAAAATCCAGAGTTCTCACAGTGGTATATGTGTGTCTTTTTTGGAGACCTTTGTCTTAACTCTTCCTGCCTGGTCTGCCTCTCCTCCAGGTAGCCACTGTATCTCATTCCCTTACCTCCTTCAAGTCTTTATTCAAGTATCACCTCTTCAGTGTTCAGCCTGTTCTGTCCCTTATTGACAGTTGCAACACACCTGCCATCACTGTTCCACTTATCCTTCCTTACATTGTTCTTTTTTCTCATATCACTTACAACCTTCTAATATACCATATAGCTTACTCATTAAATCTGTTTTTCCATCAAGATGTCCCCAGACATCATTAATTTGTCTCTGTAAGTTATTGTCATATCACCTGTATTTTTGATACATGTGAAATTGCAACTGAAATTTATTTTGTCAATGTTTTCTGAATTAGCTAAATAAAGTCTTTGTTGGGGGGAGGGAGAATAACTTAGAATATAAGGAAAAAAATTAAAGGTTGTCTTCATTTTGCTGGGGGGAGTAGGGAAATGTCCCCCAGAATAGTGCCTTGTACACAGTAGACACTTAGTAAATTTTTGTTGAACAAATTAATTTTTTGCATCCGTCAGCCCTTTACTATTAGTATACCCACAATGGTTGAGTTTTCTACTCCTGTCAGACTTCCCTGTCAAATTAGGGAGTGGAAGCCAAGGAATGAAATTCGAGAAGATCAAAATATGGTACATTTTAATTCTGTTCTCTGTGTTTGGGTGAGGAGGGGAGGAAGAAGAACCAAAGATTCTAAGATTTTTTTTTTTTCCTGAAAGAAAATTTTAACTTCAATTCTTATATAAAACTTCCTCGCCCACCTAGCCTTCCTTCTTCTCTGGTCTGGACTGCACAAAGTGCCATTTTCTAAGGCACGCAGAGTGAGAGGGAAAGTGAGAAATCACCCTCCCTCTGGGGGCGGGAGGGCACACCACAATCCCTTCTCCATTTTCCTCCTGGAATCTTGGGACTCATACACACTCGCCAGGTGTGGTTTTGAAGCCACCAGGTCCAGGACTTGAACCACAGTCAGCCATGTGAGAGTCTAGGGACATAACTGCTATGCCATCAGCTGGTCCCTAGGTCCCTTTCTTTAATTGGAATGCTTTGAAGAAAATTTAAACCACACTTTTTAGAGGTTGAAGTTAATTGTCATATGACTAAGAAAACTTTTAATGGCTCTTGTGTTATTGATGTTAGCCAAAAGTAGCAACAATTTGAAGAGCAAAATACTTGAAATACATTTCAGCTATTATTCGTGTGTTCATTTGCTCGTACCTTTTTAGTATGTCTTAATTCTTTGTCTCTAGGCCTGTAGCTGTTGTCAGTTCATATGGTATACTTATGTAATACACCATTCATGGTGAAATACCACATGAGAGTTTAAACACTTCTCGTAACCTAATTAGAAGGCCTAAATAATCATAGGATTGGAATGCTGGGAAGATGAGAGAGGAGCAAAGACAAAGTGGGAGAAATCATGATAAATATAATTACTCAAAGAAATACCCACCACAGTTAGTAAAAAAACACTTCCTGGAACAAAATAAAAGTAACCCCAACATTTCATAGTATTAAGATCCTGAAATTTGTAACTTTAAGTCTCAGACAGTACTTCTTAAGGTTGTAAAGGTGTATTTGTTTAACTGAAAATAATTTATTTTGTGAAACCTTACATTATTGTTATCATGGTGATGGTGGTTTTTCCTCTCTGGATAGGAAACTCTAGCTTGAAGGGAGGAGCAGGAGGAGAGGTGGCATCATCTGCCTTCTGCCATAGTACATTGGCCTTTTTTTCCAAAAGAGTGGTGCTGAACACCTCATATGTGTTTCTGTGGCTTAGTTTATATTCTCCTGAGTGGCAAGAGGGAAAATGTATTCTTAAAGAAAAAAAAAGTGAAACTTGAATCCTTGGAGTAACGTTGGGGGTTTAGGAGTGTGGTTTTGAATTATTTGCTCCATGAGTAAAGGATACATTCCTATTCTGTAAGAATGAATTTCTGACTGCTGCTTTTATGCTCAGATAGCAAAGGATTTTGTTATTTGCTAATTTCAGAGCAAGTTGTTAAATCATTTTAGCAGCCAAGGGACTTGAGGTCAGCTTATGAAAAACAAACATCATTTCCACTAAGCTCTCAAGAGAACCAAGAAAATGTGTCCTAATCCAGGAATTCGTATTCTGACTTTGTATGTAACGATACACACAGTACCACAGAGGTTACCATTGTTATCTTCCTGACACGTTTTTTCCCTGAGGCACATGACGGCTTGTGCAGTGTCATTATACCCTGAAACAGTCTATAGATCTGACTTAAAATCATATCTCCAGTGAATTTGAGGCAAAAACCTTCTTTCAAGAGGGAAATGAGTATGATCTACATAGTTACTACACCTGCCTTTCCTTGTACACTCTCTAACCTGATTTCCTTGTTCTTGGGAATTAGTATATCTATAATGCATACCTTTGTTTATAAGACTAGTAGTTTTTTTTAATTTAGCAGGTGGCAGAGGAAAAGAGAAACCAGTGAAAAGAGATGTGTTGTCATATGCCTGAACAGATGATGGATGGTGGAATTGCATTTTCAGTGGGGCATAGTTCTCAGAAGCCATGTCTGGGTCCTCTATGTTCTAGACTTTTGGGAAGTAAGATGAACCATCCTGCAGTTTTATTGATGGACTCTTAACTAGAGGCTTTCTCTCTCCTTTTTATGAACACTTGAGAAAGGAGAAGATACTGTAGCTCACAATGAGTTTTTGAAGCAGATGCTCTAGTCCAGTAGTTCTTTGTTTTTTTGGAGAGGTTTTTGCTATAGGGCACATGCGCTCACCAGATAGACAGAGACAGAAAGTGAGAAATCACCCCCTAGTGAGGATGGCCACACCGGAATCCTTTCTCCTCCATTCTCCTCTCAGGATCTTGGACACGCACGCACACGTGCCCGGCGTGAGTTTAAGCCACTGGATCCAGGACTCGAACCACGGTCAGCTACATGGGAGTCCAGTGACATAGCCATTACGCTAACTGCTGGTCCCAAGTCCAGTAGTTAACTACATTGTGTATCAGAATCACCAGAAACCCTTCCAAAAAAAAAAAAGTACACACACATGGACACACAGACAGATTTAGTAGGTCTAAGGTGAGGCCCAAACATTTTCTTTTTTCTTTTCTTTCTTTTTTTGGAGAGGTTTTTGCTATAGGACACTTGTGCTTGCCAGAAAGATAGAGACAGAAAGAGAGAAAGAGAGAAATTACCCCCCAGGGGGGATGGCCACACCACAGTCCCTTCTCCTCCATTCTCCCCTTGGGATCTTGGGCACGCATACACATGCACCTTGCATGAGTTTAAAACACTGGGTCTGGGACTCAAACCACACTCAACTACATGGGAGTCCAGCGACATAGCCACTACACCATCTGCTGGTCCCCCAAACATTTTCTTTAGCATCCTAAGCAGTTCTAATGTACAGCCAAGGCTAAGAATCAGTGACATGCCAGTAGATTTTCAGGTTGCTCCAGAGTTCCTGGAAGTGCCTTAGGGTCTACCTTAAGAGCAAGTAGGTAGGGGACAAATAAAAGGGGCTTTAGGTCATTCATGGCTATCCCTAATCTCTCTTCTACTTAAGCAGAAGAAGTGGGGGGACTGTTTTAATATGTTTTATCACATTTGGCTTCCAAAGGGAGGGAACTTTTTGAAAGATTATTTATATAATTTTATTTATTTACTTAATTATTATTGTTGAATTTGCTACAGGACAAATTTCAGGGACAGAAAGGGAAAGTGAGAAAGCAAGCCGCCAGGTCCAAGACTTGAACCGCATTGGACAAGTTGGAGTTCAGTGCCTTAACCACCATGCCACCTACTGGCCCAGAAAAAAAAAAGTTTTTAACTGTGGTTACAGACATAGCTTTTATGTAAGAATTGCAAGACGTTTTTGGTGGTTGTTTTTGTTTTTAATAGAGATTTTTGCCATGAGGCATGTATGCTCGCCAGAAAGAGAAAGTGAGGAATCACCCCCCAGCGGGGATAGCCATGCCATTGCAATCCCTTTTCCTCCATTCTCTTGTCGGGATTTTGGGTACTTATGCACTGCAGGTTAAGTCACCAGGTCCAGGACTCAAACTGCATTCTACTACATGGAAGTCCAGTGACATAGCCATTATGCCATCTGCTTCTCCTTCAAGCAAGGTTTTAAATCATGTTTTCAAGGATGGCGAGCACTGAGTACTTGTACAAGAAGCTGTAGGCTGTGTAGCTTCTGGGTACATAGAAAAAGAAAAGGAAATCTAAGAAAAATAGGTAATAATATATAGTGAGTCGTTTTTATGAGAAAAGTCCTGGTCAGTAAAGAAAGTAATTTGCCCAAGCAAAAGTGTCAAGCAGGGGTTTCAGGCTAGCCACCAGAGAATCTAATTGATTGTGATTTCTTTGTTTTGGACCATGTGATTTTTTTTCCCCCTTTTAATTTAGACTAGCACTATTTTCAGTTTACCACAATCTCCAACACTCCAGGTTGTTTATGCTTGATCCACTCACTCGTTCATTTGCTTATCCCAAAGGCCAGGCCCCTAAAAACATTGCGTTTATAGATTCAGGAAAGTAATATATTAGCAATTTGCTATTTGTAGGGATATGTTGTTTAGTCATTAAAAACAAACCATCTGTACTTAGCTGATAGAAGATACTATAATGTCTCATCTGTTTCTCCAGAAAAATGTTTTCAGTTATAGATATTTAGCAACCATTGAACAAATTACTATCTTTTATTTCTCTCTTGGGGGAAGGAGGTGGAGTAGTACAGCTTTTATCTACAAGAATAGTTTGCTTGTTATTAGAACTTTATACAAAGCTTATGGAAAGGTATTCATTTTAAGTACTGTATTAAATCTATTTCCAGAATGCCAAGGTGGTCTGTTTATCTTTTGGTAGACAAGATTTCATCCCTTTCTTTATTTAGGTCAGATCAACTCTAATTACAGTTGTTCTTCAGCATTATCTTTTACTATTTAAACATTCATTGCCCTCTCTGGTCTCACTAATGGACTAATTTCCTGAAGTTACAAATTGGCATGCTTTCATTTCCAGATTGCAGCCTCTCTGTCATCATTTTTCCAGTTGTTTTTTTTTTTTTTACATATTTGTTTTATGCTGTATCACAAAATGGATTTCATCATTTCTCCTCTAAAATGATTTGTCCCCTTATAATTAATGAAAAAGTTGTGCATCCAAGGATATTTATCCTGACGGCACCAATCAAATTGTGTATTTTTAAAAATCAACCATGCTTTACAAAATAAAAGTTGGCAAGTCAATTTTAGGGTTTTTTTTTAAAACAATAACCTAATAGCCTATTTCCCAAAGCAAATTAGTAGGAAAAGTCGATTTTTTTACAAAGTCCTATAATAGTTCCATAAAATTATTACTGAAATTATTGCCAATTTTTTTGGCTATTATACTCTTTCTTATTATAATTTAAAACTTGGACCAGAAAAGTATAGAAAGAGCATAATTTTAAAACATACAGCATAACTTTTTTTTCTTTTTGTAGCATTAATCTTATCACTGGTCATTTAGAGGAACCAATGCCAAACCCCATAGATGAAATGACAGAAGAACAAAAAGAATATGAAGCCATGAAACTTGTCAACATGCTTGATAAACTTTCCAGGTATTGTATTCCCATCCATTTTTTTGCTTGGTTTCTAAAAATGTTCTATTTCTTTGTCTCTCTCACTGAGAGTTACCATAGAACAGCAACTCTGGAAATCCACGTTGATTGGAATAGGGTGGCCCAGGCAGCAGTAGTTCAGATCTCTCTTGGCTACCATGGTTTTTCTACATGTGCCGCTTTTGGATGTGCATTCTTAAACATTTAAACTCTCAAAGATAAGATCATAACTATAAGATCACTGTAAAATATCACTATAATATTTAACCAACTAACCTCCCTGTCTTCAAAAAGATACTATACATTAGGTTCAATTATTTTGCTGCTTGTATTTTTGTTTTAGTCTGTTTTAGTTTTTGTTCCAAATCATGGTGCTTTTTTTTTTTCTTTCCATTTTTGATGTGCAAGCTTGCAATTCTGCCTTTTTGGGTTGCTGCTGAAACCAAGAATTCTAAAGTGCCACACGCATCCAACAGGAAAAAGTGAAAAGAGATAGCTCAAATGAAGGATTTGCTGAAAGCAGGCACTTGTATTAATTAGAGGCTCTAAAAAAAATTTCCCCTTCCCCTCTTGCTTCACACCTCTTTCCCCTTCCAAAAATAACTAGTTTTGAAAATCAAATCAAGTATATACTAATCAACAGTTAGTCTTTTGGAGAAATTATTAGAAAATAATTCCTTTCATACTTGGCTGAATTGCTCTGTTTTCCAGTCATACGTTGAGTCACTGTCTCCTTTAAACCATCTTGAGTGAGTGCTTCTGTGTGTTAGTGGCAACTGCCACTTACAGGTGAATTTCTTCTGGTCATCTGCTTTTTCACAGTAACTACATAAAAGCTAGTATTGCTCTGTCAAGAAAAGTGGCAGTTGGAATGGGAAAGCAAGAAAGCTAACCATGAAAGAGAAAAAGAGAACAAAGAAATAAGGAGAGGTTAAGGGCACAACAGAAATCTTAGAGTAGAAAATGGACAAGAAAAAAAGGGTGACATGGGGAGTGTGAGATGGATGGGTATTTAGACAGTCTGCAGTCTGAGCTTTTTCAGATGATGCTGGTAATGCTGTAGAGGTTGCTTAGAAGTAGGTAGCTTTTTAGTCTTTAAGATCAGTGTAACTACAACTCTGACTTCTAGTTAGTCCTTTTAAATCTTCATTTCCCCCCAAAAGATAGCATTTACAGCTGACTGTGTTCACAAATATTATTTTTTAATTGCTGCCAGGGTACATACGTGCATACAAAACAGAGAGGGTATCCTCAATGGGACATAGTCACACTGTAGTCCTTTTTCTCTGTTTCTCCATCCTGTCAGAATTTTGGGCACACACACACACACACACATGAGCCTAGCATGTTTCTCAAGTCCGGACCAGGATTGGACCATAGTCAGCCATATGGGATCCAGCTCCCTGTGCACAAGGCTTAATTGCCACACTATAGGGCCTGCCTTGCTAACAGTCTTTAAAAGACATATTGCCTGTTTGCAAATTATATTCTCCATACCTTTGTATAGAATATAAATGTTCCTTTCCTGAAGGAATTAACAGACACAGAGAAGATACCAAAAGGACAAACATAGGAGGCAGCATAATAACAAGTTCTAAGTGAATATGTAAGAATAAAATATGTGCTTGCCTACTTCTAGAAGGATCTGACGTACTCATACCCTTATATTAGCTGCAATAGTTAGGGTAAGAACCAACAGAATCCATCTGGTGGATTAGAAAGGGAAGTGTTAGGAAGGACCTGAGGGAACCATTATTTACTATGTTAAGATGATAAACCACCTAACTTGCATAAATTTCCTATTCTGACCAGAAAGAGGAGTTTTTCATGTCTAACACTGATGCTATTCCATGGCCCATCTATCATCAACAAGTAAATTCCACTCTAGGAAAATGGAAGATGTAGGAGAGAAGGCGGGGGAAAGAATTGCCCAAGACAAGTAGTGCAATTCAGTTACTTTCTCCGTCACAGGCACAAAAGACAAAGGTGCCAGTTCCTTCTCTTTTTAATCTCAGGGGAACCCACATATTCTAGATGCTGCCAACAAATAAATACACAAACATCAAATCTGAAATACCCAAGCTTCTACCTGATTTAAACTATGTGTAAGCTTCAAAGAAGATACATACGTATATGGAAACACCCAGCAGATGCCCAGCTCAGTCTGAAGGTGGTTACTGATACTTTGCATGTGTAAAGCAGAGCAGATATGTCTTGTGTTGACTTTGATAGTACCAGTTTTGTCATTAAAGTTGAAGCAAAGGGCAACCTTGAGAATAGTCCTAAGTCACATAGAGATTTTTCATGGCGTGTGGTGGGTTTTTTACATTGTCTGCCTCTGTGTGCTTTCTAACATTTGCTCCAATAACAATGACAAAACCATATGAAGAGCAGCAGTGGGCATTCCAAAGCAGGAA
>NW_006208084.1:4718698-4724623 GCF_000334495.1 Tupaia belangeri chinensis | reverse complement strand
GGAATGCAATGAATGAAGCCATTCTTTATGCATCTTACATGTTTGTTGTACTATATTTCTCCTTAGTCTTAAGTTTCTTCTCACTTTTCACCTTTCTTTTTTTTTTTCCCCCCCGAGGTATAAAGGATACCATAAAACCAAGTAGGTTAAATTCAGTATAGTTCAAGGGGCATTTGCAAAGAATTGTTCTGTGCCAGTACACTGTGCTAGGAAGCTAAAGGAGATTCAGGTATTCAGGTGTGAATGTGACAGTCTTTGCCCTTGAAAACTCACATTCTAGTGGTGAAGAAAACTATAATCTATTCTAGAATACAAAGGAGGAGGAAACAGTGACAAAATGAGGTCTGTGTTGACCTGTAAGCACCCAGGAAAAGGAGCAGTTCATTCTGTCTGGATGGTCCAGGGAGCATTTCACAGGGAAAGTGGTGGCATTCACACTGATCTTTGAAATTTGAGAGGTATTTAATAGAAAAATGACTATTCAATGTGGAGGAAAATTTATTCTTGTTAATAAGTCTTTGGTATTCATATGCTGCATCTTTCTACCAAAGAACTTAGGTTGTCTTATCATTACTTGATTAACCTATGTTAACAGATTTATCACTGGGAGAAGCAAAGACCAAAAAATTGCTCAAAACATTTCCAAGCTTATGATTCATGGTAATACATTTTCTTTTAACAGTTTACAAAACCTTTCACATACGTTCTTTTTAGCTTCATAATAAAATGTAACTTAGGAGCTCATTTTCCAGAACTCATGACTTTTGCTCTGTCTCCTGTGCTGCCGTGTTTTATCTGTTACAGTGTTTGTCATCAGACCACTCCCTAGTCATCCTCTCAGCGTTGTACTAGTGGTTAGTTCCCTCAGCTGTCACTCTAGGATGTTCTGCATTCAGCTGGGTCTTTATTGTGCTAAGAATGTGCTGTAGCTTTGTCTGGTTAACTTTCCTTCTAAAGATTAAATCATTTTTTCCCTGAATTGAAAGGCATGTGAGTCAAGAATAGGGTTGGAGGTGATGTGGCCAATGAATGGACACTAGACACTTCCTTTTTTCCATTCATAGGAGAGCAGATGTGAAGGACCTGCACCAGGATGGTGGTTAGCAACAGTGGCCCGTGCCAAAGCACTTACCAAAGTGATGACTAAGGTTGGTCATGCCAAATACTGTTACTGAGCCTGGTGTAGGATATAGATGTTAATCATTACCAAAATTTTAAAACCACCAGTATAAAAATTAAAATCACATTTCCATTTTGTCTCCGTGATGGTCATAGCCATTGCCTCAAGGGGCTTACCGCCTTAGCAACTTTATCTCAACTAGATTTCCAAGGACACTGGAGAGATTAGTGCTCAAATACTTTATTCCCATTAAATACCAGCTGACTTAGCAGTATTCCAAGTAATTTTTTGTTGTTTGTTTTTTTAGGTATAAGGATTGTATTTGTGACAGGTGTATATAAAGAGATAAGGGGATTGGGAGTGCACCTGGAGGTCTTAAGATTTTGAGAATAATCTCAGCCCTATAAATCCCATCATGTCTAGCTAGTACAGTGCCTTGTACCCTGTGGTTTCCCCAGTGTGTGATGATAAAATAATGAAAACAGCTGATCTCCAAATCTGAAGGACAGTTGTTTGCTCTATAAGAAAGTCTCCGTGCTTTAAGCCTTTAAAGTGTACTTTTGTCCATTCTGTTTCTTGACTAGATGTTATATAATTCAAGGCTGAAAAGGAATTCCTATAAAGTACTTTGGGTCATTGACTAATGTTGGGGCACATAATTCCTTTAATACAGAATGATAATTGTAATATTTATCTAACATAAGCATTAGGCCTGAGGTACGAGATCATAAAAAGTGTCATTTGATATTTTTAATGTGAGAGCAGAAGTGGAGAGGAGTATGAATTTACCTGCCTGTCCACCTTCTCTTTCCTTCTCTAACTTGGGGGCGAGGGGTTGGGGGGAAGCCCTTGCAACTCAGAAGATTAGCATGGGGATTGTGTGTGGTTACACAAGTCCAGTGTGGCTAATACAATTGCATTTGCCTTAGCTACAGCATACAACTCATGTATGATAGTGCCTCCTTCTGAAAAAGGGAGAGAGCATTGATTGTGTTAAGCTTAAACTAACCAAGGGAAATAATATTTCAGGTTATAGTTTTGTTATCTCTAATCCCCTTTAGTTCTTTAATTGAAACCAGAACTGATTAATCCTGTATTCCACCTTTGCCCTATTACTGTTTAACAAGGTACATTGCCTTTTTGCTTATATATAGTCTACCATAAAAAAAAAACTATGTTTTAAAAATACACATTTATATAAATAAATAATCGTTCTACCATTTCTTTTTCTCACCCACTACTTAGCTAATAATTCTGATTTTTAAAATAATTTTTTAATCGCCAGCTGTTGTGTACTATTTGGGACATGGTTTTTTTAATAAATGCAGGCACCAAATATAGGAATCATTCCTTGATTCCAAAATTATTCTTGAAATTTACCAAGGCTTCCACAGGTAATTTATGACCAAAACATAAATACATAATGTTTCCATATAAATCACAACTGATTACACCCACTTTTGTAATGAGTTAGTCAAGAAAATATTTTCCAGAAACATTTCAAAAACATGATACAGTTTTTAAAGCATTGTAAGAGGAAGGAAAATATAAAGATCTTAATTATTTCCATCAGAAAATCCTTTAGAGCTGCATTGTCCAGTGTGGTCACCACTAGCTGTATACTATTAAGCACTTGAAATGTAGTTAGTCCAAATTGGAATTTAAGCGTAAAATACTCAACAGATTTCAAAGACTTAGTAACAATCAAAAAAAAGGAATGTGAAATATCTCATTAATTGTTTAGTACAAATTATAGATTGAAATGTTTTTATACATTGGGTTAAATAAATTATATTTTTTAAATTAATTTTATTTAATTACTCTTTTTCAGTGTGGTACTAGAACATATACAGCTTACATTGTGGCTTCCATTATGTCCTGTTAGACAGCGTGTTCTACATTATTAAAATACACTGTTGGGACCAGCAGTTTGCGTAATGGCTATGTCGCTGGACTCCCATGTAGTCGACCATGGTTCGAGTCCTGGGCCCAGTGGCTTAAACTCACACCGGGCGCATGTGCGTGCGTGCCCAAGATCCCGAGAGAAGAATAGAAGAGAAGGGATTGCGGCATGGCCGTTTTCCCTGGGGGGTGATTTCTCACTTTCTGTCTCTCTGTCTCTCTCTGTCTTTCTGGTGAGCACACGTGCCCTATAGCAAAAACATCTCAAAATTTAAAAATACTGTAAAGTTGCTCAGAAATTCAAATTAAGGGCCCCTTGGATTCTGTGAACTAATATTCCCTTTAAGTTGCAGAGAATTAATATGAGAAGCTCGATATCTCCAGGTTATAGAGTATCCTGCCACTTGCTAGACACCTCTAAGTATAGGATGTCATGTAGCCCTAGTATGGCCTGTTGGTTATCATTTCTCTTCAGATCTGTAGTAGAAATGACTATGAGTTCCTAGTTAATGCACTGGCTGGAATTCAGGCCGTTGACTGAGAGAAACATTTCATAATATCCACGAGCTGTTTGCTGTCTTAGTTACTACCCTCATCCTTTAAGTCTTCCTAATTTGGAAGAACACATAAAAACTGCTTTTTAAATAATATCAGTCAGCATGCTGATTTCTTAGTAACATGTATTTTGTTCATTGGGACAACAGGATAGAAGAGTTCTACAAGTAAATTGCTAAAAAACAATAAGGAATACCGTCACTTAAGACTAAGACTAAATTTTGTCCTTTCAGCACTACCGCTAACCTCCTTCTCTATATTTTCTCAACCATGCCGTTTAATGTGAAGCAGGTGGCAAATTTTTAGAAGCTTTGCATGCAGTCTTCTAACAGGAATGAGAACAATAATAAGAGACTAATATTTACATAGTGCTTTAAGGTTTTGAAAAGTGGCTTCCCCGTACATTATATCCATCCATCCTTAAACCAGCCCTGTGAATTAGACGGGAAAAGAAGTATTGTATTGGGGAATAAATGCACCAAAAGTTATGTGACTGACCTAAGATCAGGCATATAGTTAATAACATGCTATTTTGAAAAATTACCAACAGCTATTAAAAGTTTGTCAGTCTAATTATTTATAAATAAGACATTCTAAATTCTAAGTAAATGCAACCACAAAAAAAACAGATGGTAAGCATGTTTACCATAGAAGAGATTTAAGATCTGGAGAACATGCATTCCTACTCTTTCATTCTGTAGTTGAGCTCTTCTCAAATGTGAGGTCACATGCTAAATACATAGCTTATATTTTTAATAAAATAATAGCTTATGAAGGAACCAATAAAATATTTATAATGCTATGTTAATACAAGGTTTTTAAATTGTTTTTAAAAAGAGAACAGATATGAATAGATGTGATCACATTAACAAACCTAGCTTTCAAAAGGCCTTCCTGTGGAGCTGTTTAGACAATTCCCAATTACCTTTATGAAGTGGAAGGAAATGATATCCATTTGTCTTGGGAATGATATTTTTTATGCTGTATATTTTATTTTCCCAACTGTACTCAATCCCAAAGCACAGTGAGGACTGAGGGATCTCTATCATTTTTTAAAGATGTAACCTAACAGCCTCACGTTTGCTATGGAAAAGCACCATACCCTCTTGCCTGCTGGGTTAGTGGCCTAACAGATGAACAGTAGACGCAGTCGGCACTAGGAAGCATTATATGAAAGATGGAGGGAAAGATGAAGAAAAGGGGTCCAAGCGCAAAGGACACTTTTAATTTCTAACTGAATGTATTAGCCAGCCCCTATGGTTAGAATGCTATTTCTTTGAGAAAAAAGGGTTAAAAACATTTGTGAGAATAGCACAAGTTATTGGAAAATCCATTGTGCTTCTGTGGATTATGAACTATTTCAGAGATGCTGACACCTCAATAAGTTGCACTCAGACTCAGTTATAGCGAAGATAGCTTCTTTCTTGAGGCTATGACAGGCTTCCTGTAGTCGGCATTTCTAGAAAAAAAAAGCTCTATGTTAATTAAAGTACTTTATTTATATACCAGTTTCTCATCCCATCTTTCAAATATAAAAAGGAATTAAATATGAAATGACTAATTTAAAATGTCAGAGTTCGTTTTTCCAAGCCAACCTTACATTAAGAGAAGGAATCTCTGTGCCAAAGAAATGGTTCCCAATTATCCTGTCTTGGGTTTTGTTATGCATTGTACGGAAGTCAACAAAACAACTATGTAACAGAACCTGCCTAAATAGCAGCCACCCTCATTAAAAACAGAGAATTAATCAGGGGGTGATTGAAGGAAGCGATGCCTCATAGGTTCCCCCCCCTTTCCTCTTTTCTAATCATAGAACAAAATATGTTACATAAAAGGATCGGAACTATTATTCAGTACTCAATTAGAGGGAGGTGAATAGGTCTCTAACATGCTGTTTTATCAAAAGAGCAGACTGGTGTTTGCATGACTGTTGTTTCATTACAGACCCTGTCATTAATTCCATGTGTCAATACTGCCCTGTAGTACACAGAGCAGACAAGAAAGAAGAGCCCTTGAAAACAAGGGAATGATTTTTGAGTCGTTATCAAGCTAAGTGGCAAGCGGGAAGCTGAAACTCGTATAGGTAAATTCGAAGGGACTCTTGGGAGATCTGCAAGTGGGAAACAAGAATGCATTTTACCAACTGCTTAATTACGTCCTGTTTTTCAACAAGTACACTTGAATTGAATGCTTTGTATTGCACAGAAACATGTGCGACAGGCAAGAGTATTCTCTTGCTTCCAGGTCAAGTAAGATGTTTTATACCCATACACATCTGACCTGTTCTATAATGTGCAATTGGGTATGTCAGTATCTGAGCCCCAATACTGCACTGTCATTTATGGGGG
>NW_006208084.1:4697575-4718302 GCF_000334495.1 Tupaia belangeri chinensis | reverse complement strand
CATAGGAACCAGAAGCCCTAAAAAGCAGGACCTCCTCTAAGGTTCTGAGAAATTATCTAAGCCCAGGCATCCCAGAGTACCATACTTACAGGGAAATGGTGGCTCAGGAAAATGTTAATATATTTGGAAAAAATTAAAACAGACCAGAAAATTTTAAATATGGTATAAATCCCATAATCTCCCACCCCTAGATCTTTAATAAAGTATATTTTTGGTTTTTATTAGCCATCCCAAGGGTTAGGCTGGGGCAAAACAGGGTTTCCTCTTTTGGACGTGCTTTATCTGTGTCCTCTTGCCTGGCCAAGCCCTTATAGATTATGATTCCTTATCGTTTAGTAAGATCAAATTTCTAAATGATGTTTCGTTCCAGTTGAACATTCTTGGAGGCTTATCTCTTCCCTGGCCAGATGCCGGATCAGATGAGAAGCCCGCCATGATACTGTCACAGTGCCTAGAATGGGCTCTTTATCCAGTAGACATCACTGTACTTTTTGATGATAACGAGGGCAGTCTTAACTTGTGTTAAGGCCTGTGTATAGCATTGAAGGTAAGTATGAAGGAGTTGTTGCTATGTGAATATCTTAATCCTGATACACACATTTTAATATATAGTATCTCCAATTTACCATGATATACATATAACTGACATCTAGCCATCCTTTTTCAATAGGACCTTTTTCAATTGAGGACCAGTAGGTCTTCATAAAATGGCCTATTTAGTGAGGGCCATAATTGGATCCTTCTTTGTAACACTTGCCATTGCTTTGATTTACCTTTATTAATCATTTTTAATCATTTCTGGTAGTTTTGCAAAAAGGATTTGTGGTCGTGGTGTATGTCAGTGACAGGAAGGACACTGTATTTGACTCTGAGGTTTAGACTATTTTGGTTAGAAATAGAAGCTTAACAATAATGATTTTGAGTGTCTTAAAAATCAAACAGCTTCTTAAATAAATCAAAATTATTTAGTAGCCTAATACTTAGACTCTTGAAATTATTAAAGAATATTGGGGATCATCTTGTCCAACCCCTCACTTTATAGATGGGGAGACTTAAGCCCAGAAAGGCAAATGACTTGCCCAAGGACACCTAGCAAGTTAGTGGAATATATGAGGCTAGGAGCCAGATTTCCTGATGCCCTTTGTATAAGAAGCCAAGTCTATCCAATTAGTAGTTGGGAATTCCAGGCTGTACAGTAAAAAGGGGAGCTGACTTCTGTTGACCTGTCAGAATGTCTGATGGCATTGACTCCGCAGGGAAATGATCATGGTCATAATAATGAGAATGATTCCTGAAAAATGGTCTCTACATTCTCCATTATGCTATGACAAATGTTCTGTATTCTTTCAATCAGCGTTTACTATGCACCTACCTTGTGCTCCATCCTGACCTTGATAGTTGCACATCACAGCCAGAGAAGACATGGCCTCTGCCCTCGAGTTGCTCATAGTGTAGTTGAGAACGAGGTATCCCTGGAAAACATGATGTAGAATTTCCTGTGGAATGTTCATACCTTTCCTAACTCTGTAAATTTTGTTGAAAGTGGTGAATCTTTGGCCCAAAGACTTAGCTTTCTCTTGGTGGTTTAGTTTTTTGGAGTCCCATAAGACAGCGTACCTTTTCTCTCTGTAAGAGTGTGAGATAATATCAAGTGCAACTAAATGTAGATTACAAAACACTTGTTAAGGATCTGCTGTCTGCAAGGCACTGTGCTAGACACATAGGGATATGAAAAGTGATTAAAACAGAACATACTTTCTTTCTGATATTTTAGAACAATATTGTTTCTAGCTTTTAAACTTTGTTATGCCAATTATTTCTAATAAATATTCTTAAATGTGGGGGCTCTTGAAATAGAAGGCAAAATATCTGTACTCAAATCCAGACTTGTCAGCCTAGGATTCAAGGTCTCCATTCAAATCCTTTCTCGAACCCCCCTATCTCTTTTGAGCTTTCTTTTTCCTTTACTGCAGCCAAGCCAACCTGCTTGCCAATCCCTGCACACAACTAACTCTTGCTTCTGTGCTTCTGCTTGACTAATTCTGCTTCTGAGATGCCTTTTTCCCCGTGAATCCATGTCCATCACTGCCATTACAGTCTGGCCCCAAGTCCTGCAAAGAAGCCTGTGGTCAGCGTCCCTGTCTCCCTTTGTGTCCCTCCCACTTGTGCACAGCTCATACGAATGGTGAAGGAACATTTCTGTGGTGTTCATTAAAATTTCCCATTCTCTGTCCACATCTTGCTGATCTAGATGCAATAGATTGTAAATGAAACAACCCAGTATAATCAAGTCATTTACTAAATCTTTTAGGAGTGACTTTCTAAATCAAAGATTGCATTTTGGTATTTGTGGGCTGCTAGTTATAAGATAGAGAAGGAAAAAATCAGAAAAGTTAGGATGGAAACATAGGAAAAATGAGCCTGTGGGCCATAAGGTAAATCAGGTACCCATCTGTAAACCAGCCTCTCTACTCCCAGACGGAGTAAGAAATCTCCTTTAAACACATTTCAAATACAGTTAGGGGGTGTACTGATGAACCGTCAGATTTAGGGAAAGCAGAACTCTGCCTGTTAATCATCTCAAACTTGTCAATCTGCTATTCTGTAATTCTTTCAATATTGTTCAGTGTGTGTGTGTTTTATCTTCTGAACTGACTTAAAAATGCTTCTTGAGGACAGGGACCATGTCTTTTATTTCTTCTGCATATTCTTCTCCCACTGATTCCTAACTAACATGGGGAAACCTTTTGTAAAGCACATAAGAGACAGAAGCTGCATCCTGTGGGTTCCAGCTGCATCCTAGCCATTATACTGCAGATTTATACACACCGTAGCCTTCTGCCTCATGTCAGCTTCTCTAGCGAGGTGGCCCTTTACACAGAAGGCGACTGAAATCGAGACAGTCTCAAGGTCTTTTAGCCAGTTGAGTGGTGGATCCAGAATCAGAGCACAAGTCTATCTGACTCTGAAACCTATGAGCACTTTTTACTATACCACAGTAATATTAATGTTCGAGTCCTGTGCAATTCACAGAACTCTGATCTACATCATTATTATTACTATCACTACTGCTACTGTAACTCCTCATATCATTGCTAGGAAATAGGTAGAGCTAGTATTATAATAACCCCCATTTCACAGATGGGGAAACAGACTCAGAGACTTGCCCAAGATCACACAACTGGTAAGTGAAAGAATCAGGACGTCTGACAGACTTCCTGACTCCAGATCGTTTTGTTCTTTCCATGACATCACATTGCTGCCTTAATTCATTTGCACGAATGCATGATTGATTACATGGCCAGTTTTCACTGATGCCTTTCCAACAGGAATGTCAATTAGTCCAGGCATTGCATGGAACCATGTGGGAAAGAAAATGATTTATAACTTCAGAGGGGCTTCCATTTTAATGGAGGGGTGATACAGAGCATCCAAAAACTAATTGCTTGAAGAATAGTTCACAAGTGAAAATTCAGATATGGGGCCTTTCGTTCCATAAATGAATTCCCTAATTTGGCCACAAAACTAGTATAATATCTTTAATGATTTCTTTTGTAAAATTGGATTAGGGAGTAAGGATGAAGCTAATAGATTTGACTTGAAAATATTCCACCTGGTTACATGAGAAAGTACTAGGTACTTCATATAAGTTACAGTCCCTCTATTCCCATCCACCAATCCTGCTTATATCTATCCCTACACTTTTTAGCCTGTACCCCTCTTTATTGTGCCCTTAGTTCACCAAACCCTTTTTTGACCTTTTTTGACCTTTTCTTTTGGAGAGGTTTTTGCTATAGGGCGTGTGCACTCGCCAGAGAGACAGAGAGAGACAGACAGAAAGCGAGAAATCACCCCGTAGCAGGGATGGCCACGCCGCAATCCCTCCTCCTCCATTCTCCTCTTAGGATCTTGGGCACGCACACACACACATGCCCAGCGTGAGTTTAAGCCACCAGGTCCAGGACTCGAACCGTAGTCAACTACATGGGAGTCCAGCGACATAGCCATTACACTAACTGCTGGTCCCAACCCTTTTGACCTTTAAACTTATCCTTCAGTGTTTCATTTCAGGAAGTTGTCCCCCTTCTCCCTTTGCATCAGTTACTAGTATGCAATATCTAATATCAATGATTTCTTTTGTAAAATTGGATTAGGGAGTAAGGATGAAGCTAATAGATTTGACTTGAAAATATTCCACCTGGTTACATGAGAAAGTACTAGGTACTTCATATAAGTTACAGTCCCTCTATTCCCATCCACCAATCCTGCTTATATCTATCCCTACACTTTTTAGCCTGTACCCCTCTTTATTGTGCCCTTAGTTCACCAAACCCTTTTTTGACCTTTTTTGACCTTTTCTTTTGGAGAGGTTTTTGCTATAGGGCGTGTGCACTCGCCAGAGAGACAGAGAGAGACAGACAGAAAGCGAGAAATCACCCCGTAGCAGGGATGGCCACGCCGCAATCCCTCCTCCTCCATTCTCCTCTTAGGATCTTGGGCACGCACACACACACACATGCCCAGCGTGAGTTTAAGCCACCAGGTCCAGGACTCGAACCGTAGTCAACTACATGGGAGTCCAGCGACATAGCCATTACACTAACTGCTGGTCCCAACCCTTTTGACCTTTAAACTTATCCTTCAGTGTTTCATTTCAGGAAGTTGTCCCCCTTCTCCCTTTGCATCAGTTACTAGTATGCAATATCTAATATCACAAAGTGCTTCAGCACAGTCAGTTAGAACTAGAAGACGTATATTATAAAATATACATAGGGTTCATGTCAGTGCTAGAGAGAAGTTTTCATGGAAACAGATTGTTTCAGTCCTCACTGAACATATCTACCTGATTGTCATGCAGGCACCTCAGTCTCTTCATGTCCTAAAAGATGTAGCATCTCCCCACCAAATCTGTTCTTGTGTTCTAATTACAGAGAACAGTGTTACTGTCCGCTTAGTCATCTGAGCTGAACCCATAGGGATGTTCTATTCCTGGTCTCCTACACCAACCCTTGCCCTTCCAGTGGGTGATCAGATCTACCTCAGATATGTTTCCTTTTCTTTCCCCAACCTAAGCCTCAGTGCAGCTTTCTGTCTTCTCTCCTACACACTGTTACAGTGACCTCCTAATGGCTTGTGTCTCTGCCACCTACTTCAGTGTGTCCATCACACTGTTGCCAGAAATACTTTCTTATAAGACATACCTAGTCCAACACTCTGCAGGGGAAAATCTAATCTCCCAACTTTCACATTTAAAACACTTGAATATTGGATTCCAAACGACCCTTGCAGTCTTACCTCCTGCCACTCCTGCATTGAGCCTCACCACTCTCCAACTTTGTGCCCTTTTCCAGCTGCATGAGGGCACAGAGAGAGAAAAGATGCACTGACACAGTCAAGAAGACTTCCAAACCACACAAGTCAGTGAGACAAGGAGTCAGTCTGTATAAAGAACACTTTATACAGTTCTCTTTGGCCTAAAATGTTCTGTGCCCTCTGCCAGGCAGAGGGTGTCCCTGTCCATACTCGCCAGGTAATTTGGTCAATACTTCATGTCAGGAGCTACCACAGTTCTTTGTTCCTAACTCTTATAGCATTTACCCCATCATGGCCTAAGTTATTTTTCCTGTATTTGTTTTACCTGCTCCTCAAGGGCAACAGCTACCCCTGTGTACAGTCTTCCTTTTCTTCTCAATATATGACCTAGTTCCTATCACATAGATAGTGAACAGATATTGGAACAGATGAAACCAGTGTGCACCTCCAGTGTAGTTAGAGCAGTTAGTCCAGGTATGGTATGTGTCAAAGAGCAGTAGGCTGGGATTCTGGGATTCAGAAGACCCAGATCCAACTCTCCCACTACATAAGTGACCTTGGGGAAGTCACTCAGTCTCCCTAACCAAAGAAGGGGGTTGGACTAAATGATCTCTCAGGCCCCTTCCAGCTTTAGGTGTTGTGATTCTGGCCCACTTCTTGATTAGGAAACACTTTTCCTACCTCCTAACATTCAGGATCCTCAACTTCGTTGTTGGATGTGGAGTCAGCCATCCGCATTTCCCAAATAGATTTTTCTAACTCTTGGGAGTAGTGTTCTGATACTAGCCAGAGCTGCTGATTAGGCTCTTGTGGCTTATCCAGTGACCACTAAGCTGTTCTCGTCCCTCCCTAGGAGGTTTCACTGCGCCTGTAGCACCATCACTGTTGTGTGGCTGTCCCTTCCCAGGAGGGAGCCTTCTTTGTGCTAGCCTGAGGAGACGGGGAGAGGAAGTTCTATTATTTCCCTCCACTCCAAATCCCACCGACATTACAGCTGCTGCCATGTGGGTTCTTGGTTAGAGATGTGTTTTCAGGAGGTGATGCCTGTTTCTGTAAGAAATAAAGTTTAAGCAGCTCATGGGCCCTCAAGGGGCTACTCTTAAGTATACTGCTGACCTTTGGGGGGTGGGAGGAGGCCTAGAGTTAGCAGCTCAACAGGTTCATTTCTCATAATCTCCATGTAATAAATAAGAGCCTATGAAAAGATTAAATAAATCTTTCCTAATGCTTTTTGATTGGCTTAATCAATAATTAATCATCTTTTAGATGAGGCTGTAACTCGTGGAGTAGATATAATTGGATTAACTGAAAAGAGGCAGTTGGGGAGCTTTGAAGAGATTAAAACGGCCGTCAATCCCATAATTAAGCTGCCACAAACAAAAGCAGTGGTGTTTTTAAAAAGAAGGAAAGAAATTGAGAGAGAGAAGGAAAGAAAAGTTTGAGAAGGCCAACTGATTTGAAGTGAATCAGCAAGTACTTATGTATCACTGGAGAGTGTGAAGGCAAAATGAAATCCGACAGATTTATTCCACTGAGTGAAGTGCATACATATCAAATCAGCCACTTAATTGTGTGCCTCACCCACTGGGGCAGGTGAAATTTTGTTAGCTTTAACTTCACTAAAACAAAACGAATCCACAAAGGGGGGGGGAGTTAATTATTCAAAACAGAGGAGACCTGCTCCTTGTCCTGAGCCCATTTAGACCTTGACTTTTCCTAGTTTAATTGGCTTAGTAGGTTTGGCCTGTGTGAATGAAGTCTTTTATCTCCCTCTTTTTCTTTCCATGCCCCTTTCATCTTTGCTATTACAAACACACAGAGAGAGCTGGGGGGAAAATACTTTGGTTTTTAAAGACTTTCTTTTTTAAAGGATGTGGATTGGGGTGGGGGAGGGGCGTGTGTGTGATGCTGGTGAATACTTTTTTCCTCTCTTTTATCTCTTTTTCCAGAGAGGAGTTGCTTAAACCAATGGGACTAAAACCTGATGGGACAATAACGCCTTTGGAGGAAGCACTCAACCAATACCCTGTCATCGAAGAAACCAGCTCTGACACAGACTAAAAGCATCACCTGCTCAACTCTCAATATTGCTTTTATCAGCATCTTTTCTCTGTAGCTCCAGGGGAATCTTTTCTCTAAAACATTTATGCCCTGCTTTGGCTAGAAACACATTAACTGGTTTACTCATTGAGAATCCAGCATATTTAAGAGGTGATCCTGTGTTTTTTGCAATATTGAGGCATTCATACAGAGCTGCAGTTAGATGGAGTTACAGGGGCTAGAAGTAGGAAGAAAAAATCATTCCATCTTATCAGAATGGAATGGAAGGACTTTGTTCTATAAAGCAGCCCTGGTTGAATCTAGCAATCCTGTTTGCCAAGATTCTTAGCAGAAGATTTAGCAATGTCCTTCCTCACACTTGTGCAAACTGCCCCTTCTGAATCTCCAGCCACTGGAGGCATGGAAGAAGCAGAGTGAGTTGGTAAACAAGGGTGGAGGCAATCACTCTCTAAAGCAGGACTGACTACATGGAAGCCAGGCAGCTGCCCCAGACCCGAACGCCTAGCCCCATTCTTCATTTCAGTTTTGTATCAATATATAGAAACACACACAAACACACACAGAGCCCCAGACTTACAAACTGATGACACTCTAAATGTTTGTTGGTCACTTAGCTTCAACATCAGAATACATTTCTCCCTACGAAGAGTTATAAATGATGGTTTAGTTCCCAGGCAGCTACAAATGCCTATTTATTCCCTCAAGTACCTGAACACTAGTACCGTAGAACTGAACCACCATCTGTACACTGCATGGGGAGCATGCATTCTGAGGGCTACCTTGGGGTGCCAGAACACACACATCCTCTATCTCACCAGACGTAATAGGGACTCCCTGGGTATAGGAGTTCTTTCGTGGCCTCTGCTGGGGCCGGGGAGTCAGCAGCACCTATCTGTATATATAGGTCATTCATACATCATGTTTTAAATTGGGGACTGTATGTGTGCTTGTGTGTGTGTGCTACCTTTCCACCGTATGTCATCAGTTTAATGGTAACTTTATTTATTTAAAAGAAAAGAAAC
Organism: Tupaia belangeri chinensis; assembly: GCF_000334495.1. Lineage (NCBI taxonomy): Eukaryota > Metazoa > Chordata > Mammalia > Scandentia > Tupaiidae > Tupaia > Tupaia belangeri. Next base: position 4,709,906 of record NW_006208084.1, on the reverse strand, counting down.
ACAAATAGCTACTATTAAACTGATGGAGGTTGTTTATTTTTACTGTTAGAATTGGTCATTCTGTGAAGTGAAAACTGAATCATGCAGTAGACAGTGGGCCTAGCTGATCAGTGGCTACAGTTGAAAGGGGTTGGTTTCCTTATATATGTATGTATGTATGTACGTGTATGTATATACATACGTACACATATATACACACACATAGATAATGTGCTTAACCACTGCCTTTTAAAAGTTGAAATAAAACATTGGGGTTGATTCAATTTAGCCATTTGTGCGTGTTTCTTTGAAGATACGTGGGCTAAACTACCGCACAGTCGATGCTTATTTAAAATGCTCTCACATCCTTAGATCACTTACCATCATCATAACCTTTGTAAGGATAGGTAAAGTATGTGGACGTTAGTGAAAATGCCACTTATCCAAAAGTTACTTCTCTGGCAAAGCAACAAAAAAAGAAATTAAGTTTTAAAAGGCCTTTGATCTGGCAGAAGAAATGACACAAAATTTAACAGTTTACTCATGAGAGAGATCTTCAAGAATATCACTCTTAGCCACTTTGCTAAGATCTGTGTACATTTCCAACATGTTTAGTTATCCGGCTTCCAAGCCCCCAAGGAGGGAAAAAAAAAGGCAAAGCAGGAGGTGGCTAGATTGAAGATAGGCATACTGGAAGCAGCAAAAAGAATTAAAAATGAAAACTAGGTAGCAAGATGGGAAGAGTAAAAATAACTGTCCCAGGAAAGCAAGTCTGAGACCGAGGCTGTTTACCAGAGCTACTCTACTTGACCCAGAAAATAGGTAGACAGCAGTATGGCCTGTAGACCAGTTCTCATAAAGGTGACCCTGACTTTCTTTCAAAGAGTAAGTTAAATCCAGAATACTTCATAAAAGGCTGGGAAGAATATGATATATTAATAGGATTTTCATCCAAAATAGTTGAGCGAAAGGTTGTAGATAACCCATGCTTTAAACAATAGCAAATAAAATGAAACGGCCATTCGTAATATTAGACTAAATGAAAAGCTTAGAAAAAAGAATTTAAGTATTTTTGTTATTTTGTTCTACAAATGCATTTTTAAAGTATTTTTATAATTTCTACAATCAAATAGCTTTGGCATGAGTGTCAGCTTGCCTAAATGAAGACACGTTTAATGAAATACCATTTTACTGCCTTTCTGCAGAGTGTTTGGACAGTCCTGTGTAAGTAGCTGTACTTCTGCTTTCAGTGAATTGTTTCATTTTGTGTTTCTCTGTGCTAGGCAGTGAGCTTTGTTTTTGAGGAGAGAATATGCAGGGGGTGAGTGTCACCCCATCCTGTGTAAGGAACTAGCGTTTGTCGAGCGTACATTGTGCTGGGCTTCTCGTGTATGTCATCTCACGTAATTCACCATCTCTCATGTCATAGAGCCTCTCTAGAAAGCTTCTGGAAGTTACCCACAGCCCGGCAGAGTCCAACTCTGACCACTCCTTCCCCTTTTTTACTGCACACCTGGGCCCATACGGGTCTCCTTAGGGCTTTGAAATGCAGGGAACTGAGTGGGGGAAGGGGAGGGTGGTCATTCTCAGGCCATTTTTAAGCAATAACCTTTTCAGCAGAACTGCTAGCGGGGAGGTGACCTGGGGTAGAAATGCAAGTAGGAAACCTCCTCGCCCAACGCTGGATTTCAGATGAAGGCCTGGAATCCTTGAGGACAGGTCAGAGACCAGGGCTGCAGGCTGCCCCCTCTGCAGCGGGGATGATCAGAATTCACTGGCCACCCAACTTTGCAGGTCCCTCTACCCACCTCCCTCCTGACCTTCGAAGCGGGATGGAGGAGTTTGTCCTGAAATAAGGTATTTGAGTTGCTGCTTTAGAGGAACATTCCCCTGACATCTGTGACTGTCCCCTTGCTCAGTGGTCCTGGAAAGCAGGCAGGGCAGATGCAGCTCTCCCTCCGTTATGAGTAAGGATGCAGGCGAGGCGGTACCAGTGACGCTGAACACCCCCTTCGTACCCCGTCAGTCCTGCCGCCTCCCAGGACCAAGTTTCACCTGTATCAACTTGTTTTCCCTCCGACTATAAAAGTAATATATGTTCATTGTGGAAAGTTTGGAAAAATACAGAAAATAATAAAATTAATAACTTACCCCAAATCCCACCCTGACATAATCACTGTTAATGTTTTAGTGTATTTAGTGTATTCCCTTCCTGTATTTTTTCTATGCATATATAATTTATTTTACTACAAGATTGGGATCATGCTGTATTTACAGATTTGTACCCTGCTCTCTTCTATAACATTGTGAGCATTTTCCCATGTCAATAAATATTCTTCAAAACTTAATGGCTATATGACACTCCATTAAATGAAGTATGGCAAACACTGCCAATTGCTTCCTGACAGAGAGGGCCACGTGACCTACATGACTTCCCTCCCCACTCCCCACCCCGACATCCCCGCTCCTCCCTTTTTGGGAGGCAGTATGAGCCTCATCAGCACCAAAGAGCAGCAGGGACTAGGAATGGCTCCGGGAGAACAGACTTGCTCTGCCAAACAGCGTCAACCTCCAGAGCCTCAGCAGTACAGGCCGGAACAGCTAGGCGAAGCGCCCAGATAAGCCATGGCTTTTGTCAAGGAGAGCCCTTTGAAGGTGGCTAGGGAGGCAGACGCCTGTACAGTGGCAAATAGCAACTACGTTCAGTGTGTCATCTAGTTACTGGCATTTCTCAGAGATCATTCACAGCAATTCCCGAGGTGGAGGGGGGTTCACAAGGATCGAGGGTGACATCACTCTTTTGAGGGAAAGCAAGGTGACACTTGTCAGAACTCTTGAGTATGTGAGTGAGCACAGTATGGAGAAGGAACAAGTGAATAATACTCCAGGAACAAATCATGATGGGCAGGGGTGGGATTGGTAACAGCTGTGAGAAGACTTGGAGAAGAGTTGGGGAAAGGAAGAGGTTTATAGAGAGATCTCTGATCCATTCTGCTAAGCCCATGTACCAGGTCTTAAAGAAACATCAGAGCAACCTTTAAAACAATAAAAGGTCTCACTGTGGAGATCCACCTGCCACAGCCTTCCAACTGGGACTACCAGCACTCCTGCACTGCTGGCCTTTGTTTTTAGATAGGGTCTCATATGTTCAGAGAAGCTTTTTTTTATTATTATTAAAGTGAGAAATTACCCCTCAGGGAGGATGGCTGCATCACAATCCCTTCTCCTCCATTCTCCTCCTGGGATCTTGGGCACTCAACACACACACGTTAGCATGATTTTTCAAGCCACCAGGTCTGGGGCTCGAACTGCAGTTGGCTGTGTGGGAATGCAGCAACGTAACCGCTATGCCATCTGCTGACCCCCAGAGAAGCCTTTCTTAAAGAGGGAGGGATGAAAGACAAGTCTCCATGCCTTGAACATACCTCTCTTGTGCATCTCCAGTGGTGTTAGCATCCTCTGGAGAACTGAGCAGAGAGTCGCTGGAGTCATTTCTGAGTTCTCTGGTTCAGGTGAACCCTGATCGAGAAAGCTGTCCTAAAGAAAAGCTCAAAATTTTTCTCCAAGTCTTCTGGAGTCAAGAGTTGTGGGGGTTTGGTTTTTTAATGCTACACAGAAGATCCTAAGCCATAGCTTCACTATATCCAGGTCTCGTAGACCTTCACCTTTTCTGCACCAAACATCATCATAATAGCTGCAAATATTTATTGAACAATTGCTGTGCCAAACACTGGCTAAGCAATTTACATGCACTTTTCTTTCTCTTGCTAATTTTAAAAATTGTTCTTATTTTTACATTCAATCACTATATATCTTGACAACATACAAAATGAATTTTCCCAATGCGAATACACCGTTAGTCCAGTCAATGATAGTACCATACATGTTATCATCAACAGATGATTTTCCATTTCCATTGAATGTTGTGCTTTTATTCCCCTTGATCCCCTCCCACCGCCACCTCCCGTATCCCCTCCTCGCACACTGTCTCTCGCATCCACAGTTGCTTTCCAGGGTTTTATGCCTTCCAGTCTCAGTTTCTGCCATGGAGTACATGCACATTCTAATTTCTAATTCTTTTTTAAGAATTTTTTTTTATTTAACTTTATTCATTTTCTTTTATTTTTCGATCAGAGAAGGAGGGAGAGAGAGGAAAAGTGAGGAACCAAGCCGCCAGGTCTGAGACTCGAACTGTGGTCGATCGTGTGGGAGTCCAGCACCCCTAGACACCACTCTACCAGCTGGCTTCGCACGTTCTTCTTTACTCTTTGTCACAGTCTTACAACAGCTCCCACTGTTCGGATGAGAAAACAAAGACGTTGAGTCCTGTGTGTAAGGCACACGGCCTTGGCTTATTTGCTATACATACTGCAAAATTTGAACTCGTTTGTCTGATGCTGAAATCCACGTAAATATTATGCTGCTTATGTACTGCTTTTTTTAATTGGAAAATTGCAATGAAGGCTGACTTGGAAGAAAAAAATGCCAAGAGACTGAAATGTGAAATCCAGAATTAGGAAGATAATTGGAACACATTTTCTCACTTCGTCTCCCTATCTACTATTCTCGGACTCCCATACAGGACCTTGTATCAGAAAAAGGCCATATTCATGAGGACCCAGTCCATACTAGTTTGTCTAGTAAACAACTATTGGTTATCAGCCGTGCGCCAGGTACTGCTCAAGAGGCTTGGGACACAGATGACTGAAAGTCCCTATCCTCACAGTGTCATAGCCTGAGAAGTCCATAACCACAGTCTGAACTGTTACAGGATGCCAGGAGCAGTATGGCTAACTGACCAGGAGGAGTGCGGGGTGAATAGCAGCTGCATAAGCGCCATTTGAACTTAGCCAGGTACCGGAGAAAGGCTGTCTGCTCCAACAGAACTGGCTCGAACAAAAGCTCAGGGCAAAAAGGAACATGATGTGTTCACAGAGCACAGAGGTTGAGTGCGACAGACCCGAGGTAGCTCAGCCTTAAATTGGGACACGAGACTGGCAGTATTTCAGACAAGGAAAAGACACAATATCACTCTGGCTGCAGGATAGGGAATGGATTGGAGAAGACAGACGGTCCACCGTGAAGGGACCAGACAAATGTGTTCCATCAGAGTATGTGAAGGCGGGCAGACCAGGACTAAGGGATGGCTCCCGGAAACACACAAGCTGTAATCAACAATCCGGGCCTAGAGAAAAGCAAGAAAGATCTCATTCAAACTCAAGCACGAGGGAACCAGCAGTTAGCATAATGGCTACGTTGCTGGACTCCCACGTAATCGACTGCGGTTCATGTCCCAGACCCGGTGGCTTAAAACTCACACCGGGCACGTGTGCATGTGTGCCCAAGATCCCAAGAGAATGGAGGAGAAGGGATTGTGGTGTGACCTTCCCCCCTGGGGGGTGATTTCTCGCTTTCTGTCTCTATGTGTCTCTCTCTGTCTGTATGGTGAGCGCTACACGCCCTATAGCAAAAAACAAAAACAAAAACCCTCTCCAAAAAAAATCTCGAGCACGAGAATGCCTCTGGGCATAAAACATGAGCTCCCAGTTCTGGACTAAGCACCTTTGAGTTTAGGAGCAGGAACATGCAGCTGAGATTATTACAGGAGTCTGCAAATTTGTATGGTCGCTTTTTGGCTGAGTAGCACCATGGCGGTTGGCAAGAATAAGTGTCTTATGAAAGGCAGCAAAAAGGGAGCCAAGAAGAAAGTGGTTGATCCATTTTCTAGAAAAGATTGGTATGACATGAAAGCACCTGCTATGTTCGACATAAGAAATATTGGGAAGACACTAGTTACCAAGACTCAAGGAACCAAAATTGCATCTGACAGCCTTAAGGGCCATGTGTTTGAGTGAGCTGTGCAGATCTGCAGAATGACGAAGTCGCATTTAGGAAATTCCAGCTAATTACTGAGGACGTTCAGGGCAAAAACTGCCTGACTTCCAGGGCATGGATCTCACCCGTGACAAAATGTGTCCCATGGTCAAAAAATGGCAGACCATGATTGAAGCTCCTGTCGATGTCAAGACTACCGATGGTCATTTGCTTCGTCTCTTCTGTGTTGGGTTTACTAAAAAACGCAACAATCAGATACGGAAGACCTCTTATCCCCAGCATCAGCAGGTCCGCCAAATCTGGAAGATGATGGAAATCATGACCCGGGAGGTGCAGACAGATGACTTGAAAGAAGTGGTCAATAAACTGATTCCAGCAGCATTGGAAAGACATAGAAAAGGCTTGCCAGTTCATCTACCCTCTCCAAGACGTCTTCGTCAGGAAAGTCAAAATGCTGAAGAAGCCCAGGTTTGGATTGGGAAAACTCATGGAGCTTCATGGTGAAGGCAGTAACTTTTCAGCTACTGGGGATGAGACGGGCGCCAAAGTGGAACGAGCTGATGGGTATGAACCACCAGCTCAAGAATCTGTTTAAAGTTCAGACTTTGAATAGTGACAAAAAGTCCTATTTGTGACAAATTCAAAAAAAAAACCAAACCTGTATGGTCACTGAGCTGCACTTCCGTACTGAGTAAGCAGTGCCTGGGACATGCACGTCCTGTTACCAGTGCTGCATACACACGTGCTGCTGTGATGAGTAAACGCCCATTACTAGCATCACTGCATTCTTGGTATCTTCTTGTCCATCTGTATTTTCTCAGGCAAAATATAGGATAAACACCTACCCTGGGAAAAGGAGAGCCTCAGAAGTTCAGACTTAAAAAAAATTCTCGTCATTGAAAAGACAGAAACTTTAGTAACAAGTATCAGAAACCCGAATCGAACTAGAGGAACAGAGGCATCTTCGGCAAAAAGGAGGAGATGAACAGCCCACCTGTGGAAAGGGATGTGGCAGGACCTCAGCCACGACTGAGACCTGAGCCTTCTTACGTTGCAGAGAGAGGAAGGTATTTATAAAACCTGTGTTTGGGCTTTTATAAATACTGTTTTCTAAATACTGTTACTGTCCTGATGGTAACTTGAAGGCAGCTGTGGTGGGTGTGTTTACACCAGGGCAATTGGGAAACTACGAATCAGGGCTCTTCCCTGGAGAGCCGATCAGACGATTACCAGCAGTCACTGATGAGCCCTGCAGTACACCCCAGAGTGGCTTGGGAATCAGAGCTCCTGGGTACATCTGAGAGTGGGAGTGTGGGTAGGGTTGAAAATAAGAAGGTTCCTTACGTGCACACACAGGGAATTCCTACTCTACGTGTCCCCCCACCCCCGTATTAGCCAGGAGTTTTCCTGAGAAGGGGTTCAGTCAAAGAGCTCTGGACCTAAGGACTCCGGCACAGAGTTTTTTACTGAAAACAAGGATGGAGGACCAGACGCGACATTGAATCAGCCTGATTCAGCCTCCCTCCCTAGTCAGCTCTAAGAGTGCTGGCAGCCAGGACTGTTCCGGCTGGGAAAACAAGCCCAGAAGAAGGGATCTAAAGAGGCTAAATCTTAAATTCCTCTAATAAAATAGCTAGATCTCAGTCCTTACACTCAGTGAGCCCACCATTCATTAACAAGGTTGCAGGGCCAGCAGGTGTCGTTGTCCCTGGCCACGGAACGTCTGCCAGCGTCATGGCCCACACGGGCCCCCTATTCCTCACAGCAGTGCAGTGTGGACGCACTTTCTGCACTCGTCTGTGGTGCAGAGGGGTGTGTTAACAGAGCTGGGACCCGGTAAAGGCAGGAGTCACCTCCTGGAATTCCACATCCAGGTTCTTTTCCCACGTAGCTGGTCCTCAGGAGTAGATAACTCAGCTTGCACTGGAAGCTTGGTCCTGTTTCTGAGGGTCCGAGTCCTCTCCAGGCCTGCCTCCCTCCCCTGAGGTGGAGCTGGTTCAGGCCTTGCAAGGGGAGGGAGCCCAGTGTGTGAGCTGCAAAGGGAGGGCAGCGAGGGGACCGCTGTGGGACATCTGCTCCAAGCAGGGTGCAGCTCACTCTGCCACTTCTAGTCTCTTGCCATAGTCTTACCTTTCAAAGAGCAAAGAAGGGGACAGCAGGTGGGGTGGGGGCCAAACCACTGAGTCCCACGTGGCCAACTGTGCAGTTCGAGTCCCAGACCCAGTGACTTGAAAAACACACCAGGCACATGTGCGTGCATGCCCCAAATTCCAAGAGAATGGAGGGGAAGGGATTTCAGGTGGCCATCCCCTCTGGAGTATGCTTTTTTCACTTTCCCTTCCACCGCCTCTCCCTCTCTCTGCTGAGTGCACATGCCCTATAGAAAGTACGCTAAAATAAATAAATGGGGGGGGGGGATGTCACTTCAGGAAGTGCCACCTTCTTCTCCCCAACCTCATGCCCTCTGCAGCTGCTCAGACACACGCCAGGTAGCCTCTGGGCTGCCGGCCACCTCTGGGAGTCCTCAGGGCTGGGAAAACCACCCTGTGCTGGAAGCCCAGACCGCAAGCCTCCTCGCTTAAACCTCCTGAAACACAAGGGCAGAGTGAAACCGCCAGCGAGCGGCTAGCGTGGGGGCTGCCCTCTCGGCTTCCCTCGCTCTTCACTGTAAAGAGAGCAGAGAGAGGGAGATGCAGCGTGTGGGTGGTTGGGGATCCCCCCTTCCTGTTTTTCTTGGTGTCGATTAGCATAATTTAAAAGGCAAAGGGAGAAAACCTGATATTTGTGTGGCTGCTTTCGAGCTTTGAACTTTTCCATCCTTTGGGGCTGATTATGGCCAAGTGACCCATATTTAAAAAGCACTGACAATAAAATGATGCATGTTCTTTTGTGCCATCGGCTTCCCTGATGAAAAGCAAAAATGTTTTCAAATTGTCCCTCTTTGTCTGTGGTAATGGCTGCGCTATATTTCAGCTGTCCCCTGTGGGCTCAGAAAGGCAGGGTACTAAAGGGCACAGCTGTAGGCACTTTATAGCCTGCTGGGGGGTAGGGGCGGGGGGGGGGTGGAAGCAAGAACCAGATTGACTGTGTGTCAACAAATGCAGCTGGGAAGAGAACGCTCCCAAAGACCTCGGCAACTTCAAGTCCCAGATAAATGATGTTCCTGTTTGGAAAGGAAAGAAAGAGATGGAGGTGAAATTCAATAAAGGCTGGCTCAAAAGAGCAGGCTCCAAAGGCTTTTCTCTGCAGCTAGGCAGCTCCCAAGAGAAACGAGCGAACGTGGCCCTGGGCGAGGGGGGAGTGCAGCCCAGGGTGCCCACGAAGGCCGCCCAGCCCCTGCCCGCCCCACCGCCCTGGCATCACTGTAGGCCAGGCATGGCCCAGCAGGCTCAGGGGCGCCTCACCAAGGGAGGATGGGATGGTCTGGTTGGAAGAAATGCCCCCCGGAAACTCCAGCCCGGTTATGGGGTCCTGTTGGCCTTTAGGGGGCCACCCTCCTGTGTGAGTGGAAGAGACGCTTTCCTTCCCAAGAACCCTGCAGGCAAAGCTGAGTTTTCTGAGCACACGAGCTTCCCACAGAGGGTAGGGATAACTCTAAAGCAAATTCTGTCAGGAAGCAAGGAACAGAAACCTCCATGCGGTCGGCTTAATTAAGGAGGGAACTCACAGGACCAGCAAATGGCATAGCAGTTACATCGCTGAACTCCCACGTAGTAGACTGCAGTTTGAGCCCTGGACCCGGTGGCTTGAAAATCACACAGGGGACGAATGCATGGGAGGCCAAAAGGCTGAGAGGAGCACCGCCCTGGCATCACTGTAGGCCAGGCATGGCCCAGCAGGCTCAGGGGCGCCTCACCAAGGGAGGATGGGATGGTCTGGTTGGAAGAAATGCCCCCCGGAAACTCCAGCCCGGTTATGGGGTCCTGTTGGCCTTTAGGGGGCCACCCTCCTGTGTGAGTGGAAGAGACGCTTTCCTTCCCAAGAACCCTGCAGGCAAAGCTGAGTTTTCTGAGCACACGAGCTTCCCACAGAGGGTAGGGATAACTCTAAAGCAAATTCTGTCAGGAAGCAAGGAACAGAAACCTCCATGCGGTCGGCTTAATTAAGGAGGGAACTCACAGGACCAGCAAATGGCATAGCAGTTACATCGCTGAACTCCCACGTAGTAGACTGCAGTTTGAGCCCTGGACCCGGTGGCTTGAAAATCACACCGGGCACGCATGCATGCGTGCCCAAAATCCTAAGAGGAGAATGGAGAAGGGATTGCAGCAGCGTGGCCATCCCCCCTAGGGAGTGATTTCTCGCTTTCTGTCTCTCTGTCTCTGTCCCTCCAGTGCGCGCACACACCCTGTAGCAACAATCTTTCGAAAAATAAATAAATAAAATGTTAAAAAGAAGGAAACTCAGGATCTCACACGAAGTCCAGACCAGCCCTGGTGGTGCAGAACCTGTGGTCCTGGCTGGCTGAGGTCGGCACTGGGTTAGGGCGTGAGGGCCTTATTGGGGAAGTCTCTCTCTCTCTCTTAAGAAATAAGTTTTTTTAAAAAATTGAAAATAAAAACTGGAATCAGCAAATGGCATAGTAGTTAAGGCACTGGACTCCCACATGGACAACCATGGTTTGAGTCCCAGACCTGGAGGCTTGAAAATCATGCTGGGCACATGTGAGTATGTGCCCAAAATCCCAACAGGAGAATGAGAAGAGAAGGGATTGTGGTGTTTGAGTAGGATTAGTGACACCAAAAATGGAAAAGCCCACTCCAGTAAATCACTGCACACAGGCTTATTATAGGGTAAACTCGGGGGTCAGCCCGTGGTCTGGTGGTTAATGCAGCTAGATCCCACATGGCCCAATGCACAGTTCAAGACTAGACCCAACAACTTGAAAAACGTGTGTGTGTGCACATGTGCGCACACGAGCGTGGGTGTGTGCGTGCATGCCCAAAATCTCAAAAGGTGGGAGAAATGGAGAAGAGAGTGTGGCAGGACCACACCCTACTGGGTTACTTTTTCACTCTCCTTCTGCGTCTTCCATGAACACAAGCACCAGATTACGAAGAGGAAGGTGGAACTAGGAGCCACCATTACTTTCAGAGCGTCTCTTCGGTTGCTTGGAGAATGGATACATGCAGAGATGCCACTCGGTTCCAACATGCTGCTCTCCACCCTCCACCTCTGCTCCACACCTTGGCAGGGCCCTCGGCACTGACCCAGGGGCCATTCCTGTGCTCCCATTGCACCACAAGTGGCTTGGCCTCGTCACCTTGCTCACTCCTCCTGTTCCCCCATTTCTCCCCTCAGGACCTTTCCTTCTCAGGGCCTTCCCAAGGGGGCGGGGGATCCAGAAATAAGTTGCACTGTATTCTGTGCGTTAAGGCATCCCCCTCTGCTGGACAACTAGCTTGCTTCCTGTTTCAGTTCCTTGCTGTTCGGCATCAGTGAACACCTCTGTAAAGACACCCCTGCATCTCTGATTACTTCCTTCATGTAGGTTCCTAGAAGTGAGGTTAGTGGGTAACAGGGAACGCACTCGGCCAAGGCTTGTGCTACATCCAGCCGGACTGCCTTCTAGTAAGTAACCCTGTACTTCCTGCTAAGGGACCATTTCGTTGATTAAATTTCTTCCTTTCTTTCCTCCCCTTTATTTATAATAGAGCACATGTGCGCACATGTGAGAGAGAAAGAGAGCCATGAGCACTCTCCGCGAGGTCTGCTCATGCTGCAATCCCCCTCCTTCAGTCCTCCAGCCCATCGCCTGCATGTCGGCAGTGTTTCAGGCTGACCAGACTGGGGATTCGAACTATGGTTGCCATGTGAGAGCTAGCGTCTCCTGAACGACAGATCACCACGGTACCATGTAGCTGGCCCTGCAAACAATTTTTTCTTTTTAATTGCCCGAGAGTGATGCATTTGTCAGAGCAAGAGAGACAGTGAGAGGGAGAGAGCACCTTCCAGTGGGGCTCGGTCGAGTCGCCATCCTCTTCCTCCATCTCTCCGTCCTGTCTGGATGGAGTGACCTCTTCTGTGAAGCTAAGAGCTGCGAGGGGAAAAAATCAGTGATTTTCTCCTCCCACGATGCTTACCTTATTCACTCAACTCTCATTTTTTTTTTTTTTTTACAAACATTGTTTATTTAATTTTATTTAGTACTATTTTTAAATTTGTTAACAGGCGTGTGTACTCACCAGAGAGAGAGAGAGAGAGAGAGAGAGAGGAAAGGTGGGAAAGAAAACCACCAGGTCTGGAACTCAAGTCACAACTGGCCATGTGGGAGTCCAGCACCTCAACCACCATGCCACCTGCCAGCCCCACTCAACTCTCTCTCTCTTTTTAAAAAGTATTTATTTTGAGGGACCAGTAGTTAGCATAATAGCTACGTCGCTGGACTCCCATGTAGTCGACCGCTGTTTGCATCCCAGACCCGGTGGCTTAAAACTCACACCAGGCACGTGTGCGTGCGTGCCCAAGATCCCGAGAGGAGAATGGAGGAGAAGGGATTGCGGCGTGACCATCCCCC
>NW_006208084.1:4695885-4697440 GCF_000334495.1 Tupaia belangeri chinensis | reverse complement strand
TCTCTCTCTGTCTCTGTCTGCCTGGCGAGTGCACATGCCCTATAGCAAAAACCTCTCAAAAAATTATTTATTTTATTTTATTTTATTTATCATTTCTTAATTTGACCAGAGAGGGACAGAGGGAGAAAGAGAAGTGAGAAAGCAAGCCACCAGGTCTGGGTACCGCAGTCAGCCATGTGGGGGTTTAGTGCTCTAACCGTCAGGCCACCTGCCAGCCCCAACGCTCTTCTTATAAAATGCCAACAGTGCACCAGAATATGAGGGTTACAACGACCAGGGAGAGCGCACACTCAAAGCACTGCCACAAAGCCAGTGACCGCGGTGACAACACTGCCCACCATAAGTATGCTGCTGGTGGGACCAGATGGTGGCGCTGCAGTATGCCACACTCCACAGTGCTGGGCCCGCGGGAAGGGCCTGAGTGCGTGTCCCCAGCCTCCCTGCGCACGCAGAGTGTGTTCCGGATCCTCGCTGGGTGAGGCTGGGAGTGGAGGACCCTTTTGGAGGTCTCTCTCTTCCCCTCTTCCTTTCTCCGAAGGAAGTAAAGAATGCTTAGGGGTTTTTTTTTGTTTGTTTTGTTTTGGTTTTTGCTTTTTTTATTTCTTTTTTTAAGATTTTTGCCATAAGGCACACGTGAGAGAAAGAGGGAAAGTGAGAAATCTCCCCCCACGGGGCGGGGGCAATGACAGCCACACTGCAATCCCCTCCTCCATTCTCCTCTCAAGATTTCAGGCGCATGCACGTGAGCCTCAAGCCACAGGGTCTGAGACTGGAATCAGAGTCTGCCCCGTGGGATCTACTCCAACTGCTGGCCCTAAACAAATCAACCTGAAAAAAAAAAAGATGCAGCTAGTGAATATCAGAGACGACTAAAATACAATCCATGTTAGCGTAATGGCTACGTCTCTGGACTCCCACGTAGTCGACCAAGGTTCGCGTCCTGGACCCGGTGGCTTAAAACTCACGCCGGGCGCGTGTGTGTGTGCGTGCCCAAGATCCCCAGAGGAGAATGGAGGAGAAGGGATTGCGGCGTGGCCATCCCCCCTGGGGGGTGATTTCTCGCTTTCTGTCTCTCTGTCTCTCTCTGTCTGGCGAGCGCAAGCGCCCTGTAGCAAAAATCTCTCCCCCCCCAAAAAAAAAAATACAATCCATGACCCAAGGAGCCCTGAGCTGCCCTGAGACAGGCCCGGAGAAATTTCAGTGCTTTGCAGGACGCTCTCGGGGCGAAAGCACAGGCAACGGGATCCCACAGACAGGATTCTAGTGCGGCTGCACCATCCATCTTGTTCAGCATGCCCGGCTCCTAGGTGGCCTTGCAGGATTCAGGTCTGGATCTGACGCAGAAGCTTCCAGAAGTCTACTGCAGACCCGGGCGGCTCGCACAGTCCTGTTTCCCTTTCACAGCACTGCCGCAGTATGCTCGGGGTACGTTTACTGTCCGTCTCCCCGAATGTGAGGTCAGCGTCTTGAACACGACCGGCTTCTCGGGAAAGGTTCTGCAAGGTTTGCTGTTCAGTGTCCTAGGGCTAGCGGGACACACCCAAGCCCCGCCCTC
>NW_006208084.1:4674757-4695665 GCF_000334495.1 Tupaia belangeri chinensis | reverse complement strand
CGCCTCCCCCGCCGGGCCGCGCCCTTTCCCTTGCCGGGGGTTGAAAGTGGTGGCTGGCTGCTTGTTCCGCGGTGCCATCCTCTTCCCAGGCCGACATCCCTCTTCCGCCTTCTCATCGCAGGAGGCCGGTCCGGAGCCAGCGGTCTGAGAAAAGACGGAGGTCCTCGAAATCGCTGGCCCGGGCGGCTCCCCACGGTGCAGACCCCGAGGTCTGGGAGGGATGAAAGCTGACGCTGCCCCAGCAGCTCCAGCGCTGCAGCCGGCCAGATGGCCAGATGGCAGGGGCCGGAAGAGCAGCCCAGCCGCTGCCCACGGGGTGGCTGCCCAGAGAGGGAAGGGAAGCCTTGCCCGCTTACCATTGGGCATTCTTAACTCACCATGTTCCACAAGTCAGCCAAGTTTCTGGCGGGCCCGACTTGGGGGTGGTGTGAGCGCATGGGCAAGGCGTCAAGGTGAGGGGTCTCCTCCCAGTAAGTTGTCAGTGTCCCCAGGTCCAAGTCGGAGAACAGCTCCCGTCGGTGGGGCGGCGCCTCCCAACCAGGCCGTCCTCCACCCGGACGCTGGGCTTTAGGAAAATGTTCGTTATTAACCGATGCAGAGCGCTTTTCTGCCTTCAGAACAAAAGGCGAATCTTAAGTACGAGATTATAAGCATCTTTATTCATTTCTATTTCAAATCAATTCTTATGATTAGGTAAATAATATTTTTTAAATATTTAAACATCGGACTGGTCTGGAGGCCTAATGGTTAAGGGAGCTACTCCCACATGGTGGAGACGGTGAGGTTGGACTTCCAGCCCCGGTGGCCTGAAAAACAGGCTGTGTGGGGGTGGGCTGCCTAATCCCCACATGATGGGGAAAAGGAGAAGGGGTCGCAGCGTGACCATGCCTGCTGGGGGATGCTTTGTCCCTCTCCTCTCTAGTAAGCACGCGTGCCCTCTGGTTCATAAACAAAAAGAATCAATACATAAAATTAAGCATTAAGTTACTTTAAAAAGCAACTTGTATGTGTGATAGCGCTGCATAGGACTAAACACGTGTGCACATGCAAGTGTTAAAGCCAATGAAATCTGTATACAATGAACTGTATCAATCTTCATTTCCTGACTGTGGTATTTGTAATATAATCATGTAAGTTTTTTAAAAGAATTTCCTGCCTTGGCATCCCTTCCAGCAATCACCTGCAGCTGATAAACACCTCTAAATTCCTGAGAAACCACCCCCACCAGGCCTGAGTATGCACTTTTTATTACACCCTCTCCTACAATTGAAACCTTTTTTTTCTTTTAGGTTTTGCCATAGGGTGCATGTGCTTGTGGGGAAGAGACAGAGAAAGAGGATGGCCACACCACAATCCCTTCTCCTCTTGAGGTTTGGGGCACATGTGCATGCACGCCCACCATGTTTTTCAAGCCGCCGGGTTCAGGACTCTTACCATGGTTGACTATGTGAGAATCTAGCACCTTACCCACCACACCACCAACTGCTGCCCCTCAAGCCCATCAAAAATAAAAAGACCCTCCTGGTGTTAGCAGATAGTGTAATGGTTAGGGCACTGGACTCCCACGTAGTCAACCATGGTAAGAGTTCTGGACCCAGAGGCTTGAAAATCATGCCAGGCATTGGTGCGTGAGTGCCTACAATCCCAAGAGGAGAATGGAGGAAAAGGGATTGCAGCGTTGTCATCCCCCTGGGGGGTGATTTCACATTATTCCTCTCTTGTTTCTCTCTTTCAGCAGCAAGCTTACATGCCTGTTTGGAAAAAAAAAAACAAACCTGAAAAACTAAAAAAAGATTCTTCCTGTCAGTAGGGGCAGATCTGCTCAGGTCTCACCCGGGTACTCTTGCCTGAGCTCTAGAAGCCTCCTGCTCACATGTCCTCCTCCGGTAAATTCTTTGACCCTCTGCACGCCGGCCCCACTGCCCGCTGCAATAACCTTGCCGCACCATGATTGTGGGGGAGTTTTTCTGTAGCGTTTCCCAACCTGTCTTGACTGAACCATCCCTAAGAGGTATTTATTTATATTTCCTTTTTATTCTAGAGAGCACATATGCGAAAGAGAAAAAGGAGAAAGAAAGAGAATGAGAAAGAGAGAATGAGAGAGAAGCCCCCTCAGCAGGGCTTGCCACGCTGCCGTCTCCATTCCCCAGCTCTCCGTGATCGGGGGTTCCATGCAAGGCTCAGGGTGCCTGCAGGCCAACATGGGGATCCAGCCCATGGCCGGCCGTGTGGCTTCCAGCCTGGCAGGGCACCTGCTTCACTACTGCACCACAGTGTCTGGGCCGATCCCAAAGATTTCTTGAATGAAAAGTGGGAGAGAGTCAATCTCTCTTCTGCAGAAAAGACAGGAGACACACAAAGTGCTGACGGCCATGCTTCCAGTCCAGTAGAGAAAGCTCATCTGAGAAAATGACACCCACAAAGAGAGGCACGAAGGGAGACAGTGTGTGACAGAGATCTCTGATCCTGTGTTCCTCTGAGGCATGTCGAACTCCTGTTTCCCACAGTTATGTGAACCCAGAAAGCCCTGGGCTGCCTCTCAGACTAAAAACCTTATCAAAACACATTACGGGGACCAGCAGGTGGCATGGAGGTTGACGTGCTGGACTCCGATATGGCCAACTGCTGTTCCAGCCCTGAACCTGGCAGCTTGCTTTCTCACTTCCCCTCTCTCTCTCCCTCTCTCTCTCTCCCTCTTTCTCTCTCTGGTGAGTGCACATGCCTTATAGCAAAGTAAAAATAATAATAATAGGGGCTAGTAAGTGGCATGTTGTTTAAGGGTGCTGAACTCCCACAAGGCTGACTGCAGTTCGAATCCCAGACCTAGTGGCTTGCTTTCTCACTTTCTCTCTCTCTCTCTCTCTCTTCTCTCTCTCTCTCTCTCTCTCTCTCTCTCTCTCTCTCTCTCTCTCACACACACACACACACACACACACTGTCCCTCTCTGGTCAAATTAAAATAAATAAATAATAAAGTTAAATAAAAATAATTCTTAAAATAAAAATACGATTACTTCTTAATAAAAAACATCATGTCTGAGATTAGAAGTCATGTTTTTAATTGCCAGAGGCAGCATGCACTCACTAGACACAGAGAGAAGGCACCTCCCCAAGCCCCTTTCTGCTTGTCATGGAGTCTGTTCACACTGCAACCCCTTCTCTTCCATTTCTCCATCCTGTCAGGACTTGGGGTTACACATGTACGTGTGCCTGGCATGTTCCTCAAGCCCCGAGGATTCAAACTGCAGTCAGCCATGTGGGATCTTGGCTCCCTTAAGCACTAGGCTGCTGGGCTGGCCCTAAAGAAGTCTTAAAAGCTTACGGAATCAGAGCCAGAGTAAAATTCAGAGATCTAGTCCTCCTGTCATACCAACATCTAGGACAACTGGGACAGGGTGACCTGCCAAGTCACTCTAGGCATTTACAGAAGAACCTGAATGACAGATACTCAGCTATCCCCACCCCCAGGAGCCTATACCCCAAGGCTGACTTTGAGACTCCAGTTAGAAATTAACCAGTTAAGGGGCTGGCAAGTGACATGGTGGTTAAGGCACTGGACTCCCATATGGTTGACCACGGTTCGAATCCCAGACCTGGCAGCTTGTTTTCTCACTCTCCCTCTCTCTCATTCTCTGGTCAAATTGAATAATAACAATAAAGAAATGAAATTAAATGATATATCTTTAAAAAGGAAAGAAATTGGCCTGTTAAGATTTATCTCTGGGGACCAACAGGTGGCATGGTGGTTAAGGCGCTGGACACTCCCATATGGCCGACAACGGTTTGAGTCCCAGACCTGGTGGCTTCCTTTCTCACTTTCCTTCTCTCTCTCTCTCTCTCCCTGTGTCTCTCTCTGGTCAAAATTTAAATAAATGAATGTGGTGGTTAGAGTGCTGGACACGTCTACATGGCCAACCACGGTTCGAGTCTTGGACCTGGTGGCTTGTTTTCTCGTTTTCTACACCCCCTCCCCGTCTCTCTCTGGTCAAATTAAAATAAATTAATGAATAAATAAAATGAAAATAATTCTTAAAAAAATATTTATTTCTGAAATTCTACATCAGGTCTCCTATTGATGAGGGTCTCAGCAGATTACGTTTCCAGAGCAGGAGCAAAGCAGAAACTCATTTAGCAGTTGAAAAGGAGGTGGGAGTTTCTTACCTCTTTGTGGTAGGCAACTGCCCTTCAGGCCCTGGTGAGGTGGAACAAAGAGGAAAAGGAGCTGCGGGAAGCCATATGCAAATAAACCCCTTGGTGCTTGGAGGGGCGAGCAAGTGGGAACCGCCCAATCCGTGGATGTGAGCACTGAACAGTCACCAAGCTTCCGGACCCTCATCTGAATCTTTGAAAAACTGGAATGAGCTGGAAAGAGGCCTGGGTACCTACGGGGTAACCTAGAGGGCCGCGACTTCGGAAGCCCATCTCAAATCCCAGGCATTGTGGAGTCTTCATGTCCTAGCCACGGCAGACCCTTTTTGGATGCTTGCATGGCCTACCCCTGCTTCCAGAAGCTGCCCATCCCACCCATGCTCAGAGCCTTGGAGTAACACCAGTGCCCACAGGCCCTGGTCCCAGCTGAAATGGCACAGACAGGGCTGAAGGGCAGACACTGCGGGACAGAGAGAAGTGTGGCACAGGAGTGGCACAGGGAGTAACCCAGCCCCAGGCTTCCAGGGCCCTGTTCAGGTCGGGTTGCCTCACCTTTCCTTTATTATTATTATTATTTTATTCTTATGTTGTCAGGAAAGTCATGATGTGTTTTTTCTATGTAAAAAGGCATCCCAACAACCCAATATTTTTGCTTAAGTCAGTTGAGTAGAGTCTAACAATGAGTTTTTGATTCACAAGATCACTCAAAAAATCTTTTTTTAAAGAATATTTTGAGGGACCAGCAGTTAGCGTAATGGCTATGTCGCTGGACTCCCACGTAGTCGACCGTGGTTTGAGGCCCGGTCCCAGTGGCTTAAACTCACGCCGGGCGCGTGTGCGTGCGTGCCCAGGATCCCGAGAGGAGAATGGAGGAGAAGGGATTGCAGCGTGGCCATCCCCCCTGGGGGGTGATTTCTCGCTTTCTCTCTCTGTCTCTCTGTCTTTCTGGCAAGTGTGTTTCCGAACTCAAATCAGGTTCGCTCGCCCAAGCGCTATAAAACCAAGCCATAGGCACATGGTGTGATGAAGGAAAGTACAGCTTTATTGCAAAGCGCAAAGCAAGGAGAGCGGGCAGCTCATGCTGAAAAGACCCGGTCTCTCCGAAGATATTCCCCACATCCGTTTTTAAGGGCAAAATTAGGGGCAGAGGTCCCAGGCGCATGATCAGTTCAGTGATTGGTTCAAGAGGGCGTGATCATCTCATGGACATTCTTAATTGGTGAGGCCTTAGATAATCAAATTCCTCTTCAGGAGTCTGGTACCCTTCAGCCTGGAGTCTCTGAGCTCACAACCAGCAGTGTCTCTGTCTCTCTCTGTCTGTTTGGCGAGCGCACACGCCCTATAGCAAAAACCTCTCAAAAAAAAAAAAAAAAAAAAAACAAAAAAAACTCTCAGAAAAATGTTTTGAAAGAATTATTTTATTAACTTTATTTATTTATTTAAATTTGACCAGAGGGGGTTAGAAGGAGAGAGAGAGAGCAAGAGAGAGAGGGAAAGTGAGAAAGCAAGTCACCAGGTCCAGGATTCTCCCCATGGTGAGCCACGTGGGAGTCCAGCGCCTTTAACTACCATGCCACTTGCCATCCTCCACTCTAGAACTCTTTAAAGGATATAGGAACCACTCCCCAGAAAAAGGCACATGTGCACACAACTGTACAAGCAGCATCCTCTGTAGAAGGCCCCTGAGAGAGTCTGTATACCTCAGGTCCAGAACCCCTGGCCCAGAGGGAATTTAGGTCAAACCGCTGGAGGTTTTGTGACTATGAATCCACCTGGTGGAAGGTACAAGGAGACCCAAATTCAAATTCTAGTCCCACTCCGTAACAGTCTGAGAAGTGTGTTGGTTAAGACTGGATTCCACATGGCCAGAGTTGGTGTGAAAAATACGCCAAGTGCGTGTGTGTGTGTTTGTGTGTGTGTGTCCAAAATCCCAAGAAGAAAATGACAGAGAAGAGATTGCTGTGTGGTCATCCCCTCCGGTGGTGATATCTCACATATCCTTTCTCTGTCTCTCTAAAAGCCTCTATGGGAAAAATTTAAAGCAAAAAAACCCCACAAAGATGACAAATGAATTATCATCACGTACATGCCTGTGCAGCCCCAAGCCAGCACTCCAGAAACTCTCTTAAACGCCTTTCTGATTGTGAACCACCCCTTCGCCACCCCTTTCCCAAGGTTAATCGCTTAATCAAAAGGTGTTCGCACTTTTTTTGTTAAATTTTCTACTTCCACGAGTGACAGAAACAGAGAGAGACAGAGGAACAACACCTCCAACAGGATGTCAATGCCATGACCCACCCCCAGCCTCAGCCAGCCCTGGCTCCTGGGCACCTGCATGCCCGCCTACTCAGGGAGGCCTCTGAAATAGGAACTTGAAATCTTCCCAAGTGGGTCAACCTCTCCAAGCATCACCACCATCCAACACCCAAACCTTTCTAATAGTTTTACCATACCACTATACAATCTGAAAAAGTGATTTACTTTTGCTTACTTTCTTCTTTTATTTTTTTACTTTTTTCTTAATTATTTTTAAATTTTATTATTTTTTATTTACATTTAATCACTGTATATCTTTATAGTGTACAACATGTTTTTTCCCAGCATGGACACAATGCTATTAGTCAAGTCAAAGACATTACCATATACATCATCAACAGACAACTCCTTAGTTTTGTGTCTATTAAATGTTTTGTCTGTTTTTTCCCCGATGCCCTCCTTCCCATCCCTATTATCTATCCCGTTACCCACCCCCTTCCATACTGTCTTCATCTACAGTCAGCCTCCCTACTGTCAGACCTTCTGATCTTTCAGCTTCTGCTATAGAGTGCAGACATCCAGTATATCTTAAGTGGGGACTTCTATTTATACTCCTGAAAATGCGGCATTTAATTACA
This sequence comes from Tupaia belangeri chinensis, assembly GCF_000334495.1. Classification (NCBI taxonomy): domain Eukaryota; kingdom Metazoa; phylum Chordata; class Mammalia; order Scandentia; family Tupaiidae; genus Tupaia; species Tupaia belangeri. Next base: position 4,688,622 of record NW_006208084.1, on the reverse strand, counting down.
CCACCTTTGTAAGAACAATTTCTTTGAGAACCCAAGGCATCACCAGAGAGTGAAGAGATATTAGCAGAGAACCTTCTCCAAAATGCAATCTCTCATGACAGGAGTAGTGCAAGAGACACTAAGATGGCAGCTCTTCAGAGTAGTGTGGTTACCTCCAGGGGGATGACCACACAGCAAGCCATGAGGAGAGCCCAAGGCCCAGCTGGGCAGCCCCTAGCTGTGGAGCATGGTCAGCCAGGACTACATGGCCTCCAGGCCTTCTTCCTCTTCCTCTGAATCAGCCATAGCCCCTGGAGTTCAGGCTCTGGAAGTGCGTCAGTAACTTGACTAGGTGCTTTGCCCAAGGCCCCTGCTGTAATTTCAAACAGAATTTTGTCAATTTCCATTTCTGCCTCTTCCTCCATTTCTTCCTGATCATCCATGCTTTCAAAAATGTCCTCTAACATCTCTTCTATTCCAGCCTTCACCATCTCTTTGGACAGCTCCTGCATGGCAGTCTGGATTTCTGGGATCTTCACAAGGCTTTCCATGGTCTTCATCACTTCTGTGCCCTCTGCAGGAAGCCAGCCACTTGCAGGACAGCAAGCTGGTTCTTCATCCCCATGAGCTCCGAGTGTGGATGCAGAGAGCTTGCTCATGGCCTTCCATGACCTGATCATGTCTTTGGCCAGAACCACACAGACATCCTTCTGACCTTCCTTGGCAGCAGATTGTTTCACAGATTGTTTCACCTTCTCTTTTTCCCTTTGAATATCTCTTATTTGCCTGTCAATGATTCTCATTTCCTTTCTTATCTCCAATGACCATTCATTGACCAGCTCTTCGGGTGGCTTGTGTTGAATTGTTCCCAATAGTCCCATGGCAAACTGAACTCGTCTTTTCTCTTCCAGCTTTCTGTTCCCTGCACCCAGGCAAGACATGGGTAACCACCTGGGTAGAGCCATTGGAGAGGAAGGGAGTACAAACACCCAGAACTTTTGCTTCATTTTGAACTTTGTATAAATGGAAAGCCTAGTAGAGGTTCTTTGGGATCTCAGAAGATAGAATCTCTAACCTAGAAAAATTCACCAAAAAGACAGAAAATAACCCCCCAAATGAGAATAACATACGAGTAATACTAGATACCATTAAACCAAATTATCGGTATCCCAGAAGGTGAAGAAACTAATAAGGGCATTGATAATCCGTTCCATGAAATCCTGGAAGAAACCTTTCCATATCTTGAGAGGCACTCAAATATCCAGACCCAAGAAATACAAAGGACCCCGAATAGATTCAACCCAAGAAGATCTCCCCCAAGGCACATTATAGCTAGATTGACCAAAACCACAGAGACAAGATACAAAAATCGGCAAGAGAGAAACATCAAGTTACTTTCAAAAGTTCCCATCAGGCTAATGTCAGAGCTTTCATCAGAAACAATGCAAGCAAGGAAAGAATGGGAAAATATATTCGAAGTGTTAAGTGAAAAACAATTTCAACCAAGAATACTGTATCCAGCAAGATTATCCTCCATATGGGCAATAATAATGTTGAATGTTAACTTCCAGGATTTAAATGGAAAGATCAGACTACGGTAACACTGCAAATTCAGTAGAAGAGATATTAATTACATGAGTCTGAACTAGTGAAATAGAATTTGACTTTAGACTAAAACATTACTGATTTTCTTCAATGCTTTGATTTCCATATTTAAGGATGTCTGTCTCCCCTTGAACTGTTGATAGGTGCATCTACCTACTATTTGAACTGAATCCTAACCGTTTTCCTGGCTTTAAGTTTTAAGCAAATTTCTCTTAACATTTTTAAAATCTTGATCTATTAAAACTAAAACTGTTTTTCTTGAAATTAGAAAATGCATTAAAAATACCTATTAATATCTATTTAATGACTGCAGGAAACTATATAGCCCCAGCGAGGTACTACTTTATAGAATGTTCACTTTATTCAGAGGTTTACACCTAGAGTCAGGCATGTATTTTATATATATATTTATATAAATAAAATCTGTGATTGCTATCAAAAGTTTTTTTTTTTTTTGAGAGGTTTTTACTATAGGGTGCATGCCCTTGCCAGACAGAGAGACAGAGAGATAGAAAGAGAGAAATCACCTCCCGGGGGATGGCCACGCTGCAATCCCTTCTCCTTCATTCTCCTCTCAGGATCTTGGGCACACACGCACATGTGCCCAACGTGAGTTTTAAGCCACCGGGCCTGGGACGCGATCCTGGTCGACTACATGGGAGTCCAGCAACATAACCATTACACTAACTGCTGGTCCCTGCTATTGAAAGTTTTCAACTTAGTTAAGATCTTCAGAGAATCAATAAAATGTGAAAAAAAAAAAAAAACCGTCTTGGGAAACAACTGTAGAACAACCGTAGATACCAGAGACAGTTTGGGATAAGGAGGGAACTGGCAGAGGCTGAGAGGCAGGGAATCAAGGAGGGGGGAGCAAAATATATAAGAAACAAGAAATAGAAAACTATTTATTGATGATAGCATGTATGGTAATATCCTTTATTGAGCTGATACATGATGTACTCTGGGTGGAAAAGTCTCATTTTGTATACTGTATTGATGTACAATGAATGCCTGCAAGTAAATAAATACAGAGAGAAGTTTAGGCCTTAGAATTAGAGCTGAGTTTGAATTCTGACTGTCCAAACTTGAAAAAGCTGTTTTACTTCCTTGAACTTCAGCATTTCCTCAACTATAAGATGGGGGAGGGGAACAAAGTAGTACCTCATTACTTGGTTATTTTAAGAATCTAGAAAGATGAGGTCTACGGGAAAAAAAATCCAGCACAGAGCAGGTATAAGTACGTGAAGATCACTTCGAGTTTAACCTCAGATTTTCGAGAACAGTCTTCTTTACAGTATTCTCTCTTGTTGTTTATACCAACTGTGGAATTCTTTCCAGAACATTCTGATATTTTGGTATTCAGGAGGCATCTCCCCAACTGAGATCTCATGCTCTGGAGTGTGCTTTGGAATCTGGGGTCTTTGCATTTAGGACCTGAGCCCCAGGAGGGGTGGGCAGTGGCAGAGCCGGGGCTGGCAGAGGGAACTTAGCACGTCCAGGGCTGAAGAGTCCTGCCTTACAGCGACAGCTTCCCCAGGCGGGCGGCTTTGTCCGCGCTACCCCACAGAGCCACAATTCAGGCCCCACTCTTGGCCCTGCCAAGCTCCCGGAGAGCTCTGGATGCTGGTGATCGGCCCCCTGTGCCAGCCGTGTGAAAAGAGGCCACTTTACATTGAGTACAAAGCATCAGCCAGTCTCATTCACGGTGCCCGGAACATGCTAAGCTCCGGACGTGGGGCTGGAAAGTAGCACTTCAGCCCCGACTCCCTTCCCTGCCTCCCGCCGGCGAGGCTCTCACAGACAGAGGAACACGCAGTGGCTTGTCTTTTCCACTCCTCCTCTCCCCGGATGTCAAGAGGGGTTGTTTTGGGAACAGCACGAGAAAAGCCCTATTCTCCGCGCTCCTCCTCACCTGCCAAGAAGCCCCGACCTGCAGGTGCCGGCAGCCCGAGGAGCTGCCAGAAAGCACCCACCCATTCACGCTGGTTAAGAGGCTCCTCCTCCGTGCCAAGGCCGACCTTGGCAGCCCCATGGGCTGGTTCTCATTAGCAGCACCTGTCTGCCCAGGCCTCCAACCCCATCTCCTGCCCCTGCTGCTTCACACAACCACAGGTGACCCCATGACCAGGGCCTCCCTTGGAGCCCATGGTTCTTCTGACAAAACCCTGCTTGTTAGAGCCCTAAGTCTCTGTGTGGACTCCAGTCCTGGAAATCAGGGAAGCTGAGGGACAGATGAGACACTCCATGCGCTGCGTGTACAGATGGAGACGCTCTGGGGGAGGCTGAGAGGGCGCTCTGAGATGTTGTCAGGTCCAGCGGATCTCAATCCATCCTGGCTGCACTTAGAATCATCTGGGGCACTTTAAAAAATGAGATGCTGAGGGCCAGCAGGTGGCGTGGTAGGTAAGGTGCTGGACTCCTGCTGGCCAACCAACATTTGAGTCCCAGACCCCGCAGCTTGAAAATCACTCCTGGTGTAAGTACATGTGTGCCCAAAATCCCAAAAGGAGAATGGAGGAGAAGGGATTGTGGTGTGGCCATCCCCCTGGGGGTGATTTCTCACTCTCACTTGCCCTCTCTTTCTCTCACCAGTGAGCATATGTGCCTTATGGCAAGAATCTGGGCTGTGGGGGAAAGAGAGATGCTGATTTAAATGCGGGATGGGAGGGAGAGCCCTTGGGGGAGCCTGAGTTGAGGATTCCTGGCCTGGTTCAACTCACATGCCTTAGTGACAGAAAAACTGAAGTCCTAAGAAAAGGGACTTTGAGATGATTAATCTTGTCTAATCCGTTCGTTTTACAGATGGAGAGACCGAAACCTAGTGAGGTTGAACAGACTGGCCCAGAGCTCCATAGTTATTAGTAAGGAGTATCTTTCAGCACTTTGAGCAGTTTGCCGTTTTCCCCCTCAGTTTGCTACAAGACACATGTGCTCACCAGAGAAAGAGAAAGAGGGAAAGCAAGAAATCACCCCCAGAGCAGATGGCCACACACAATCCCTTCTCCTCCATTCTCCTCTTGGGATTTTGGGCAAGCATGCATACATGCCTGGTGTGATTTTCAAGCTGCTGGGTCTAAGACTCGAACTGCATAGTTGACCAGGTGGAATCCAGCCACCTTAACTTCCACACCACCTGCTGGCCCCAGCAGCTTGAGTTTTAATTGCTTCGGAATGGCTATATTTCATTTTTCTTTTTTTTTTTTTTAAGAGTTTTTGTTGTTGTTATTGTTGTTGTTATAGGGCACGTGCTCTCACCAGAGAGACAGAGATAGAAAGTGAGAAATCACCGCCCAGAGGGTTGGCCATGCCACAATCCCTTCTCCTCCATTCTCTCAGGATCTTGGGCACGCACGTATATGCATCCAGTGTGAGTTTTAAGCCACCGGATCTGGCACTCGAAATGTGGTGGACTACGTGGGAGTCTAGTGACGTAACCATTATACCATCTGCTGGTCCCAAAATTATTCTATTTCTATTATCTCTAGGTTTATTGCCATAACACTGTGTTTAATCCATCATGGTTCCCACTGTTCTAGAAAAGTCTACATTCTAGAAGTACCATCCTTATGTCCAGGCAAGAGGAGACCCTGCCCTGGTCTCCTTGAGTTACAGGGCTCCATTCTGGCCTTCTTCTGACTGTATCTTTTTTCAGGGACAAGGAATCCACAGGGGCAAAGGAACACACTCACCTGGAGCCTGTAACCTCCTCTGGGTACTGTGGACTCTGAAATATACCAAGTTCAGCTATAACAGGGCCTGTGCAGGCCTCTTCCCTCCGTCTAGCCTTCTGGAAAAAAGAAGTGCTGCTAGAAAGCGTGCCCTCTGCCTGAGCGGTGGCAGCTCTTCACCGAGGCACGGGGATGCGTGGAGCATGGCCATGCAGGCCGGTGTCCTCCCCCTCCCGGTGCAGGCTGGAACCTGCAGAGCAAAGAGCAGAGGAGCAGGCCTAGGCTGGGAGATGGCTCCTTCACACTCCGGGGAATCTAAACATTTTAAATTCAAACATCGCCTTCTATGTTGTCATGCAGGCATGTTTGTCAAAATGGGTAGAGAGAATATACTGAACTGTTCGATTTACTCATTTTACCTCCGCAGGGTGGGAGACAGACCTCCATTTGTGCATTGGCCCTGTGCATTTTGAGGATGATCTGCTTTTCAGCCTTAGCTCCTGGAGTTGGAGGTTTCATGATCTCTGACTTGGAGAGAGTCCCTCAGGCCTCCCGGAAGGACAAGGAGGGAAGCAGCCTCAAGTTGACCACTGTGGGGTCAGGGAGGGAGAGGTGGTTGTCAGCCTTGGTGCTGTGGTAAGCCGCCAGCCCTCCGGCCTACATGAGAGCAACACTAGTGCCTGGAGGGGGTCACAGGCTGTGCCTGTGGCGAAGAGAACACTTACAGTGTTAACGGGATATGGAGGCAGGGCGTGATTGTTTCAAGCCCTGGCTGGTGAGCACCTCCTTCTTTTCTTCCTGCAAGAGCTTCTTACAAAGTCCTTTTTTTAAATTCTAAAGTTATGGTGGTCTTTCTTCTGTTATGAAATTTTTTTTTCTTTTTTCTTCCTTTTTAAGAGTTTTTTTTTTTTTTTTGCCTTAGGATGCTTGTGTTCTCTGGAGAGAGAGACAGAGACACAGAGTGATAAAGTGAGAAATCACTCCCCCCCAGGGGAGGATGGCCATGCCACAATGCCTCGCCTCCATTCTCTTCCCGGGGTCTTGGACACGCATGCACATGTGTCCGGCATGATTTTCAAGCCACCAGGTCTGGCAGTCAGCCGTGTGGGAGTCCAGTGACATAACCAGTACACCATCTGCTGGCCCCCTACTGGGAATTTCCATGGAATAGATGACCACTAGGAACAGGACTGATGAGTCATGGGTAGCTCAAGTACTCATTTGCCTAAGTACTTCTAGATGTTTCTTTACAATGGCTGTATCTGTCTACCTTTGCACCAGTGTGTACGAAGGTTCCACTGTCCCCACACTTTTGTTGACTCTTGACATGATTCAGATTTCTAATTTTTGTCAGATTATCAATAGAAAAGTTACATCTCATGTTGTTATAATTTACCGTTATAAAAATTACGAATGCCTTTGATTATCTAATCATACACCTTTTGATCAGCTCTGAACTCTCCCACTGATTGGTCATCAGCCCACCTTTCTCGAGGGTTAGGATAGCCGCAGAGAGTGGGAACCAGTGGGCTGTTCTCTGGATTTGTGGTGACATTGAATAGAGGCGAGACCCCTGACACATTGGCCATCCCTCTTCACTCTTATCTCGTTGGGACCTTCTTGCTCCCCTGTTCTAACCCCCTGTTCTCCGGAACACTGCTCACGGTTCCCACCATTCCTTCTGCGGGCCACAGAGTCAAGGCGTGTTCCCTTCCTCCCTGGATTTCTGCTAAACGCCATCTCATTAGTGACATTGTCTCTGACTTCTGCATCTAAAGCAGAACTTTCACGTGACCTGTAATTTTTCTTCCTAGGACTTCCCGCCACCTGATACTCCTATGGCCTGCTAGGCGTTTACTGGTTTGTCTACGTATTGTTTTCTTTCTGAGGTGCCACAAAAGCAAAGAATGGGTTTGCTCACTGCTGTAGCTCGGGTGCACATAGTAGGCACTCAGTATTCTCATTTGTTGAATTGAAGACATTCTTATTAGTTTCTCCTACCAGACATAGTGGCACAATACTTAAATGTAAACATTTGGACAGTTAGTATTTTCCTCAGGTTTTAGCCATGGGAAAACAGGTTACTACAGGGAGAGGCATTACAGAATGATAAGCCCACAAATAGGTGACTAAGCCATTGACTTAGTGGCATTGCCTATGGAGAGTAAACCAGCCTCCCAGGTCGTCTGGTACCTTCTCCAGGGTGACTGGATCAATGTATCTCCAGGCCTGTCTTTGAAAACACATGGAAATATAAAGCTAAAACTGTCTTTCTTGAAATTAAAAAGTGTATTAAAAACAAACAAACATGAAAATGTGTCCTAAATGTGAGATTATTTTCCAGAATTCATATAGCACAAATCATTTTGGTTGTCTTATATTACTTCAGCTATCTTTAGTCCAAAATGTTAATTATTTCTTTATTTGCAAAAATAAATTTTTCCATTAAAAAGATGATCCATTTTCAGGTTAAAATTTTAGTCCAACATAATGATAGACAATTAGAAAAGCACCCGGTCACAGCTGCATACATTCTTTCTAAAAAAACTGAACTCTAGTTGCCTTCTTCAAAATTTACGTACACACACACACACACACACACACACACACACAATCATTAGGAGACACTGCGGCTAGAATTCAGCCACATTTTTCTTAAAAAAGAAAAAAAAATCAGTTGGAGTGCCAGTTGTATAGGCGCAGTCCTTTGTTTAAAAAAAAAAAAAGTTTTAACTCCACAGAGGAAAAACTAACATTGTCACTAGGATATGAAGAAACCATGGTGAAGAACTAGCCAGAGCAAGGCCTGCAGAATGGCCCGCGGCATCTGCTCCGAAGGCCTTTATCAGCAGTCTTGTATGTTCTATTCAGGACTCTCAGAACGATTGTTGGCATGATGTAGACAAATTGACGCAAATTAGTTTAGCACGGGCTATGCAAAGTTTAAGCTTGTTGAGCAACACACGTGGACCACATAGCAACAGCTCTCAACACTATGCAAAAGTACCAACTACCCTAGATGCTGGCCTTTCAGATTGGGAGCAGAATTCGCAAATCACTGGTAGAAACCAGGGGAGGCCTCGGAGGGGAAGGGGGCAGGAAGCTGGCAATAGAAGCTGGAGCCCCCACGCTGACCCTGAAGGCCAGTGATGGTTGAGAAAAATGTCTCCTGAAAGTGCCGCTGGCTCTGCCTAAACCGCCTGCCTGTTATTTCATGGCCACAAATCCTCAAAGGACTGGCCCCAGAGATTAAGGGGATTCCGCCACTTTGCTCTTTACTTTTGGTTCAAATATCTCAAGACAATTCCTCTGGGGCTGGTGTCACACAGACCACCTAGAGGGACTCTCTAATTGTATTTACAGTAATTTAATTACAGCAGAGAGAGCTTCAGAAGGCAGGATTTACCAAGATCGATACTATGGGGACCACTGGCAGAGTTTTAATCTGTTAAATCAACAGAGAAATGGTAAATAAAAAAAAATAAATAAAAAATAAAGCCACTCCAGAATTTGGAAACCACTTTACGGATTTTTCTTTTCTTTTCTTTTCTTTCTTTCTTTCTTTTTTTTTTTTTAGGGAAGACTGAGAGAGTGAAGGAGGCATTTTCCTGGAGTCCCTCTTCTGCTTATATTTTACCCTACACAGATAATTCTCTCTCTGATCATACACACACAGTTTGGCAATTACAAATGTACCAAAGTTGTATGTGTATGTTTAATTAAAATATCTTTGTATAGTTATTCGAGAACTTGGTAGTGGACTGTCCCTTGACCTAGTGGTTAAGGGAGCCCTAGTCCACATGGCCAACTGTGTGATTCAAGTCCCAGATCTTGTGGCTTGAAAAACACGCTAGGCATGTGTGAGTGTGCTTCCAAAATCCCAAAAGGATGGAGAAATTGAGAAGGGATTATGGCATGACCACACCCCATTAGGGGTGCATCTCTACTTTTTATCTCTTTCTGTCTCTTTTGGTAAGAATACACATCCCTGGGAACCAGCAGTTAGCGTAATGGCTATGTCGCTGGACTCCCACGTAGTCAACTGCGGTTCGCGTCCCAGACCCTGTGGCTTAAAACTCACGTCGGGCGCATGTGCGTGCGTACCCAAGATCCCGAGAGGAGAATGGAGGAGAAGGGATTGCGGCGTGACCATCCCCCCTGGGGGGTGATTTCTATCTCTATGTCTCTGTCTGTCTGCGAGCGCACGCGTAGCAAAAACCTCTCCAAAAAAAAAAAATGATACACATCCCTAAAAAAAAAAAAAAAAGTTTGGTAGCAAGTTCCTCTGGGGGAAGAGGAGACCTGAAGTCAGTGTGGGAGGGAGACTTATTTTAACCTCATGTCTCATTCTCTTATATTGCTGGGTTTGTTTTTCCCGAAGATTTTGATATATTTAAAATAGTTTTTCAATGTATCCATAAGGAAAATAGTCCTGCAAATATGAAATCATCGAAGCCAGCAGCCCGTATACAATTCAGTGCATTTTAGATTGGCTTAACCAATTACCCAGTCTTGGTTGGTGCCTTTTCCTTTGGGGTCCTCAGTTTTTCCATCTAGCATGGGAGAAGTAGACTAGCTTTTTCTGGAAGCCCTTTCTCCTTTATTTGGAAGATTTACTGACCAGAGTCTAAAAAGTGTGAGGGGGCCAGCTGGTGGCATGGTGGTGAAGGCAACTGGATCCCACATGGCCAACTGTGCAGTTCAAGTCTGGGACTCAGGGGCTTGGAAAATAGGCCAAGCGCATGTGCATGTGCACTCAAACTTACAGGAGAAGGGATTGCAGTGTGGCTGACCCCTGAGGAGTGCTTTCTCTCTCTCTCTCTCTCTCTCTCTCTCTCTCTCTCCTACAAGCACACGCACCCTACAGCAAATTCTTAAAAATAAATAAATAATTAAAACAGCGTGTAATGCTACTGCCATCTAGCAGTCCAAATGGGGCTGTGTAGCTCTGTATGTCTTGGGCATTTTGAAAGAGCTCTGAGGGCCACTATGTAAAACACGAAGGCTCCGTTGGCTATGCAGACATCCTACAGTCCCTAAATACTTTCTGAGCGAGGGAGGGTATAAATACATAACTAAATTCATAGACATTTAAAATGTAGTTCCAAGCCTGGAATATTTGACTCATACAGTAAACCTATCTTTGCAGTTCAGTGGCCTCAGGGGTCGCGGATGATGTGCCAGGTTGCTCAGTACATATTACAGATGTTTACTGGGCACCTGCCATGTGTGCAGGGCATTATGCAAATGTGCTTGTGCTAGAAAAAAGGCATGGTTGTGGCATTTTGTAGTTCTGGTCCTACAGTTCTGGAAGGACAAAGACTGTGCCCTTTGGGAGGTGCAGCCCCAGGTGCCCTGTGCATCTCCGGGAGGTAGCAGGAGCTCCCATCTCCTGACATATAGCAGGAAGTTAATAAATGTTTGTTTTTAATGACCGAAGGAATGAAAGAACGTGGATTTGAGCTCATGTTCCCTGCTGATGAGGACATTTTCTTCTCTGAGACTCTGTTTCCTAGTCTGTACAGCAGCAATCAGCCTTGTCCCTATTGAGAGGATCCAGTGATATGACCAGACCCAATGCCACCTAGTAAATGCTTTAAAAGGGGGTGTAGTATGGGGAGCTCTCTCTGTTTTAAGGCTCACCCACCATTTACTATGTACAACTAAGAGATAGGTTCTTTCCAAATTGATATTTTCATTTGCAAATCAGAAAATGTCTCTGCCAGACAGTCTAAGTTTGCTTGACTAATAGTGTTCTCTGCAAACTATGATTGCTTCTACTCATGGTCAATGAAACCAGAGACGGAGGCTGGAGAAGGGAGTTTAGAGTTTGCTTCTACAACCAGGTTGCAGGGAGCTCTTCAGCAAGCACCACCCAACTGTCTCAAAAGCTCAGCATGTGCTCAGTGTTCACAGACACCAGATATGAACACATGCAAATCATTCCTCATTACCATCCATCCAAATCAATTGCTTTCCTTGGGGATTATCCTGACTCTTGTTTTTCTTTAAACATCCACTCCTGGTTTCTCATCTGACCATTCCTCAATCAGACCTCCCCATGACCCAGCACTTGGTTAGATTGTTCTCATCAAAGGTCTCCCTTCATTTCAAAATGGCTGCAGTCCTGCTAACCCTTAAGCCAGTCTGCTTCAAAAGGGATATTGCTGAAATAATGCAAATTCTGTGTGAAGTGCACACGAGAACCGTTTTCTCCCATTCCTTCAACCCTGCCTTTTACTGGCGAGAGAAGAGGTCATGCTCTTTGTTCTTATTTCCTCTCCAGGTTTCCATATGTGTACATTGAAGGAGCTGAATTAGAAAACCTCGAAATCTTCCTTTGAAAACAGATTCTGATAGGGAAAGTTGGCCTAGGGTACCATGGCCAGCTCAACTGTCACCAAGAAACTGGGATATGCTGCCACCTGTTGGTCATGCATTCACTTACTTCAAATTTTAAGCAAAACTGAAGTTCAACATTTAAATAGTATTCATTATGCTCTAATGAATTTACGCACATATTTACAGTAGAATCTCATCATAGTGCCCAGGGCAAGAAATATTTTCCTCAAATAATAAAAACAACGACCCTTGCAGTCAACCAGTAGCAAGCGCTATGTGAATTTTTCCCGCTTACTCCTCACAGCCTCTCAGTTCTTTGGCTCTCCCCAACTGTAGTTTGAGGAAGTTGATAGTCAATGCTGTAAGGACATGCCAGGTCACACAGGTGCTGGCAGCAGAGACAGAGCTCAAGCCCAGTAGTTCTGATTAGCAAGGATGCTCCCAGCACAGTGGTAATATGCAGTGTTGGTTTTCATGCTTCTGATTTAAGAACTTACCATCTTTTTAGAACGTTTTTAAATTACAAAGAAGAAAATGAAAGTAACCTGAAATCCTGTTACTAAAATGAAATCAGTGTTAACATTTTGTGCACACCTATCCAATATTTTCCTTTCTTTTAAAAATTTTATTTATTATTATTTATTTATTTACTATAGGGCACATGCAGTCATGAGAGAGAGAAAGTGAGAACGCAAGTTGCCAATTCTGGGACTCAAATCACAGTTGGCCATGCAGGAGTCCAGTGCCTTAACCATCACACCACCTATCGGCCCCCAATGGATGAGATTTTTTTTTAAGAAAAAAGGAGCCTTTTTGCCACTGTGGCGCAGCCATTAGTATGCTCAGGGTTCAGAAGAGGCTTGCCTACATCATTCTCTACTGTGGCAAAAAGATCTGGTCAGACCCCAATGAACGTAGTGAAATTGACAATGTCAACTCTCATTGGCAGATCTGGGAGCTGTTCAAAGATGGACTGATCATCTGCAAACCTGTGACCATCCATTCTTGGGCTCAATGCTGGAAGAACACCCTGGCCCACCAGAAGGACAGGTGTGTGGGCATAGGTAGGTGAAAGGGTGCAGTCAATGCCAGAATGCCAGAGAAGGTGACCTGGAGGAGGAGAGTGAGGACCTGCCTCGGCTGCTCAGGAGATATCGTGAGTCTAAGAAGACTGACCACCACACGTGTCACACCTGTACTGAAGGTGAAGGGAAATGCGTTCACGAGCAAGTGGGTTCTCATGGGGCACATCCACAGGCTGAAGGTAGACAAGGTCCCCAAGAAGCTCCTGGCTGACCAGGCAGAGACCTGCAGGTTTAAGGCCAAGGAAGCATGCAAGTGTGAACAATGCCTCCAGACCGAGAGGGAGGGGATCATGGGGATCCTGTCCAAAGAGGAAGAGACCAACAAATAAAGTGTCACTTCTCTTTTCTGTACATAGCAGCACTGACAATTACACAGGTAATTATTCAAATAAAATGAGCTTTTATCTGCCAAAAGAAAAAAAAGAGAGAGAGAAAGAAAGAAAGAGAAAAAGAAAAAGAAAAAGAAGAAAGCAAGCAAGCAAGCAAGCAAGCAAGCACGCACAATCAGCATTCTTGCAAAGCCAATGGTCTGGAAGAATAAACCAACAGATAATCACAATGAGATGATGATGTGTCCAAAGGAAAAATCATCCCAGGAGAACAGGTAACAAGGGAAGCTAGTCTCCACTAGCAGTACGTGATACCAACACTCAGATACCCCTCTTTTCCACCCCCACACCAACTTCCCAATCAATTCTCAACTTCAAGGAAGTCATTCAACTCATTCTCTTCTATTGCTCAGGTAGGCAGAGGGATAGGCCAGTTTGCCTTTGCCTAAACAGGCCAAAAAATAGAAACAACATGTTGTCCTTCTCTTATTGCAGGACCCCAGTACTGACAAGTGATTTTTCAGGGCCTCCCTTCTCTTGGCCTAATGGAAAAGAAGCATTTTAGCACAAACTCTGCACCTTTCCCCTCACCATTAAGGTTCTAGGTGTCTAAGGTGTCTAACCCCAGTTGTTGGGATATTTTTCCCTTAAATATTTACTTATTTTAATTTATTTGTTGTTATTGTTATTTTTAATTTGACTAGAAAGACACACAGAGAGAGAAAGGGATAGTGAGAAAGCAAGCTGCCAGGTCCAGGACTCAAACTGTGGTTGGCCAAATGAAAGTCCAGGGCCTTAACCACTGCAACATCTGCTGACCCCAGGATCTCTTATTAGCTGAGTTCCTATTGTCAAGT
>NW_006208084.1:4665957-4674726 GCF_000334495.1 Tupaia belangeri chinensis | reverse complement strand
GTAGGGAAAATCCCATTCAGCAATTGTCTCGCTGGGTCTTAATCCTAACTACACATTAAAATGGCCTGATCTGGGCCAGTAGGTGGTGTTAAGGTTAAGACAGATGAATCCCAAATGGCCGATAGTGTGGTTCAAGTCCCGGCCCAGCAGCTTGAAAGTCACCCCCCAACATGAGTGTGTGTGCCCAAAATCCCAAGAGGAGAATGGAAAAGGGATTGCTGCTTGGTCATTCTTCCCCTGGGGTGTGATTTCTCACTTTCTCTCTTTCTGTATCTCTCTCTGGGAAGCACACATGTTCTGTAGAAAAGAAGAAGACAATGAAAAGAAAAAGAGAAGAAGAAGAAAAGAAAAAGAGAAGAAGAAAAGAAGAAGAGGAGAAGAAAAAAAGAAAGAAATAGAGAAAAATCACCTGGGGCAGGAAGGTAGCATGGTGGTTAAGGCACTGGACTCCCACGAGGTTGACTGCATTTTGAGTCTTGAATCTGGTGCTTGCTTTTTCATTCTCCCTCTCTTTCTCTCTCTCTGGTCAAATTGAATAATAATAATAAATAAGATTAAATAAATAATAGTATTTTTAAAAACAGAGAGAGTAAAATGAATACACTGTAAAATAGCACCTAGCTAAGGCTATATAGCTTACTGTGGCCATTAAATAGGTATTTTTAAATATATTTTTTAATTTTAAGAGAGATAGTTTTAGCTTTAATAAATCAAAATCAAAAAATGTTAAGAGAACTTTGCTTAAGACTTAAAGCCAGGAAGCAGGTTGGGATTCTATTCAAATAGTAGTTACTTGGCTCTGTTGACAATTCAAGAGAAGAAAAAAAATCCTTATCTCTGGACTACAAAGCATAGAAAGGAGCAGTCTGTTTAAGTCAAAAGCCATAAAATTTTATTTCATCAGCTCAGTCTCCTTTTTTTTTTGGACAGGTTTTTGCTATAGGGTGCATGCACTCGCCAGAAAGACAGAGAGACAGAGAGACAGAAAGTGAGAAATTACCCCCCAGGACTACAATCCCTTCTGCTCCATTCTCCTTTCGGGATCTTGGGCATGCACGCACATGTTCCCAGTGTGAGTTTAAGCCACTGGGTCCAGGACTCGAACCATGGTCAACTACGTGGGAGTCCAGCAACATAGCCATTACACCAACTGCTGGTCCCCACCAGTTCAGTCTCATGTACTTAATCTAACTTCTGTTGTGGTCCAAGCTTTCCATTTAAATTCTGGAAGAAAATATTCAACTCTGGACTTGTCCCTACCATTAAACTGGTCCTTTTGTTACATTTTTTTTTAAACTTACTTCTATGTGTCTGACTTTAGTTTTTCTGATAAAACACTCCCTTCAGAACTTCTTGGAGAACTGGTCTGGTGTTGGTAAATTCTTTCAGGTTTTGTTTATCTGAGAATGTTCTTGTCTTCTCTTCCCATATGAAGGATAATCTTGCCAGATATAGTATTTTTTGTTGAAATTGTTTTTCACTCAACACTTTGAATATATTTTTCCCATTCTTTCCTTGCTTGCATTGTTTCCGATGAGAGGTCCGCTGTTAGCCTGATGGGATATCCTTTGTAGGTAACTTGTTTTTTCTCTCTTGCCAATTTGAGTACCTTGTCTCTGTCTGTGGTTTTGGACAATCTGGCTATAATGTGTCTTGGAGAAGATCTACTTGGGTTGTTTCTATTCAGGGTCCTATGTATTTCTTGGGTCTGGATCTTCGAATGCCTCCTTAGATTTGAAAAGTTTTCTTTCAGAATTTCATGGAATAGATGATCAATGCCCTTATTAGTCTCTTCACCTTCTGGGATACCAATTATACAGATGTCTGGACATTTGATGGTATCTAGTATTTCTTGTATATTAGTCTCATGTTTTGGGACTATGTGCTCAGTCTTCGTGGTAGATTTTTTTAGGCCACATCTGTTTTCTACATCTAAGGTGTGATCTTCTGTCTGATCTAGTCTGCTTTTAATACTTTCAAGGGAGGTTTTGATTTGCTTTATTACAACCTTCATCTCTTTGATTCTTTTTTTTTTTTTGGAGAGATTTTTGCTATAGGGTGCATGTGCTCGCCAGACAGACAGAGACATAGAGACAGAAAGCGAGAAATCAACCCCCAGGGGGGATGGCCACGCCGCAATCCCTTCTTCTCCATTCTCCTCTCGGGATCTTGGGCACGCATGCACACGGGCCCGGCGTGAGTTTAAGCCACCAGGTCTGGGACTCGAACTACAGTCGACTACATGGGAGTCCAGCGACATAGCCATTACGCTAACTGCTGGTCCCTATTTCCACTTTTGATACAAAACTGCCAGAGTTTTAACATTTTCAGACAAAAGAACCTTAAAAAAAAAAAGAAAAAAAAGAATTGTTCTATTTAGCTTTATTTATTTATTTATTTTTATTTGACCAGAGAGGGACAGAGAGAGAGAGGGGAAGTGAGAAAGCAAGCCACTAGTTCTGAGACTTGAACAGTGCTTGGCCATATGGGAGTCCAGCGCCCTAACCACCATGCCATCTGCCGTCCCCGACAGAACCATTTGTTTGGTAATTTTATTAATTGCTAGTTGTATAATATTGTTATCATAAAATGTTACCTGTATTAATTTTACCTTTTGGAATTTATTGAAAACTTTGTGGCTGGAACTATGACCAATTATTGTGAAGTATCACAGGCTCTTGAAAAGAAGGCATATTCTTTGTTATCAGAGAACAGGGTGTCGCTTTATTATATATGTGCTAAGGCTTTCTATGGCCTTACTTACCTTTGTGTTTCAGTGTTGAGTTCAAGTATCCTTGGGCCAGCTGGTGGCGTGGTGGTGAAGTCATTGAATCCCACTTGACCAACTGTGTAGTTTGAGTCCTGGATCCAGTGGCTTGAAAAATGTGCTACACGTGTGTTTGTGCATGCCCAAAATCCCCAAAGGAGAAACAGGGGAGAAGGGCTTGCTGCGTGACTACCTCCCTTGGGGGTGTGCTTACTCTCTTCCCTCTCTGCCTCTTTCCAGCGAGTACACCTGCCCTATAGCAAATTAAAAAAAAAAAAAAGTATACTCTTATTTCTTCCACAGGCAAAAGAGACAGAGACAGAGAGTAACGATGCCACCAATAAGGTCTTGACACTGAGATCCACTCTCAGCCTTCAGCCAGCCCTGGATCATGGATGTGTGCTCCATGTACTCAGGAAGGTTTCTAGACTTCAAATGGCAATTTTGCCACGTGGGATTTTCTCCCAGAGGACGGCATTTTATCGCTGTACCACCGTCTGCCCACTGGTTTACAACCTTTCAGATTCGGTTTGTTTCAGGGTGTCTTCCACATACAGCACAGAATGTGT
Source organism: Tupaia belangeri chinensis (assembly GCF_000334495.1). Classification (NCBI taxonomy): domain Eukaryota; kingdom Metazoa; phylum Chordata; class Mammalia; order Scandentia; family Tupaiidae; genus Tupaia; species Tupaia belangeri. Next base: position 4,671,390 of record NW_006208084.1, on the reverse strand, counting down.
TTTGCTTTTGTGGAAAAAATTACTGTCTTTTAAAAGTTGGTTGGAAGATAGGTCATAATATGGACAAGCCTTAATAACATTGCTGAGTGAAAGAAGCCAGACACTAATAGCCACATATTGTGATTTCACTTCCATGAAACTTCTAAAATAGCAAATTCACAGAGACAGAAACGGGCTACTGGTTGCCTCAGGCTGAGAGTGCATTAGGAAGAGGGGGAGTGACTACTAACGGGTACGGGGTTTCTTTTGGGGGGTGACAAAAATGTTCTAAAATTAGGTCATGGTGATGATGGTTACATAACTGAATACACACATACACACACACACACACACACACACACACACAAACCCACTGAATTGTCTAATTTAAATACATGGTTCTGTATGTGAATTGTATCTCCATAATACTTTTTTTAAAGTTTATATTTGGAGGAGAAGCCACGTGCTGCTGGTATTGCTGGGGTCAGTCAGGCTGCACTTGGCAACTCGGCACCTCGCTCTCTCAGCCCTACCACCACTTCTAGTACTGGCTAGGCCCTTGCTAGAAAATGATGGATTGTATATGTAAAAGTCTACCAGAACACTCCGCTCCTTGAGTCTCTGCTGTGAGAAATGGAAAACCTGGCCAATCTCCTCCAGGCTGGCCAGATTCCAAAACTCGGAAGACCCCGAATGCCTTGTCTTCTGTCACCTCGATTCCCACCAAGTGCAACAGTCTTTGTTGTGCTTTTGGACCTGCACCAATAGAACTGCATTTGTCTGTGCCTCTGAGACCCCCAGCACCCTTTCTTCTTCCTGGATCATTGTACTCCCAACCTGGGAGTCCTTATTCAGCCCCCACTGGGACAGGCTCTGACCCCCCAGGCCATATCCCAGAGCTTCTCAGGCCACATGGTACTTTCACAGATTCAGCTGCAACTGCTCTTGTAGGTCCATGGAGATCCACGTTTTTGAACCCTGGTATCAGGAACGAGAAAGCAATATCCTGCTCCTAATATGCCATATGCATCTCCAAGGCCGTATCCCACTCATCTTCCTCCCAAGGACTATGGTAGTACCACCCATTTCAATGGAACTCTATCCCATTTAGAGCGTGGGGACCCCAGCACCACACACTGTTCACGGAGGGTCATATCCCAATCAGGACTATAGCTTATTCACAACAATTATTTTCAAGGGCCTTTGATACCTCCCACCTAGGGGCCCCATTCTTACCACAGGCTTTTAGAGCTATGTGATTTCATTTTGCTAAAAACACAAATCAGGTGGAACTAAGAAAGAAAAGTTTACTAATCAAAGCTCAAGGATTAAAATAAACACTGGTTCAGGAACTCAATGTTATCAATGACTAGGTGACACTTTGCTTTTTAAAAAATGTATGTATATACACACAGACCTGAATGTAAATATAAAATGAACTGGTTTTACTATTCTTGGAGGGCATTCATGAAACAGTAATTCTTCCACCTTCCAGAATAGATATGTGCCTCATGAACTTGAATATATTAGGTTGTTGGAAAAGTCATTATATATTTTTTTCTGTTTTTCTGTGCAAAAATGTCGTGACTTTTCCGACAACCCAATATATTTGGACTAATCAGATAAAAAATGTAAGTCATCTAAATGTGGTATTTACTTGCCTTTCAGTATGTTGAGTATTTTAATTTACTATATTGGATAGCCCCTTTATAGGATTTGCTTATGAGTTTACTATCTTAAAATGTAAGGTGACACAGATTATTGTTAGAGTCTGCAACTTTATTGGCAAATTGTTTTGAGTATACTTCATAATCATTATTTCCCTGAATAAATGCACTTTTGGAAACAATCATGGTGCCATCATTTAAACAAATGACTGCTTTATGTGTAAGATAAATAATTGTGGTCCTATTGGAGTTTTATTTTGGAATATACTTTTAAAATGGTCAGTAACTACTGTCAATGTTGAGTTCATTAGCCAGTGTTCATTTTTTATTCCTGAGCTTTGATTAGTAAACATTTCTTACTTTTTGAGTTCTACCTGGCTTGTCTTTTTAGTGAAATGGGTCACAGAGTTCTAAAGCCCTATCACTTATGGAACCTAACATTAAAATAAAAATCTAGGGGTAGCAGGTGGCATGGTGGATGAGGCACTGGATTCCCACATGGCCAACCATGGTTTGAGTCCTGGACCTGGCAACTTGCTTTCTCACTTTCCCTCTCTCTCACTCTGTCCTTCTCTGGTCAAATAAAAATAAAATAAAATAAAAGTCAAATAAAATAATTCTTTTTTTTTTTTGGAGAGGTTTTTTTTTTTTTTTTTTTTTTTGCTATAGGGTGTGTGCACTCACCGGAAAGACAGAGAGAGACAGAGAGACAGAAAGCAAGAAATCAACCCCCCAGGGGGAATGGCTACACCGCAATCCCTTCTCCATTCTCCTCTCGGGATCTTGGGCATGCATGCATACGTACCCGGCGTGACTTTAAGCCACCAGGTCTGGGACTCAAACCATGGTTGACCACATGGGAATCCAGCAAGAAAGCCATTACACCGACTGCTGTTCCCAACTAAAATAATTCTTTAAAAATTAAAAAAAACAATCCAGGCCAACACATAGATAAGCCAGTTACCTTACACCGGGGTAAGTTGCCAAGTCTGCCTCTAGATGCAATATCTATGTAATGGTCATGTTTACTTAATGGCAACAAGTCAGCAACTGCTCTTCAGTGACAAGTGGTGGTGATCCCTTAATCCAGAAAAAGAAAAAAAAACATAAGAAAAAAAATCTCATGACTTTTTATAATAAACTTGTTTCAGTAATAAATGCACTTTTAAAAACATCAATTTCTGGGAGCCAGCAGGTAACATGATGGTTAAGGCACTGGATTCCCACATGGCTGACCAGGGTTCAAGTCTCTGACCTTGCAGCTTTCCTTCTTACTTTCCCTTTATCTCGCTCTGGTCAAATTAAAAAATAAGAAGAAGAAGGATAAATAAACTTAATAAATAATCCTTTAAAAATCAATTTCTTACAAGTAAATATGACTTTTAGTGCATATAAAGTTTTCTTTTGTATTGTTTCTTAAAGTTGTGACGTTTAGTTAATTTTTAATGACAAACTTTGTGTAATTGTCTATTCAAGTAAAAATGACTATAATGTGAATTACAACATGTTTGTGTTATGAACAGTAACATAAACAATCTGTTTGAGATGTTAGATTTTATCAACTACTATTGTTATTTGTAAACAAAGATAAATGTTGCTTTGAAAAATCATTATACTCACGCTGGGAGTGTGTGTGTGCATGCCCAAGATCCCAAGAGGAGAATGGAGGAGAAGGGATTGCAGCGTGGCATCCCCTCTGGGGGTGATTTCTCGCTTTCTGTCTCTCTGTCTCTCTGTGTCTTTCTGGCAAGTGCACACACCCTATAGGAAAAACCTCTCCAAAAAAAAAAAACATTATAATTGGGAATAGACTATGGATGTGATACTTAGTACATATTTTTTAAGTTTATTTCTATTTGCTTTTAGTTTGCTCACCAAAGAGATATAGAGAGAAAGGGACAGTGAGAAATAACTCCACAGAAGAGATGGCCACATTGCAATCTCTTCTCCTCCATTCTCCTCTTGGGATTCTGGGTACACACACATGTCTGGCATGTTTCCCAAGCTCCTGTGTCTGGGACTTGAACCATATAGTTGGCCATGTGGGATCCAGATGTCTTAATCTCCATGCTACTTGCTGGCCCTTAGGTTTATTTTTATTTCTTCCACAAGAAAGGCTCAGAGAAAGAGGCAGAGAGAGAGAGAGAGAGAGAGAAAGTGAGAGAGAGCAGCATCCTCAACAGAATCTTCCATGCCATGATCTACCCTACCTATCCTGAAGCGAGGGCATAAGTGTGTGTGTGCATGGCATGTGCAGGGAGACCTCTGGACATGAACCTGGGACCTTCATCTGGGTCTAGCATCACAAAGCACTGCTGTGCCATCACTGTCAGCCCAATACTTAATACTTTAAAGATAAATTTGTTTTTATGTACTAAAATTTTTTCAAATATATCTTCATAGCTAAGAGAAAAGTTGATAGGACCAGCAGACGGTGTAAAGGTTGTGTCGCTGGACTCCCTCATGGCCGACTGCAGTTCCAGTCCTGGACCCAATGGCTTGAAACTCATGGTAGGCGCATGTGTGTGCATGCCCAAACTCCTCACAGAAGAATTGAGCAGAAGTGATTGCAACATGGACATCTCCCCTGGGGGGGGTGGGGGCTGATTTCTTGCTCTCCTTCTCTGTTTGTCTCTCTGGCATACGCATTTGCCCTATAGCAAAATCTCTCTCTCTTTTTTTAAATCTTTCTTTTTGAAGAATTATTTATTTTATTTATTTATTATTATTATTTAAAGCAAGCTGCCAGGTCCACGACTTGAACGGCAGTCGGCCTGCAGGAGTCCAGAGCCTTAACCACAAAGCCACCTGCTGGCCCACAAAAATCTCTTAAAAATAAAAAATTGAGTTCCCCCTTTCTTTTTTCTTTCTCTTCCCTTCTCTCTCTCCTTTAAAATTTGCTATAAGGCAAGTGCACTTGCTAGAGACAGAGACACACACACACACGCACACACACACAGAGAGAGAGAGAGAGAGAGAGAGAGAAGGTGAGAAAGTACTTCCCAAGGGGGATGGCCACACTGTAATTTTTTTCTCTTCCATTCTCCTCTCAACTTTGGCATGCACGCACACATCCCCAGCATGATTTTCAAGCCACTGGGTCTGGAACTTGAACCACACAGTTGGCCACATAGGATAGAGCCTCCTTAGCTACCACATCAACAGCTGGCCACCCCCTTTCTTTCTGTTCGTTTACAATTGCATCCAGGGCCATTAAAAGAAGCAGGCAAGGTAGATATACTAGTTAGAGCTCTCCAGAGAAACAGAACTGAACTGACAAGAGTAAATATATACATTGGGACCAGCAGTTGGTGCAATGGCTATGTCACTGGACTCCCATGTAGTTGACCGCAGTTTGAGTCCTGGACCCAGTGACTTAAACTCACACTAGAAGCGTGTGCATGCATGCCCAAGATCCCAAGAAGAAACTGGAGGAGAAGGGACGGCGGCATGATCATCCCCCCTGAGGAGTGATCTCTTGCTTTCTGTCTCTCTCTCTGTCATTCTGGTGAGTGCACGCGCTCTATAGCAAAAACCTCTCCAAAAAAAAAAAAAGACTAAATATATACATATGAAAGGAGGAATTTTTATAGGAATTATTTTACACAATTAAAGATGGAAAAGCCCCACGATTGGCTGTCTGCAAGCTGGTAAAAGAGCAATTTAGGTCTAAAACTGAAGGGGACTCTTGGGAGACTACAGGCCTGAGAACCCTTAGGAAGCCACTGGTATGAGTATAGAGTCCAAAGGATAAATAACTTGGGGACTGTCTGGCTGGAGGGGTATG